>NW_024344434.1:1664714-1973002 GCF_902729225.1 Pteropus medius
CCGGCCCTCTCGGTTGCTGCAGGTCCGCGCACCAGGAAACTGAAGAAGAAGAAGAACGAGAAGGAGGACAAGCGGCCGCGGACGGCGTTCACGGCCGAGCAGCTGCAGAGACTCAAGGCGGAGTTCCAGGCGAACCGCTACATCACGGAGCAGCGGCGGCAGACCCTGGCCCAGGAACTCAGCCTCAATGAGTCCCAGATCAAGATCTGGTTCCAGAACAAGCGCGCCAAGATCAAGAAAGCCACAGGCATCAAGAACGGCCTGGCGCTGCACCTCATGGCGCAGGGACTATACAACCACTCCACCACCACGGTCCAGGACAAAGACGAGAGTGAGTAGCCGCCTCTGGCTGGGGCGGCGCGGTTAGGGCACCGCCACTGCCGCCTCGCCGACCATGCGCCGGGGAGAAAGAATCAGCGCAAAGGAGGGAGAAAGCAACAGCGAAGAGAGAGAGAGAGAGAGAGCGCGCTCCACAGCTTGGAGAGTCAACGTTCGAACGCAACATTTTTCGAAAGGGAGAGAGACTCGGACAGGTGCTATCGAAAATTAAGATCTATTCTCTAATCACAGCATAAGGGACGAAACTGCGACTTCTTAAAGCTCTATCTAGCCAAACCGCTTACGACCTTGTATATATTTAATTTCAGGTAAGGAAAAAAAAATATGTGTAGCGATCTCTATTGGCTGGACTTTTTATTAATCTCTTTTATTATTATTGTTATAATTATTATAATTATTATAATTATTTTACCCCCCACCTCTTCCTCGCTGTCCCTGGCCCAGTTTCGTTTTCGTTGCTTTTTTTCTTTTGAATGGTATCGCTTTCCGGTGCCTCCCGCCCCGCATCGCTGGTCCTCGTTTCTCTGGGACTTTTCTTTGTGTGCGTGAGAGTGTGTTTCCTCGCGTGTCCGCCCCTCGTCTCTCCCTCGTCTCCCAAACCCTTTCTGTCGGTCTGTCTGTCCTGCCCCCCTTTCGTTTTCCGGAGACTCGTTGAGAAATACGACCCCACAGACTGCGAGACTGAACCGCCGCTACAAGCCAAAGATTTTATTATGTTCAGAAACCTGTAGTCTGAAATAAAGTGTACACTGTGCTCACGAGCAGCTGGCGGCCTTCCTCTTTGCGGGCTGGGAAGGGCGTGGGCGCGGAGCACCCTGGGGCCGGCGCCCCTGCGCACACCGCGCACGCCGGGGGCCCAGCAATCACCGCACGACGAATACCGGGTGGGAGGGCACGGGCGGAGCCTGGTGGTAGCTACAGCCCAGATCCGGATATGGTCCAGGTCTGGAGGGTCTGGCGGGACACTCCTGGTGTCCGATTGCGTTCAAAGGAGCCCAAAGGCTGGAAACCCCAGGCCTGACTTTGGAAACACTGCCCGACTGTCGACTGCTCTCTGCGCCCAGCTAGGGCCTGTCTCCAGCCTGGCCTTTTTCTTCTTTTTCTTTTTTTCTTTTTCTTTTTTGGTTCTAGAGCTGGTTTTACTCAAGGTTTTGATGTTTCCTCCTCTAAAAGCAAGTCTTTCCAGGGCGGGGCAGAGGTGAGAAGTTGCCTCTTGTCCAGAGCGGCCTGCTAGGGAGCAGGGTGCTCGGCCCGGCCTCTGGGCCGCCCGGACTTCATCTCTATTCTTTTGGAGAAGTGATTCCGTTGGCGCAGCGACGGAGTAAGGGCAGCACATTGAGCCTCGCGGGGCTCGGATCTCATGGTCCCGCAAAACCGGAGGAGAGGAGGCCCAGATGCTGGGAAGCTATGCAAAGCGGCAGCCGCTTGGTCCTGCACTGGGATCTCACTGGGCTCCGACCTCCAACGTGGGCACAAGCTAGCCTCCTCCCCACCCCAAACCTAAGGGGTGGGGTGGGCTTTCAGAATCACCAACAAAGCTTGGCTTGCTTCCTGACTAGGGGTGACACAGAAGCAAGCTCCTTGGACTCTCAGGACAGTGGGACTACCCAGAGGGAAATGTTTAGATTCTTGCCTCTGGCCCTGGGGCGGATCCTTCCCAGGCAAGCACTGGGATCCAGACTTTTAGGGACTAGGAGGAGGAAGGGGAGATCTCTCCTCATGTGGTATCATCTCTCTTTTGTCCAGGATTTTTTTAAATGGTAAATTCTGCTCTCTCCCTTTGCCCCTGTCTTCTGAAATATGTGTGTACCTGTACGTATGTGGCTAGATATGTGGCTGTCCCTGAAAACTTGTGTGCATATGTGATCATGTGTAGATATGGTGCATGAGTACCTACCTGGTTTTGTGTATCTCTGCTCATGTGAATATTGTGCAACTGAGTGTTTACTTCTCTGTAATTAGATGTACACTTCGATGTTTGTGCATTCACTGTGTGTACCTGTGCTTATTTGTGTTTGCACACTGGGATGTTTGTAGGGATATGTGTGTGCGCGTGTGTGTATGTGCGTGCACGTGCAAGCATGGAAACTCTGTTTCTGTGCTCTTTCCTTAGGTTTCTTTCCTGTTGTTTTTTGCAGGATTGATTTTGTAAGAAGTGAGAATGGCCAGTTATTCTGCCTTTTTTTCTTGAAAAATTCTCCCTCACTGGGGACTGTGTCAGAGAAGTGACAATGCTGGGCTCCAAGTCCAGAAAGCTCAGGGATCCTCCAAGCCTCTGCTCCAGGTTTTGGAGGGTAGGGATTTGGTAGGCTGGAGTTGAAGAGCGCATTTGACATTGCCATGGGTTCCTGACTTTATTGCAGTAAATCTCTACTTTCCATCCCCTTCACACCTTAGAGTGTGTGACATAACCTTTACACATGATAGGTTGCTCAACCAATCCTTTGTAAAGAGCTGGGAGCAGTGAGATGGGCCTTCCCGGAGTTGGCCCAGGTAAGTTGTTTTCTGGTGGTTAGAAGTACATATTTTATTTTCCTTAAGGGAGAGGAGAGCTTGGAATCTTCAAACTCTCCAGAACTTCAAGGTCAGAGGGTCTGAGGCCTGGGACCCCCAGTATTCCTTGAATCCAGACAGCTCAGAACATCAAGAAGTTTCCTGGCCACAACCAGATGGGATGTTCTGGGGTGTCCAGCTCTGCAGAAGACCTTTATGTTTTGAGTGCCTGGAAACTGGGCTACCCGTCCTTCTCCCTTCCCCAGTGTAGCTTCTTAGATTTAGCTTCTAAACCCCTTAAGACCACAGAATCAGGAGGCAAGGGCAGGGACCAATGTGAACAGCAACTCCGGGAGCTATCCTGTTCCTTAATGTCCCTCTTTACCCCTTCCAAGAGACCAAAAGCACACAGCAAATAAGAACTCTTTCCCCTAACCCTGGGGGAGAGGGAGGAGGTGGTTACCCCTCCCCATGATCATATTAGTTAAGTGTTTAGATGTGTCATTATTACATAAGTTGATTTCTTGCCCATTATCTCTTTTTCAATCACTATTGAATTTCAATTACTGGTAGAATTTTCCTCATTGTTCAGTGGAGGAAATTGAAGCTCTCAGGATTTAAATATTTAGTCTGTGCTTCCTCGGTGGCTGTGTGTCTTTATGTCACATCTACTCTGTACAACTGCCTTTGCCTCAAGAACCTGGCCAAGGCCCTGAAGTCATCATCTAGAATGACTTTTCTATCTTCCTCGACCCCCATCCTCATTTTCCTTCCTTCTGACTGGGGCAGAGAAAAGGGTAGAAGGACTCTGGTCAGACCTCTTTCTTGTACCCCCTCTAAAAAAAGAAAGTAGTGATAAACACAAACAGGCATTGATAGCTGATTTATGGGGCTGGCTTCGTGGGCCGCCTGTGTATTAAAGTCTGGGGCTGCATGGAAATAAATACTGGAGTGTGATATCCCAACTTCCTCATTTTCTACCTTTTTTTTTTTTTAATTGGATTGAATATGGCTTCAATCTTCCTCAGCCCAGGGAAGGCTCACATAGCCAAAGTCTAAACAATATTGATCTTTGGCTCAGCCTTCTAGGTCAAAGGTCTCTGTTTTCCTACTGGAAACTCCCTTTCCTTCAGTCCAGTGGGGTGGGGGGAGGCGGGAGGAGGCCGTAGGTGGGTATGGAGGAAGAAGGGGCTATTTGGGTGTGTGGGGCTGCATAGTGTTTCTGTGTGAGCTTGTATGTATGTGGGTTGTACTGTGTATGGACATTTGTATAGGGATGGTTTTGAGTATATTTATTTTGGCTTGGGAGATGGAAGTGTGTATTTTTGGTGTATGGGGGTCAGTAGTGATAGTTTGGTGTTTGTGGGTGTATGTGTGCTCAGTTTTCTGGCTTCCTAGGCTAGGCTGCTCTGGGCATAGAGAAAGACTGGTTTGCTAGCCTGTTTCCTACCTGGCCACACAGCCATGTCACCTGTGGCAGGTCTTCTAGAGATCATATCACCAGGGAGGCCACTGTGCCCCCAAAACTCTCTGCTCCCAATGCCCTCAGTAAAAAAGGACAGGAATGAACTTTAGCTGCCTACTAGAGGCCAATGCCAAGGCCAGGGTCAGAGAGGCCCTTGTCTGACTCCTTGTCCTGGGCAAAATGTCTGCTATGGCTTCTCTGGGTGGCCATTAGTTCCTCCAACAGTCAGCCTTGTTTATCCTTTTCGTTTTGGGGAAAAGCCATTTCTCTGGCAACACAGGTAATCTCCTGCATTCGCTGCCTTCCAGTGTGCACAGACTTGGGAACGGAGCAGGGAGGGTCAAGGAGACTCTACAGCAGTCCTCCCCTAGTTTTCTCTCTCTCCAGCCTGGTTCCCATTTACTCTTGTCACTGTGGGTTCAAATCTAAGATCGTGTTTACTCCATCTGGGAGAGGCATCAAAGTATCGCTCCATCTCTGCACCCTGCTACAGACCACTATTCTCCTCTCCCACTTTGAACTCAGGTGAGAGGCTTTTTTTTTGTGTGTGTGACAACTTGTGGAAAGGGGTATGGCTGGGGACTGCCAGCCCCTGCTCCTCCCCAAATGTTTTAGGCCAGTCATTTAATGGCAGCCCATTGTTGGAAAGGGTCCTCAGGGATTCTTGAATAAAGAGGTCTCATCGTATGGTGGTGTGGGGGGAAAGATCCGAGAAGGAAAGTACCTCACTCAAAAGCACACAGAAATTGAGAGGCAAAATCTTGATTTCCTGAGTCCAATTGTCTTCCCAGTGTGCACTAAGTGAGTAATGTCAATGCACATGCAGCCACACAGCCCACAAGCACACACTTCCTCAACCTAAGTGCATGAACATGTACACACATGTAAAATATGTGCACATATACAAATATAAATGGACTGATGTACAGAGCTGATGTTTAGGGGTATTCTCCCAGCAAGCACATGGACATTACCTGTGTAGAAGTTTCCGGTACACTTTATAAATGGCCCAGGAATATATCTATTAGTGTCCAAAATACACCTGCATGCCCCAGCTGATGAGCTTCACTCTTAGCCAGTGTAGGGACAGGACATGTTTCCAGGGCTCAGAACATATTTGCCAGCTCTCTCCTTTCCACGGAGGCCACCAGAGAGAACTGGAACTGAGGCAGATGGGTTGACTGTGTGGGGGCAGAAAGACTGGAGTCAGGGGCAGCCCTTTCCCTCTCTCTAGAGACAGTTTGTTCTGGGTAACTCTGGGCTCACGCAGATGTGCTACTACAACCATCTCCATCCCTCAGGTGTCTTCTCAGGTGTACCTCCTGGGGGTGGGGGCAGGCCCAGGGAAGAAGCAGGTAAAATTTCCAGATTTCTCACAGAGCTTGGTAAGTTACAATTTCCTTCTTGAGTTCGCGTCTACCTGCAGCCTTTCCCACTGATGTGCCCCTCTGTTGGTGAAGGGGTCTCCTCCATTCTGGAATTCTCCCCACAGATATGGGGGTGGGTGTTCTGAGGACATTTGGTAAAATTTCAGGCCACAGTAATGGAAGACTATGGGTCTGTAGAAAAGCAGAGTTTTAATGTGAGTGCGCCGGCATACACATCTTATCCTGAAGAAAGGATTCGGATCAAACATTCCCGATTCGGCTTTCGGCGGCGGCGGGAATGGGTGTGGTTGGGAGGATGAGGTAGGGGTGCTATGTAGGGGAGGCTGTGAGCACAAGCCTCCCCTCCCCTCATCTCTGTCGGGGGATGGGGTATAAACACAAGCACTATCTTAGGGACTAGCAGCAACCAGCATATTCCTCCCTGCCCCCAGCCACCACGCAAGCGCACTCTGGGTGGGCAGCGCCTAGGTTGCGCTCACCCTCCCTGCGGCTGGAAGACCTGGATTGCAGGCGCCCCAGGAACTGCGATCACAGAGCAGAGGGGAGGGAGCCCCCTGTGGGCGAGATGGAAGGAGTCCAAGAAGAGAAGGACCCAGGAGTATTTAAAATTCGATCACAAACGCTGCGAGAGTGGGCTGGGGCCCGGACAAAGACCAACCAATTCCGACAGAAAAAACCACAGTCCTGCCATCTGATAAAGCGGACACAGTGGGAAACTTGACCAATAAAGCTCTGCTGCTGCTTGGTGGTCTTGTCGGGCTCTCGATGTCTTTCCAGCTGAAGGCAATCTAGATGCTGAAGAAAACGCAAGTTCTGCAGCCACCTCAGCAGATCCCTCCCTGCACCCTCCCCCTCACCCCCACGTGCAGGACTTATTCAGAGTAGACGCAATCCAGAAGATGACACTTAAGACATTCAAAATGAATGATAATATAGTCACTATTTACATTGCGCACATTGCGAGCCTTATGGCTTAATTTACTTCATTCAACCTCATACACTTTAAATTGGATATTATCTTCTATAAATTTAAAATTACTATAAAATTACCATTTTATAGATAAGAAAAGTTAGGTCCAAGGTCGTCTTGCCAAGGTCACACCAAACCACATTAAAGTTTACATTGCAATTATATGTAATAAGTACCGGGATGATTTGCCCAGCTCAGTACCAAGTCTACGCCGCCGTGAGGAGTCTTAGCACAAGGTAGGGAGCAGCGCTGACTTGGGTTAAGAACTATTCTCCTTCTAGAATCTTAAGTAGGATTAGTCCTTAGTCCACTCCCCCCCTCTACTTCTCCCTCAAGGTAGTAACCCAGGTCCGCATTCCTGCTCTAGCACCCACTCTGCTCGGGTATCAGATTAGGTTCCCAGGAGAATCCGACCCCCTACACCATTAAAATGACCACCCCCAATAGCAGTGGAAACAGTCCGCCCGATCTCTGCATCGCGTGCTTAGCCCTGCTCCAGCCCGAGGTGGAGGGGGTGAGGTGGGAGGCTGCCCGCTCTCTGCGCGGTCCGCGGAAGGTGTTATGCAGATGCACTTCCTGTCAGCGCAGCTTAGGCCGCAGGCTCCACCGCCCTTGGCCCTCTGTCTCAAGTTGGGGGCTGGAGATGGCACCGCATCTGGGGCTCACCCTCCTTCCAGAAACCGCGAAGCCCCAATTCTGGTCGTACTGAACGGCGCGCGGGTCCTGCCCATCTGCTCGCTGAGGAAGCGAAGGGAAAGGCGGCCTTGGCCACTTCCCCGCGCCGGGCTCTGGGCAAGCGACAGGGACCCGCGCTCCGGCCAAAGACTCCACCTTTCCCTCCCACCCCGGGTTCGCCCAAGCGACTGTTCCTTGTACAGTTTCGATTTGGGTCTAGGCCGAGTTCGCTTTCCCTTCAGTCATTTTCTGAGGGCTAACCCGCCTCTGGGTTCCTCATTTTCTGCTCCACAGTTTCCGGTTTCGCTTCCGAGGCCGCCCTCCTGCGGCCAATCTTTCCCGCCGCTCGACCCGTCACCACTGCGGGTGTGCCCGGGCGCCCCTTAGGCTCCCCGTCCACCGTCTCCTCTCGTTGCTGGGCCCAGCTCCCATGTTGCTCCCCTAGCTGCCTTGCTCCTCAACTCCGAGGGAGGCCGGGGCACTCCGATTTCTTCTCGGACCCGCGCGTGGGGACCAGCGCTGACCTTGGAGGTGGCCACGCTGCCGCCCTCCAGTTCCTCCCTCGTCCCTCCTTGACTCGTGGCCACTGGGGGGAGCGCCCTTCCCCTGGCAGTCACGCTCATCGGCTTGCAATCTTGGCTGCACAAACCCTGGATCCAAGCGGCCGGGCCTTGGGTCAAAGCAGGAAGGAGGAGGGGGGACCTCAAGGTTTCAAGAACTGACTTTAGTTGTGTTGCTTTAACTTGCCCTGAACGGTTAGACGAGGAGCGCTCGCGCGCACACACCGCGGGGAGCCCAAACCCCGCACCGCTCAGGCCGCAGACTCAGTGCCCTGCGCGGCCTTGGCGCGCCAGGAGGCCTCCTCCGTGCGTGGCTGGGCTGGACCTGGCCCGGGAAGGGCAGCCGACTGAATTTGCCCGGACTAGGTGAGCGCCTTCCGAAATCCCCGCTGTGGGATCCTTTTTTGGGGATAGAAAGTTTCAGTAGCAGCCCTAGCCTCTGGCCGCCTCTTCCCCCAATAAAGCGACCACATTCAGGGCGCAGACATGTGCCCACCTTCCCTCTCCTCTTCTGAAGCTACTTGTCTGGTTCGCTCCCCTAGGCACAGCTGCGGTTTTCCTCTCGGGTTCACTGTTTACTTGACATTTCTTTAAAACTAGAGGCACAAACTTGCCCTCGCTCGCGTCTAATGTGGGCAGCGCCTGGCCGGGCCCCGCAGAGCTTCCAGATGCAGGGTACGGTGGCGCAGCGAGACCGCGGCCTGGCTGGGACGCTTCTTTCGATCCTTTGCTTCATTTCCCGCGCCTGTTGCCCCTGCAGATTGAGCTCTGGCCTTCACCGCCGGCCTCCGGACTTCTGGGCCGGTCCAAGTGCCCTCTCCTCAACAGACAGAAGCCGAGAGCACAGTCAGGAATCGGGACGTAGATACCTGGGCGAGGGGGAAGGCGGGGGGCGGCGAGACCGGTCGAAACCGGTTCTGCGTTCATCAGTCCTGGAGTTTCTTATTCTCTAGAAGTCCTTCACAGGGCCGACCTCAGTGGTAACGCATAGTGAGAAGTCTCGTGTCCTTTGATTTGGGCACTGGCATGGAAGTGAGGGGCCCCGGCTGTTGGGTGAGTGTTGAAGGATGGGGAGAATTTGAAGATCTAGCCTCCCCCAAGCCACTTTCATTGGGCTAAAGTGAACGAACTTTTTCCAGGATAGAACTTTTGGGGACCTCCGACTGCGCAGGAATTTGGGGTGCGGGACGGGGAAGGGAGGCGCCGAGTGTTCTGTGCACTCTGAGTGCAAACTTTGGCCCCAAATAGTAGCAGCCACCAGGTGAAAGTAAGCAGAAATGAGCAGGGGTCGGGGAAGGCGCCACCACCGTTGATGTTCCTGCGTGAAGTGCGAGAGACTCCTGCGCTTGGAAAAAGATGCGGCTGTTTCACTCACGGCCCTGGAGAGGCCCGGGCTTCCAGTGGGACTGCTCACTTTTCTCCGGACAACGTTCTGCGGTCTCTCCTCCCACCCCCAGATTCCCCCACCCCTTCAGTTACCCCAGGGAGATTTTTTTGTACCATGGCCCTCACCCCAGGACAACTGACAACGCTTGTATTTGGCCCACCAATCTAAGCAATTCAATACTGGCCTGGGGAGGCACGGAGGCCCTTCCTCCTGCTTCCCGAGGTGGGGTGGGGACCCCCTTTCTCCTAGAGACCCTCTAGGGCCAGAGTTGTGATGATCATTACTTAAAATTAAAAGTCCCCTTTTCCTTCCCATCTAAGCCCCAACTTAGTTTCAGAGAATGAAGCGTGAAAGCTCTTTCATAGAGATTACCGATGCTTCATTTATCCTCGCAAATGGCAAACACGGCCCTGAAAAAACCGAGCAAGCGAGCTCCTTGTCTGGATTCTCAGCCCGTCTCCGTGTTCACAAGCTCACTTGGCTGTGAGACGGCATCGGGAAAAGCTCCTGCAGTGGGCTTACCTGGAGAAGAGAATATAGCTAGTTGGCTGGGGCCAGGGCAGCAAGCACTGGCTGCATGGGTTAAAGACCAAGCTACAGATCCAGATTTGAAAGCTGAGGGATGTGGGGCCAGGGAAAGTGTGTGAGGGATCCTGAGGATCCCTGAGGAGTTGAGTTTATGTGTGCATGGGAGATACTGGTTATCCTCACTGCCACATCTCCCTTTCACTTCCTATTTACAGTAGAATCCAGTAGAATTTGGGAGTGATTGCAGGAGAGAGCCAGGAGACCCATGTACCACCTTCTGATCTCCTTCACAGTCCCATTCCATCCCTACACCAGCCCTTGTGACTTTCTCCATGCTCCAGGCCAAGAACTTGTGTCCACCATGACAGCTCTCTGTCTACAGTTTTATTTTGATACATATACACAGCCCTGAGGGCAGGCAATTTCTTCTGGAAAGGGTGGGTCATTTTGGAAATGGATTCAGAGCCTTTTAACCTTTGGTGTACAGAACTCACCTAGTGACCTGGCAGTTGTCTGCTCCATAATCAGGAATTCTTTGGTTATTTCACAAAAGGTACTTGGAAGGATGTTAAATGGCCTCCAGGAGAAAATGACAGAGGGTTCTTATTCTTTTGAGACAGCAGGGAAGTTTGAAGAGGGAAAAGTATTAGCTCCTAGAAGGAGAATTTCCCGAGTTCAGCTTAAATTCCTTTGTGACACTGTGTTATTAACTCTAACACAGTCGCTGTCTCCACATTCCGGCCATCCCACACTGGGAGCCCCTCTATCACAAAGGCTATTGTTTGGGGGGAGGGCGGATAACCAGGAGGGACTACCAGCCCTTTTTCCTCTCACCTCACCCTATTCATTTTACAGGTTGCAGGGGAAGTAGAAGTGCTGCTTTCATTTTAGAGGGACTTGCTTTTCTTAAAAAGATATCTGATGTAAGTATGAGTGTGCGAGTTTCCCTCAGGTGGACCAGGCTAAAAATGATGCAGTTTCCCTTATATAAGCTGGTAACTTGTCTGTAGCTTTCAAGAGAGTTGGGCCCATGTAGTTACCCTTTCTGCCTTTAATACATGATGACTCTTTCACTGCAAATATCCTCAGTGGCCAAGAGGGCAGTCCAAATGGTTCTTTGAGAGTGAGGTCACCCCACATATCCTGTGGAGGTTCCACTGATGTAATAAGGGAAGGCGAGGCTAGCTGGGTGGGAGAGGGGCGCAACACGAAATATATGTGAACATAAGCACTAAGTCAGGGAGGAGGAAAGAGGACTTGCTGCTTGCATGAACGGTTGCCAACTTTCATTAATTACTCAGTCATTTTAATGTGAAAACAAATACCCAAATGCTCCAGCGCCCATTCTGGATTAATGGCCTGCAAAATTAGATGCGGAGGACACCAAAGAGAGTTGAGGTGTTCAGAAGTACTCAACCCTTCTTTCAAATCTAGAGGTTCCCTTGCGCCCGCCGCCACCTTCCCCCCCACCCCTCAAATGCCTGAGGTTGTGGTCAGTGATTTGAAAACTTAAAACAAACGTATTCCTTAGTGAACAGAGGTTGGATTCTAATGATGACAGACATCAGAAGGAATACCTTTTGTTGTGTCCTGATCAATTATTTAATCATTCCACCTGGCCTAAACCAAAATGCCTGTGATGCACTGAAGTGGGCACCAGTTGGATGCATTCCTAGTGTGCCAAGTACCCATGTTGCTGTGTATAGCCCAGATTTTCAGATTAGCCAAACGAAGTTCTGAAGGCTATGCCTAAGTGTTTGGAATATTGTAAACACAATAAGAACCTATCTTTTAACTTAAGTATTAATGTCATAGGCAATACCTGTGGGACCGTTTTTTGGTTGGTTAACTTAGCTGAACTCATGATCTGTGAAATAGAAAACAAAGTCAGGTTTTTAGGTACTCTTACCTTCCTTTATTACATCAATAGTTTCAGAGGGAAAAAATTTCCTTTCCTGCTTTCACCACGTAGAAGCTGTTTATGTTAGCAGAATAAACTACAAATTTACAGAATTTAGAGATTATATTTGCTTTTCCTTGGTACTTTGCCTCCTCATCCTTGTGTTTGTTTTCAAGTACTGTTGACACATGTGCCTGTCTTTTTGATGAATTTTTCTGGGAAATTTGGTTGTACTGCATAGTCACAATAGCTTCCAAAAGCATGGTCTTGCATTTGCAACGGGGCATTTAGAACTGAGATGCAGGGTGATTCCTTGCATTCTGGGTGTCATATAAAGTGGATGAAGCTAGAGGGGCATCCCTGAAATGACTCCGGGTCTGTTTTTGAGTTATCTTTTTCAAAATTACTACTGAGGAAAATACCTTATTCATCATCTGCATTACATTTGTGTATGGGCAAAACTTGGGCAGAAATTTTAAACATGCTACTGAGGCCATTTTATGTTTAATTGCTTGCAGTAGGTTCATCATTGCAGGCCTAGCCCTTGAAGTTCACATTCTTGGAATTCTAAAACTCTTTCTGTGATTCCTTTAGGCACAGTTTATACATGCACACCAGTTTGAGTAAAAAATGACACCATGAAATAGGAGTTGGTTGAAGTCAAATAAGTGGCAATGTGCTTGCTTAAACTGCTTTCTTCACTTTGCCCAGACCAGACTGTGGGTGGAGAGCAGGCCTGTGGGCAGTCCTCCTACAAGGTGTACTATGTGCACCTGACTTCCTTGAGTTTGATAAGGTATAGATAAGGGAAAGACTGGGAGGGACTCATGCCCCAGAATCCCTTTTAAATAAGTGAGTTTACCCTTAATGAATACCTTTCATAAAACCCAAGGATGCTGATTCCCAAGGGAGGAATTCAGAGCTGGCCTTTGAGTTGAAAGATGACTCATTTCTTATTGATGTTCAGTTTAGAAACTCAAACCTTGAGCCCTCGATGACCATGTGTTTCCTTCAAGAGGTTATGGTACTTATACATAGAGGCTGCACTTGAACTACTTCAACCTAAGAGAAAGTCCCTTTTTTCTAATTAATTTCTACATTTGAGGACCTTATAAAAGAGGTGGCTCCGTGAACTTTGCCTTGGGAACCCTAGGCAATTCTGTGGGGCCAAGAATTTAATATGTACAGTAGTGGAATGCCAGCGATTGAACTGAGTAATCCCAGAACCACCACGGAACAAGACAAACAAAACAAAAAGCAAAAAACAAAAGCTCTCTTGGATGATCTGACTCAATTTCCTTGGCATCAGGACAAGCAAGTCATCATAAGGCCTCGCAGTTTTTCTAAACTTATTTAAAGTCTCATCTCTGATGTTTAGAGAGGAAGATGCTAGAGTGAAAATGGAAGTTCGTGGCACCGTTTGACCATCCGGGCTGTTATTTATTTATTTTCCTATGTGGGAAGAATGAAGGGATGTGAGAGGAGAGGATAGACATAATGCTGATCATTTTTTTAAAAGATGGAGCTTGCTGCTTAATAAAACTGCACATGTCAGTCTGGGAAATACGACATTTATTTGAGTAGATAAAAGATTCATAAGGAGTCAAATCACAGATGTGTTAGGTGTACCTTCATTTCGTTTCTAGATTCAGGCTTGAGAGAGGGCAGGAGTCTTTTCCCTCAGGTAACTCAGGGTTCTGGCTAGGCCTCTCTTTGTGTCAGGTCTCAGCCTCAGAGCCCTTCATGAGTGGAAGGAAATGGCCAGACTGCTAGACTGTGGGTCATTTGTTTCTGGTCTTTGATGTGCCTGTCCTTACTCCCCAGCCGAGGTGGTAGGAAGTGGAGGGGAATGACTTTACGTGGAAAGGCGTGGAAGGGTGCACTTGAACTTTTGGTGCTCAGTTTAGACTGTTTTCTTTCCATCACTCCCTGTGTCTGAATGGTGGGAACTTTCTATGTGGAAGAGAATTATTTCTGTGCACAATTGTCAGTCCTGCCAAGAAAGTTATGGCTGCCTTATAAAAGGGGACTGCCTGTTTTCCTTTGTCCTAGATTGGGAAGGCCTCCTGGTCAATAAATACATATTAATCATGTAAAAGGATTGACATGCAAATGAAGGGCACCACTGACAAGGCCTGGATGGCAGAGGAGAAACCCTTCTGCAGCTGTGGCCCTGGCTGGAGTAAGCTAGGGCTGCACCAGGCTCTTCACTGGATGTTTTCTAGAGGGTTAAACACCCTTTTCCAATAATCATGTGAAAGAGTTAATTGAACTGGAGATGGCTTTAGGATCTTTTGCTTTCATCCTTCTTAGCTCTGCCAAATCTCCAGATTTTTTTTTTTCATTTAAGTCTGGCAATAGGCAGGCCACCCTTTGGATCGCAGTGTCTCTCCGCCCAACTGGAAGTCTCCAAAGGTACTTTGTTCTTCTGATCAAAGAAAAGTTGAACCAAACAGAAAAATGGTTAAACGCTTAGCTGATTTTTTTGAGGAATGCTTGATATTGCAAGAATAGTTATTAGTTGCCATTATGAATTACTGCTTATAAAATAGCATGTTATATACTGTTATGTTTACAGAGCAAAGTTACTACAAAATAATTTTGGTATAGGCAGGACTAAGCTTTAATTTAGATTTTTCTGCGTGTGACACCTGTGAGTATCTGATTTTTAGGATACATATGACCACTGAAGAATGTGATTTGGTTTCTGGATATATAAAAGGAATATATATATTCCTTTTATATATATAAAATCCTTTGCTGTAAAGCAAAACAAAATGCATTATATGCACCCAGCGAAACTTTAGGATGGATGTATTTGCTTTATCCATTATGAACCATTAGAATACAGATATTTTAACTCCTCTGATAGACTAAGTTATTCTATATACTGAAAGAGAAGTGAAGAGAATTATTCGAGCTAATGGATGATCTAACTTTGATCTTCCTTTAGGAGTATGGGATGTTTAAGAGGTGGATAATTGGAATTTACACAATTTAGGTTTATAGTTATACCTGTAGGCATTTGTCAGTTGAGATGCATGAATTCAGTAACTTTGGAATTGGACTACAAAGCTGGTTTTGGTGATATTTCTGCTCAGGCCATAGGTGTCAAAATGGGCCCTCGTTTGGTAAAGACTGTGGGTGTCTGGGGGATCTGGTAGGTCAGGCCCTGGGAACAGTTACCGGGGAAGCATGTGCTTGGGCCTGGCTGCTGTCTTTCCTTTGTGGTCTGTGTCTAATCTTATCTCATGCTCTGCAACTGAGTAACAGATCCAGCCACACCAACCAAAGGAAGCAAGTGAAAATATAAATGGTCTTCCTTTCCTGGTATGAAGCACAAACTGTGATGCCTTGTGAATTAAATGTATCTGAAGATGACTGGGGACTCCGCTCTTTCTGTATTTTGGGGCTATATTAGCGCAGACCAGGATATTGACTTGCCAAAACAATTAATGTTTTCTTATTAAATAAATTCATGAGGATGTTTTTGATGGAGGCTTATTGGCTCTGAAAATCCATACCCAGTTCAAGATCAAGCACTAAGTCTCTTCAATTCTCACTGTGGACATATTATGCTTAATGCACTTTGCTAATGTTTATGTAGATTCTAGATGAATCAAATATTACCTAGAATTCAAACCAAGCAAACGTGTGGTCTGTTGAATTACTGCGTGTGTATTTGTGTGTATATGTGTGTAAAGGAGAAAGTAACTACTGCCAGAGATAAATTATTTAACATGATTTTCCTGTATTGTGGAGAGGCAGGCTGAGTCTCATTTTTTTGGATTATGATTTGTATTATGAAATGCTTATCAAATGTTTTCCAAAGATTAGTTTAATTTTAATTAAATAAACCTTTCTCAAGAGGAGACTCCGAACTATTTCTTGTACCCAGAGGCTAACGTACTTGTTGTTTTTAATTATTTTCTGCTGTTACCCAAACTGCTTTGGGTACTCCTGCCCAATTAAATCAAAGGCGCAGGTTCCTTATACACAATATGTTTAATATTTAATTTTAATTAAATTAATTAAATTGTTTATTTAATTTTATGTGCATTATTGTGAATAGAATAATGTAAAATTCATGATAGTAAGAATTAGGGTGGGGAGATGAATCAGCGAGCTCTCAAACAAGCTAATTACAGCGTTTAAAAGAAACTTCCCCTTCTTTCCAGGGGAAACATCCTAACATAACCTGAACTTTCTCCTTGAACAGCCATAACTGTAACTGCTGTAGATTTGGGTTTGTTGGCCCCTTTCATCCCCTCAGCAGCCTTGCAGTTTGCAGCTGCAGCAGCTGCTTGCAGAGGAAAGAGTATGTGCGGGCATGTATATACTGCTGTCATGGCTCATGCTCAAGTGACATTTTCTACTTTGCTGAACAAGGAGCCACCAGCACAGTGCTCTACGAAAAGATCGTTTTCTACCACAAAGACACAGGAAAACTTAAAACAATCTCTTCCTACTCAGGAAAGGCTCGTTCTAAGGGCTTTGAGTTGCCTAATCCGTGCCAGTTCTTAAAATGTAGAGGCATGTGGAGGGGCTCACCTTTTGATTGGAAACAGTTCCTTTGAGGGAGGGGTCCATTAGCCTGGCTCAGTTTCCATTAGGGTTTGCATTTTTAGGGCATAGTTTTTCAGGAGTGTTTTCATCTGCACAGTGCTAGGCTTAATAGTCTCTCAATAGAGTGCTTAGTTTCTGGGAAATCTGTTTTAACAGACATAAGAAATAGAGGCAAAAAAAAAAAAAAAAGCCCCCAGAATATGTAGTTTACTTTGCCATTTCTCCTATCTGAGTTGTCTCTGTAATAGTTAGCTCTGGAATCAAAAGTTTGAAGTGCCTGAGTTGAAGGAGCCCACTGAATGTTGAGGCATTTTATCTCTTTTTCTTTTCCCCTGACTTACAAATAATGACGTTATCAGCATCGTAGCCTGGCACTGGGGCATCTGAGCCACATTTTCCAAACTTGACCTCATGAAGTGGCGCAGTCACTACACTTCTTTTCATTTTAGGGTTTTGCACATCTGGACCACGGTTGACTATTTATACTTATCATCACTCTATAAATTTTTTTTTGTGGGGGATAGTTTCTTTCTTGAAGCCTTTTGCTTATTGAGACTGGTTAACTGTACTTAATGAAATATAACCTTTAATTTGATCAGCTCAGCAATGGAGAGGAAAAAAAGGAAAAAAATAAATGGAAAGAAGGAAGACAGACAGATAAAGAAAAAAAGAGAGAGAGAAACTCATGTCCTTAGGTGAGGCTGTTTCGATTTTCACTAGCCACTTTAGATGATAGTGGAGCTACTAAAAACACTTTTTCTCTTTGTTGTTATTTTTTCCCCCTTATGGCTAGTTTTGTTTCAGTAGATTAAATATTATCATAAAAGTAGCTGCTGATGCAGTAAAGTAAAAATCAGGTTGTGGAATATTTTACAAAAGCCTTTTTACTTCTATGGCACTTACCCAGTTGGGACAAACATTAGTTTTAAACCAAAAGCATTTGTCAGGAGGAATTTTTGCTTCAAGTGAAAGTTTGGGAAACATAGAGAAGCACAGTTAGCCAGAATGATAAAAAAAAAAAATAAATAAAAAAGAGTAAAGAAAAAAAGTAAAAAAAAGATCCTAAATTTAGAGAGAGATTAATGTTGGTTTGCCCTCCATTTATGTTGCACATCTGTAAGCTTAAAAATATTTTTAGTATAAAACATAATAAGCCTGTAGAGCTGCAAGAAATATATATGAGGACAGATGCAATCAAATTTGTGGGGCACTGCTGTGTCACTACGTTTAGCATCAAATTATGAATTAAACAAGAAGAATGAATAACAAATTAGGATTCGCCAAGCTTATCTTTGTGCAGTGGGACAATGAAAATTTATTTGAATTCTATTCCTTGATGAGGTTACAGATTTTCTCCTAACAGAAGATACACATTAATACTGTGGAGACAATTATTGGAAGTTCATTTTCTGGGCACATATTAGAAACCTTTTCATAGAAACAGAAAGCGCCTGTGCAGGTTTAGGTTTTAGAAAAACCCTTACTCTGTATAACTCTTCCTTTGGAACTTCCAATGTAGAAATGATTTGTTAAATATATCTTAAGGATGATATCAGAAATATCAAAGCTGGGTTGTGTGTGTACATATATTTATTTTGCTAATGTGTAAGTAAACAACTGTTAAAAAGTACTACAACAGGTTAAGAAATAACAGGCTCCGTACAGCTGGGCTGTTTGTAAAAAATTAAAACAAAACCATACTTTCCAAACACGACAGGATTTTTAAAAGTACAGTCAAATGTTCCTCCTCTCCTAACTGGAACTGGGAAATAATGTGTTACAACCCTTGCTAATGCCTTCACCACATGCTGATATTGGGGTGAAGAAAGGAAAGGTTGCTGGAACATTAACAAGGGAGCAGACAAGTAGACAAGTTAGATATACTGGGAGTAATTTCTTGTGTTGCTGCATGTGAGAAAACTTTTCAAGCCTTTAATGAAACCCATGTGCATCATCATTCTGAGCTTATTAAATTGACTAAATAGACAGATAAAATAGACATAAAAATTTCACCTGAACACATACCTAGAGAATTTTGGAAAGTTAAACAAAACACAAGCCAGTATGAGTAATGATTGTTTGCTATCTAGGTGTATGCTATACCTAAATGATGTCACCTTACTATTTTTTCAATTTTTTTTCCTTTAAGGAGTTTTAGATTTACAGAAAAGTTGCGAAGGGTGTTGCCTTACTTTTATTGTTACCATTGCCAGTATGATTTACAAATTTACCTCTTACTGAGTACATTCTCAAGAGGCAGAAGGCTTCCTTCTGAGATTAAATACAAAGCAGTTTGTGTAGCTTTCTCAGGGCTCCCGTCTCCCTTGAAGAAGAGGCAGAGGCTTCACACACAAAATCAATTTAGAAAATAATATAACAGTCAAATATATTTAAATAGCAGTTTTTTTTTAAATAGCTAAGCTTAGCGAAAGAAACAGCTTTGCATAGATTGTTTTCAAATAGGTGCCTTAGTGGTTTCCTCACTTTCTCTTGGCCTCTTTGCTTTTATAGATAGAGCACAAGTTGTCTTGCTATGTCTTTCATGGTGTCACCTTTGAGATTTTGACAAAAACTGAGTGAAACCTAAAAGCTGGCCTCCTTCCCCTCTTTCCCTCTAAGTTCAAGGAAGATTTTCATACTTCTAAGACCTGTCTGGTGCCTCTGCCTTAATAACTCTGTTTTGAGGCCTCGAATAATAAGTAGCTAATTTACTATATTAGGTTTTGTTTTAAAATGGGACAAATTTCAAACATTTGGGGTTGGGGGTTGAGTGTGCAAGGGGAAACCCCCCTTGGAAATCAATCAGCAAAATCACTTCTCAGACATTTTCAAAATTTTCAGTCGACTCCCTCCTCCGAGGTCCCCTTTCACCTTCTCCCTGCCTCCATCCCAACGTGCTAATCACATTCAGGCCAAAGGCAGAAATGGGCTACCTGGCTGCAGCCCAGAGGACATTTTATTTTATTTACAGATGAGCTGTTAACCCCTGAAATATGGATTCATCTGGAAGCTGTGACACAAGGAAGGCTAGCCTGTTTCGGCAGCTCCAGCTCAGAGCTGCAATAGTACTTACCTTAATTAGCTGTGTCATTCAGAACAGAGCCTACATGCCAGAAGCCTGGGAGGAGGGGCTGCCCAGCCTCCCAGCCTTTCCACTGAGGGTCTCCTTCAAGTTGTGTGCAGCCCAGGGCCTGGCCACTGAGCAGATTCCCCTTTACGCTCTGGTGGGACCTTGCTGCTCTCTTTCACCAAGTGGAGATCCAAAGTAATGACTCATATCTGAATTTGTATAACAAATAACAGTTGGCCCTTTTGAAGCAATGAGTTTGAACGGATATGCTCTTATTTCAACAATACTGCAACTGCTCAAAATCTTTTAAGAGCTTCTCTTTCAGAATTACCTTTATGAGTTAGTTTACAAATCACATATTTGCACATATGACTATCACAGACATATGAAAGGGATCTTACTTTATATCCGAACCCTGCTTTTGCTCAAAATAGCATTTCCCAGTTTGATCACTCACCTTGTACATCAGACTTGGCTCAGAATGACTTTCGACTCTTTCCCAAACTCAGATTCTTCCTGAAGGAGGACACTTCCCCAAGCAGGCTGAGGGTTTTCAAGAGTGTACCATATGGTCTGAGGCACTTTCAGAAGAGGAATTCTTAGGGGTTTTAAGCAATGTAACTGGAATAAATGTATGAGTTCCCAGCATGTCTCTTTGGCAGGGGACAAAATACATTTGGATGCGAAAGCTCTGGGTTGGTGAAAATTTCAGTCTCAAAACATTATAGCCAGCAGACTTGCCATACCACCCCCAACACCCCCAGGCCCCTGCCAGAACCTAACTTTGCTCTGGTGGGTACTGGGGAACCAGTGAATATTTGTTTGAATTTCAAACACTGCAGGGCAGGCTCAGGTGCAAATTAGAAGGATTGGATTTTAAGGGCATCTTAAAATGTCTGGGGCAAGGGAACCTAGCAATAGTATGTCTTTAACTGAACTCTCTCTACTTGTATCTTTAGACTTTTGCCCCCTCCCCGCCCACCCCAATATAGATGTGTAGACAATAGTGTTTACAAATTCATTAGCCTTGAAGCATGTTCTGAGAATACCTTTCTGGTGACAGAAGACCTCATCTGCTTCAAGCATGTTTCTTTGTTTTCATTCATTACATACATATATGTGTGCGTGTGTGTATGTGTGTACATATATGCATAAGTATATATACACACACCATAATATATATATATATATACACACACACACACACCATAATCTATATATATATATGTATATATATATATATATATTTTTTTTTTTAAAGATACCTCAGATGCTCCATACTTTTTTCTAGAAGCAGGGATATTGGAAGAGGGCTGATTAGGAGAGAGAGTAGACTATACCCTGCGAGGCTTGAGCATAGAGCATTTGTAAAGCAAGGGCTCCCAAAGCAATTTTGGGGGAGAGAATTTGATACTTGACATTTGAAAGATAGCATTAATACAGTCAGCATGGGGGAAAAAATCAGAGTTCTCTAGGATTTTCTTATACCTAAATTTTGGTTAACACTGTTGGATTCTGTATGTTTGTGGGCATTCTAACCTAGCCAGTGTTTGACTGGGCCCTGCTGAAGGTGGAGCCCAGAGTCACAGGGAGTTGAGGGAGGAGAGTACAGAGCTGGGTAGGGTGTGTGATTTGAGCTGGCTGAGGTGAGGCTGCAGGGTTGTCTCCAGGAGCAGCATAGCTCAGGGCAACCTCTCTGCCACTCCTGCCCACCACCTCTGGGTGTGCAGGCTGCTCTCTTATCAGCACAGAACACTGCACTGGGGTCAGGAGGCTGCTCCTGCCACCAGCTGTGTGGCCCTGGGGAAGACTCTTGTCATCTCTGGGTGTGAGTCTATCATTTGTGACATGAAGAGATTGGATCAGCTCAGCACTCCCATACTTGAGGTCTTTGAGAGAAGTCTGGGGGAGGAGCAGCCTGCAGCAAGTCTTGGAGTTTTCAGGGGGCTGCCGAAAGGACATCTGTACTTCACCGGCTAAGGTTGCCCTGGCCAATCAAACTTGACATTTCCTTGCTTTGGGTAGGAATTCGAACAGCTCACTGTGCTCACAGATGCTGTTTCATGCTGACTAGAAGCTCTTACTGAGTGTTACATGTTTCTTTGATTAATAAAATTGAGAAAATTGATTATTATTTAATAAATATTTAAAAGTTAATGACATTTATAAGATACCTAGCATATTGTCGGCCCTTTAGTAAATGGTAGGCATTATTATTGTTAATGTTATTATACCTTATCTGGTTGGCGAATTCGACCATATGTGGATCACAGCCGAAACATGCAGTCCTTCATGGGGAGATGGTTGGGAGCCACAGTGGGGCTGATTTCCAAGCCCTTCCAAGAAATTATATGATCTTAGGTTCTGCTGGTGGCAGGTTCCTAGTGCAGGTGGGCAGGGTAGGTGTGGTGGTTCCTGGTGACTCCTGGGCATTGAACCTCAGGGAGCAGAATCTCCACTTCTCATTTCACCTAGATTTCCTCCCCTACCCCAAAACAGCTCCTTCTTAGCCCAAGGCTGGCCCCAGCTGCCAGATAGACCAGCAGCCCAGCTCCGGAGGGCAGAGCCCTGGGACTGCACCTGAAAAGCCTAGGAGTCTGGCTGCTTGCCTGTTTACTGACTGCGTGTTGCATGCTCTGATGGGAATAGAGATGGGGTTAGAGAGACATAAGATTTAGTAGGGCAGTTTTCTTCTTCAGGGAGTTTCACATCTAGTTCATGTAGAGGTGATACAATTTAGAATACAATTGCACTATTACTTTCATAGAACTTTATGCCATACATCATAATAAGAACTACCATTTATTGACTGCTTCTTATTTCCCTAACACTCTTCTGGGCTATTTACATATATATTATCTCATTGACTCCTTATAATAGCCCTTTAGGATGCATCAGTATTTCTATTGCAGAATTTTGGGCATTGATATTCAGAGAGGTTAAGTAACTTGCCCAAGATTACCCAGCTAGAAAGTGGCAGAGTTGCAATTTAAAGCCTATGCTCTTTCCAAATATTAAATATTTTCTTCTATGTGATGAAATATCCTACAGTATGAAGAAGGCAAACATCAGCAGGCTTCTGGAAATTCATAGAGTGAAAGGTAATCCAGAAATACTTCCAGGAAGTGGAAAGGTTTTAGTTGGCTCTTTAAGGAGAAAGGGGATAGGGAGCAGGGGATAGAAGGATAAGGTGTGGACTGAGTTGGTGGGGGTGATTGTGTAAAAGAGAGAGGCAAGATTTGAGATACTGGTTCCGGGGTGATGGTGGAAGGCTGAATCCTTGTGTAAGGTTAGGCTGGGAGTGATCCCACCATGGTCACTGCTTTGGGAATAGGTGACGGGTGTTGGACAACTGTCTCTTTTCCACACCTCTGGCTATCAGAGATCTCTCTGCCCACCTGCTCCAGCACTCTTACTCTGTGCATAGGAGTCAGATTCCAGGGAAAACTGGCTAAGGGTCTTCCTTCCTTCCTTCCTTCCTTCCTTCCTTTCCTTCCTTCTTCCTTCCTTCCTTCACTCCTTCTTCTCTCTTCCTCCTAATATTTGCTTTTTACAACTGCGTTTAAACAATAATACAATTTAATTTATAAAATCACTCAGAGTATAGTTCTACCACTCTACCATTAAACAACCATTTTTCGCTTTTCTACAACCCCTTCTAGTTCCTATGTGTTCACAACATGTTGACACAGTTGTAAGCATTGATAGATACAACCTTAGGTCTTTTTATTTCTTTAGACTTTGATATCAGAATACCTTTCTGCATGGCCTTTGTGATTGCAAAATCATAAATGGTTGCCTGTGTCGCAGTGGACCAGGGGTCCCCTGATAGACAGAAGCCTCCAACATGGCTGCATTTGTAGTTGCTTCTTTTGAGGGGCTCCTTTCTAGCTGATGTTGTCACTGAGGGACTTATAGGTGGGCAGGGCTTAGGAATGTTGAGGGGTTTGGGCTGCCCGCGGTGTGGGACAGAGCAGGTGATAAGCAAACTGACATTGTGCTGCTGGAGTAGATGTGGCTGGTGGAATCCTGTGGAGACCATGAAGGTGGGGTGGTACAGTCAGAGTTGTTGATATTTATTTCTTGAAACTACTATGAGGAGTAAACAAGATCATGTTTGAGAAGTGTCTGGCATTCAATAAGCATTAGTTCTCTTACAGCCCTCTTCTTCTTTCGCCTTTCAGACAGTCTTGAGCAACTTGGAGAGGTCGAGGACAGTGACAACCATCTCTATATAAGGAAGCTTTGGCCATGAGCCTGGCTAAATGGTGGTCAACTCATTCATTCAACAGATGTTTATGGAACACCTACTATGTTCCAGAGTATGGGCCTGAATGAGACATGCAAGAACTCTGCCATTGTGGAGCTTGCAGTCTAGTCTGGAGACGTCCATAAACAGATGAACACAAAGATAAGAATTTTTCATAATAATAACTGCTATAAAGGGATAACAGATACTATTTAAATTGGAAAGTCAGTGGTGGCAGCTGAATTTTACATGAAAAGGTCTGGAGGAGGGGTATTCAGTTGAAAAATGCGGCCAGAAGGTTTAGCTCAAAATGCTTTTTTCTTGAGTTGGAAGTTTATTTGGAAGTGTCTATGGGAGTGAGCTATTTAGGATTTTATAGGGGAAAGAAGCTAGAGTGTGCTTTTCTCAAAGCCCATCTTCTAGTGCCACTATGGTGGAGAGGATAATTAATATTTGAGCCAAGTACTGCAAGACAAGAAGGAATCAGGCACGTGAAGCTCTGGTTTGTTGCCGAGGCCAGCCTGTTGGGCCTGTGAGGAATAAAGGAACAGGACTTGGTTGGGAGGGTGCCCAGAGGTTGAGCAGGCAGGGCCTGTGCGCCAGGGCACAGGTTGTTAACACTGAATTTTCGGTGTAGAGAGTCACTGGAGGGCTTTGAGCAGGGCTGGGGTGCCTTGATCTAACTTAGGGTTTAAGCATTTAGATGTTTTAGAATATTTCAGATGAAGTGGCAAGTAGGAGCAGTAGCCCCTGGTGTGGTCAGGCACATCTGGGAGTGTTCTGTGTACTATGTCGTATTGGGAGAAATAAGACGTGACCTAATAGAAGTGCTGTGGTCAATGAAAGCCATAGAGACATGATTCAGAAGAAGAGATGCCATAGTTGTGATTTTTAAGACCAGAAGTGGATTTGTTAGAATTGAGTACTTCCAGACAGCAACTGCTATAAACTCAAAAAGATTAGCGAAGAATTACTCTTTCCAGGATGCATATTACATTTAGGATTAGAAATCCTGATGTGGATTATATATCACACGTATTGCACAGAGCACAGAAGTATCAAATTCATCGCAATTAGGGTGAGATATTTTTTCACTAGAATTTAAGAATGTAGGTTGGTTGTGGTGTTTCCTGACCATGAGGGAAAGAGGAGGCCTAGGGAGGCCTGGGGAGGAGTCTGGGAGAAACCTGGTGGAGGACAGTGACTGAGATGTGGGCAAGAGGGATGTTGGGACCTGAGGCTGGGGGCCACTGGGCACTGGACACCTCCCTTTTTTCTTCTTCCCCCAGTTGATGACCTATGTGTTTGTGGACCCACCAGGCCAAAGGGGGCACGCTTGCTCCTAAGACAGTCATGAGCTTGCTTGGATTCCCAGGGACCGATCTCTGTTGCTTCTCTCAAGAGTCCTCCCCAGCCCTGCTGCTGCCGAGAAAAGCCCAGAAAGGGCAGGGCAATTTGGGTCAAGGCTACAGAGAATACTGAGAAGTGCAATGGAAGGCTGCAACCTTTTATGATTCCACTGTGGTTCTCAGATCAAGTGTGTGTCCATCAACCCCCATGTATGCATGAACTCAGGCGTTTCCAGTCACATCAACTTATAGACCCTCTTATATGTATCAACATACACCTGGGCCATACCTACCAGACCCTGGCGATCCTCAGGCGTCTGGACACTTTTGTTGACTGCCAGATTCACATCCAAACTCTTCACATACAGTGCCACACATGCAGAAGAGCCTTGGTCTCCTGGACCCTCCCTTCAAGGACCAGCTCTGGGTACAATGCATTGTTTGTCAGGCACAAAATGCAAATTCTATAATTAAATTTCACTCCAGTGATTTTGAAACTTACTCATGCCCTGTTAGTGAGTCATGAATTCAATTCGCTGGGTTGCAAGCAACTTTCCAAAAAGTTCAGTAGATAAACTTGAATAGACTAGGATAGGAAATATGAATCTGTCTATCTTATGCAGTAAGAATAAGTGTAATCTTGTAACTTTTAATATATATATATATTAAAAGTTACACGTGTGTGTATGTATTAGATTGCAGTGTAATTTTTGCTTTTACTATGACTTGTGGTAAAAAAAAAAAGTTTGAAAAGAACCCCTAAGCCTTATTTCTTAGTCTAGCACCATGATGGGCAGTACAAGAAGACCTCACCCTTTCCCTGCCCCTTGGAAGTGCCGGCTGGCAGAGGGCCTGGTCCCAGGCAGAACAGGGTGCTGTGGCCTGGCAGTGCCCTTACCCAGGGTGTATGGAAGGGTGAGACCGGCAGCTGAAGTCTTATCTGGTAGGCTGGTTGAGGAAGAAGTCAAGAGATACTCATAAACCAGAATCAATGGGACCAGGGTAGGGGGTTGTGGCAGCAAAAGCTGGGATCACAGGAAGAAGGGCAGACTTGTCTTTTGTGGAGGTTGATAGTGAGAGTCATCACAAACATATTGAGTTTGGAGCAGCGTTGAGACTTTTAGTTGGGCATGGCCATGGTGGTCGTGGGTAGAGTCCAGGGGAGAGTGTGGGCCAGAGGTGCAGATTTGGGGTCTGTTGTGTTAGGAGGAGCAATAGTGGGCTAAAGGAGAGCATGGGAGGTAAAGGAGAAGAGGCCCAGGGGAGAGAAAGGGAGTGTCAGGGGCAGAAAATCTGTGATGGGGGCATGAAAGAGTGTGAGGCCTCAGGTAGAGAGGTACCAACAGGATGCAGGTCCTCTGTTAGATGCTACGGTTACCATGGAGACCAGGATCCTGGACTAGCCCTGAGGAGTTCTTGCTGCTGGTGCACAGCAGAACCACACCTGCAGATTTTCAAATCCAGATTTCATGGGTCCCATGCTAGACCTACCTACCTTAAAGCTCCAAGAAGGCAACCATAGCATGTGTCTGTTTAAAAAGCACCATAGAAAGAAATCTAATTGTGAGAGGTGAACATACAGTGTAAGTATATATATGTGTGTGTGCGTCTGTGTGCACAACATGATGGCAGCCCGTTCGTAGCCCATCCCTGGAAGCCGTGTAGAGCTGTGGGGGGATGAAAGCCAGGAGACAAAGGGCTGGAGGAACAATGCCAGTGCAGATGGGCAAGGTTCCGAGGCCAGGACTGGTGCCTGCTGCTTCAGAGAGCCCACACCTCTCGGTCTGCTGAAGGCAGGAGGGACTGTGGGCCCAGGGTAGGCCTGGATGGCCATCCAAGTTGCAGGCTGCTCTGACAGAGCTTCCTTTCTGCTGTGGGAAAAGCAGAGGAAGACAGCTAGCTGCCTGGTAGACAGTCAGAGTGGTTATCCAGAAAATGTCACTTGAACTTATTGTGAAAATCAAAGGGCTTCTAAATTTGGCCCAAAGTAACCTAGCTGTGTGGCCACTATTATTATTTTTACTCAGCCAGTTCAAAGTAGTAATAGTTTTCTGCTGGACCCTCTTGAGTATCTTCAGTACCTGCTGACACACAAGCAGTGGTCAGTGAAAACATTGATGGAGGAAGAGTTGGAGTCATGGAGCATACACTGTGGGCTGAAGAGCATTCCAGGTGCCATAGTGGATACTGAGCAACAAAGCAGATGAAGGCTTCACTGTCAGAGAACAGGAGCACATGCACACACACACAAATACACAGCCATGATGATGGGACACGAACAGTAACGACAATGGCAACAGCTAATATTTATGGACATTTAGTATGTGCAAGACACTGTTCTAGGTGCTTTATGTTTATTAAATCATTTCACCCCTGGGAGAATATGAGGTAGGTGGAATTACTAACCTCCTTTTATTAACAAGGAAACAGGGGTACGAGAAGGTCATATAATGCTCATAAGGTTCCACAGTGAGTGCAAACCTCTTGGGGAAGGTATGGTAAGCCGCATTTGCTGCTGAGGAAAATGAAACTCGGAGAGGCCTTGCCCACCAGAGATCAGGAGCACTTAGAGACAGGCAGAAATCCACGCTTTGCTGACCAGTACACTGATTACGAATAGGACTTGGTGTGTAATGAGTAGACTCTTGTCTGCATTCATGCTGTGTGCAAGCTATTGCTCAAAACCAAGCCTTTTGGCCTGAAGCACAGGCCTTTTCTGCTAGTCTTTGGTCCTGGGGGCCCTTAGACGCCTCCAGCCTCCCCCGAAGCCCCTGAACTAGCATCTTGGATATGCTCTGTCTGCCAGGAGCAGGCTTCCCTGGTCATTTGGCTTTCTCACAAGTGCTCCCAGGCCGAGGATGGAGCTAGACCTCAAGGTTTCCCTGGAAAGACTCGAGGGCTTCACTCGGCACAACACAGGCCTTGATACTGAAGCAACTCGACCTTCTGATACCCTCTCTCTGGGCCCTATGTGGGACTCCAAGTTTGTCAGTGACTTTTAAACCTTTGGGTCCACTTTGATTAAGTGACATCTTATTTAAAACCTCAATATAACAATGGCAGTACTGTACTGGCTGAGGATGAAGAAATCCTTCTGGCCCGGTCACTGTGCTGGCCACACTTCAGGCTCCTTTGTCTGGGAGCACATTTGAATCTCCAGAAATAAGATTCATTTTAAGGTCCTGTCTAGCCCTAATACTGTGTGATTTGGTGTTTATCAGAGGGGTACTTGCTCTGTAGAGAAGCTTGAACACACAGCGGGACTGTGTCTTTGAGGTTCAGGCCCATAGCAGCTTACAGTCTGTTTTGGGTAACAGGGGAGGTTGGAGGCAGAGTGAAAGGAGAAAGGCTTCTGCATCTCTCCGGCCTTCGTTCCCAGCAGCAAGTGTTGGTTGAACATGTCAGCTTTGGGTGAACAGACCTGCATTTTAATCTCATCTTTTTTAGTTCCTAGCTGGGTGACCTCAGATAAATCATTACACCCATCTAAGCCTGTCTCTTCACTCTCTTAGGGGTGCTGGTTTATGTAAGATAATGCACGCAGAGTTGTTAGGCTAGTCCCTGGCACATGGCATACATGCAGCACGGCGTTGTTGATAGCACAGCTATGTGAGGGGTGTTTTGGGCTGGCTCTGGCAGGTGTGTTGTTTCAGGGCTGGACCCAGGCTTTACTTCTAGAGAAAATGTGAGGTAAGCCGAGGTGTTCTGGGCACCTTCCTTTCACTTGTCCTCCTTGCTCCCTTTGATGCTACAAACAGAGCAGACCTATACTGCATGAAATTCTCCTGCCCCACAGCTCATCTTTCCAAGGTGAGTTATTCTTTAGGCCTCCCAAGGTGACAACAGCAAGTCTGTTACATTGCACGCTTCTCCCAGGGAAGGCCAGTGAGCACTGTCCTCTAGAACATGGCTGTGCTATCTCTGCTGCCTGGGGTCACTCTGATCCCCTTTCCTCTCTGTCCCTAACACCCAGCCCTGGCCAGGGCATTTAAAATAGTATTAATGGGGCATTGGATATAATAATGTTAACCTATTTCTAATCTAAAAGAGTGATCTAAAGGTAGAAATGTCTGGCTGGTCAGGGGGTATGAAGAAAATTCCTTTTTACAAAGACCCCAACTCCTTCTAAGTTATGTAAGTGTCTAAGTGACAGGCCTTTGCCATGAGGCCAGAGGAGGGGCTTTGCTGTTTTGTTGGGGAGAGGGTTTTTTGCCTTCAGAATATGTCATTTGAGGCTGTGGGTTAGGGCTGAAGGGAGAAAGAGGCTTGTACCCAGAGCTGGGCCTTCTTTGACAGGTTGGAGAGGAGTTCTTTGACTAAAGCAAGCCATTCTCAAAGCCAGGGAAGGAGTTCTTTGTTTCCGTGGTAGCCAGAGGAGATGTAGAATGGATGCCAGAAAGAAATAGAAATTTCCCAGGGGAGGACACAGACCAGCTGAAGGAAATCAGCACTTGTCCAGAAACCATGATGGCGGTAGAGTTTCATCTCTGTCCAGGTCCCTTGGAGCCCGTTACCTGATGCCACACCCCCAAATCTATATTGCAAATGTGGGTGTTTTGCTACATGATTACAAGTATTACAGTGCAGGTCTAAATGGAGACTCCAAAGACAGAGCCAGGGGGCTTCAGTGACTATCCATGTGTAAGGCGAGGTTTTAAAGATTTTGGCAGAGAAGGCTAAAGTTAAATGCTGTCTTCATGACCCAGATTTCTGTCTGCTTTGTGCTCTGAAGGCCAAAGAGTGCTGGGTCTGAATTCAGTATACCTGCCTAGTGGAGGTGGAGGCAGGCTTGCCCAAAAGGTGAGGAATAAGAATCTGTGGCTTAGGGCAGTCAAGACCCCTGTGCCAAGGGAAACCTCTTACATCTGCAGCCAGCAGCAGTGTCCAATAGCAGAGTGAGCAGCAAGACCCTTGCCCAGGGGAACCCTGGAGCTGCAGGAGTGATTCAGAGAGGTAGAAGACACCAGAGCCAACCAGAAGCTTACGTAGCATCTCGTCTAACCCCCGCCGCACCCCCCCCGCCCCGCCCATCCCACGGGCTAGGAAACTGAGATCTGGAGCTGTGGAATTACTGGCAATTTCAATTTCAGCAGCCATATTAAACATCTCTGATTCCTTAGAATAGTATGGGCATCCCCAAACAGCATCATGTTTATTAAGTAACTCACAGTTTTAGACAGAGTTGAAACTATAATCCAGGCCATAAACTAAAAGGCTATTTGGTGGCAGAGGTAGGGGGTGGAGGGGACTGACACCATAAACAAAATGAAATGAAACACTAGGAAAAACATTTTCAATTCATCATACCAGGAAAGAGTGAATTTCTTTAATATATAAAGAGCCATTATAAATTAATATGAAAAGAACCAATAATACATTAGAAAATTTGACAAAGGATATGCGTCATTCACAGGATAGGAAATTCAAATGGTTTTTAAACATTTGCAGAGTAGCTTGCCTTTACTCATAGTAGCAGAAATGCAAATTTAAAATATGAGATAATGTTTTTCACTTATTTGATTGGCAAAGATCCAAAAGTTCCACACCACCTAGAGCTGCCCAGGCTGTGGGGAAACAGGCAGTTCGATACAATGTTGGCAGAAGTATAACTGATAAAAATCCCTGTAGAGAGTAATTTGATAATCACTCTCGAAATGAAAAATGCACATTCCCATTTACCTCCAGAAATTTTTTCTACAAATATGTTAGCACATCTACAAAGTGACCATGTACAAGGATTTTCACTAAAGCATTGGAAACAGCAAAAGAGTTAAGAGCAAAGTAATTAAGAAATTAGTAAATCATGTCATATCCATGTAATAAAATATTATAGCCATTAAAAAGAATGAGACAGCTATATGTATGGATATGGAATAATCCCTAATACATGTGTATTGTTAAATTATAAGAATAATTGCAGAACAAATGCTACCACTTATATAAACAGCAAAAAATATGTATACGTATATGTGTGTGTGTGCACCTATATAGAACCTTTATATATAAAATTGCTTATATGTACACAGATTATCTTTGGAATGACACACCCAGAAAAAATTGTAACAGCAGTTGCCTCTGGGAAGAACTGAGTGACTGAGGGATGGGGGTGGAAGAAGACTTGTCACTGTTTGCTCTTGTCTCTTTTGAATTTTGTATCATGTGTGTATTTCCCTGGTTTAAAAAATATAAACATTTCATTCAGCTACCTGAAATTCAGAGAAGAGGATCTCAGGGCCAATTTTGCCCCCTAGTGACAATTGCACCCTAGTTGGCACTGGCCTTAATATAGCACAGCACAGGCCTGAGAATGAGGCTGTTTGGGACAGACTCAGCTGTGGGCCAGAGAAGGCCTGGGGGTGAAGAAGAGCTGGCTGGCTCAGAAGGTCTGGGGACTCTCAGATAGATACGTTGGAAACAAAACAGAGCTTTCAAATTGCCAATGATGTTGAAAACAAATGGTTAGTTGGGTCAAAAATCACAGGCTCATTTCCAAGTGTCTGTTTGCTTGACTTCTGACCCCCACCCCGGGAGGGTAAGATGTGTGAGGACAGACCCAGGAGTGGAGCCTTTTGCAGAATCTGTGATGACCTGTGTGGCCTGCGGAGGAGTGCTGAGCGCATGTCTGTGGACACTTACGAGGATAGTGATGAAGTCAACTGGCTGTTGGGTCCCGTGGGTTTTACCGACATGCTATTTTTGTTGAGATGAGGCCTGCACTGGGAGCAGGTGGTATAGCAGAAAGAACATGGCATTTGGAGTCACGCTGACCTGGGTTTGAGGGTGAGCTCATAGATGTATGAGGAATATAGTGTTAACTTAATTCAGCAAGGAGGCTGTTAGACTGAAGTGGCTCTGATGCAGTGGCGGTCTACATAAGAAACCAAAATCTAAGTCTGTCAATGCCTCAAGGTTACAAAATTGAAACTTAAGGACAATGAATCACAGATAGCCAACTAAGCCATAGCCAATCAAATAGTTTCCTTTCTTTGCTTCAGCACCTTCTCTAAATTCCCTTGGGTCTTGTCAGGAGTACCCTTAACCACTTCTGGTTTGGTGTTGACCCATTAGAATCAAATAAATTCTTAAAAATTTTAATATGCTCCAGTTTATCTTTTAACAATAGATGGGAACAAGATCCTTAAACTTTCTGAGTTACAGTTTCTGATTGGCAAAATGGGGGTCGTCTTCTCTACCTTGCAGGACTGTCATCAAACCTGATGTGCAGATAGAGTGTGCAGATTTCTCAGCCTCTCCCAAACGCCCACATTGCCTGGTGTCACAGAGGTGACATTGTTGGACTACGACAGATGGTTACATTAATTAATGAGTTCTATGCAGGTGGCCTAGGTTTGAATTCTGGCTGTGCAAATTATAGGCTGTTGGACTTAGGGTAAGTGACTTAACCTCTCTGTGTTACATAATGTGTACAGTTGGGATAATAATAGTAGCTAGCTCATTTAGGGTTGTCGTGCAGATAAAAATGAGATCTGTGTTATGCTGTAAAGCACTTAGCATTGAGTCTGACTTGGAGTAAACAATTAAGAATATTAGCTATCATTCTTGTCATTCTTATTATTTTGAAACAATGATACTATTTAGTCAATTATTGATCTTAAAAAAGTTTGGTTATCAGGCTGAACTTTTCTTTTTCTAGTTTTGGATACACAGTGGGCGGTTCTGGAATTGGCCTCTCCAGTGTGGGTAGCTTATGTTTTCCACAGATATGGATCAGGCAAATGGGCAAAAGGTGCCCAATTAGACTCAGCATTGTTTCCTGGGAAACCGCATCCCATCTGGCAGCACCCATGTGGGAACAGGTCAGAAGGAGTCAGAAGGGCTTATTTCAAAGAAATAAAAAATACTGTGCAGCTCAATGAGGACCACAGAGCATTCAGAGTGGTCTTTGGAGAAAAGGAAAATGAAATTCGGAAGACTTCAGTGGAGGAGAGAAGCAGTGTTCGTGCCAGGGGGGAAAGTATGGATTTTTTCCTGGGAGTCCGAGTACAAAGGAAGGGGGAGTCCGAGCCCAGGAGGCTGGGGTCGTTTTGGCTCTCATTCCAGGACAGAAACATTATGGAAATAGAAAGAAAGAGAGAGGGGGCAGAATAACCTCTAGATAGAGCAACTCGCAGAGTGTCGGCGATTGCAGAGGTCGGAGAGACAGGCTTTGAAGGGGCTTAACACAGGCAGAGTTCTGAAGAGGTGTCTGGGATACCCAGGAACGGATGACTGAAGCAAGCTCACAATGGAGATTTAATAAGTGGGTTTAATAACAACTATAACTCCTTGGCCCATCCCCCAAATTAGGGGACACACCTCCACAAAACTGAATAAGGGGAGACAAGGAGAGTGGGATGGAAGAGGGATTAACACAGGGCACATACATTAGTTTAAATAATACACCACAATAACACATCCCACAAAAAGGATACACAGGCCTAACTAGGGTCTCCTGCCTCTTTGGCATTTTATTAAAACTTGTGTAATTGGTTACTTTTTGATCCAGAGGGTCCCTGAAATGTGTTTCCATCCTATAGCTGGACGAGGCTAAAAGTCCTGGGAGAAACCTGCTCCTCCCCACTACTTCTGAGTGCTGTACAACAGAAGCACAGATGGCCCTTTCCTGTCATGTTCCTCTCAGTCCTCTCTTGCACGATCATTTTCATCCCGATGTATTTGCTAGGATAGCATGCGGCTTTCGGAAACTGGCCTAACTCAGAATCTGAAGGCTCCCTGGCTACACTGACTTGTAATTTAGTCCGAGGCCACTTTCCGCAGAATGGAACGATGCTGGGCCAGACCTCTGGTCAATAGGAAAACCGAGGATGGCTGAGATGACATCCAGCCCGGGCCCCTCCTGGTGACTCTGGATCATTCCAGAAGCACAGTGACATCTCAGCACCCTTGACACAATAAGAGAAGAAATTGAAACAGAATTTAGGTCCAAGCTGTTAATTATGATTATTATTTTTTATTTCACCACCATTAAAATTCAACCCTGGGATAGCCAAAAGCACAAGGCCTCACACCCTGGAATATGAAACCTATTTTGTAAGCATTTCCTCACAGCCTCCCAAAGTTTAAATATTAATTTGCCTGTAATTGGCGGAAAAAACAACAGGCAATTAAAAAAAAAAAAAAATTCACAAAGCTTTCTATTCTTTCCCCTTCTTCTGCTCTCCCCTCCCTTTTCATTTCACTGCCGCCTAGAACTGGATGTAAGACAATGGGACCCCGAGCTGTGTGGAATTCTAAGCCCGGGCTTGCCTTAAAGCTACAATATGGATTTAATTTATATGCAAATGCAAGCAATAAAAAGGCAGACACTGTAGAAATTATAGGGTTCCCCCTCCTTTTCTTAGGAGATGCTCAAACCCTTTCTCTCCTTTTCCAACTAAGACCTAATTATTATTGGTTCCTGCTACCTTCCCCCTCTCCTTTGGCCCATTCTGGGTATAAACTGGGCCATTTAAGAAAAGCAACTGAATATTGGGAATAAGTGAAGGAGCATCAGGATAATTTCACAGTCTGACTCTTCTTCCTCCCACTTTTTTTTCTTTTGCTTGCCCAGCCCTCCTGTTGGTCAGTGGAACGCAAAACTGATCAAAGCCAGCCGGAAGCCTTAAGTAGGCCAAAATGGGGCTAAAGTATGCTAATAGAGGAGCTAAATTTACTTTAATCCTGTTATAATACAAGGTAACTTGGAGGCAGGGAAAGGGCCTAGTGGTTTTGGCAGGGGGCAGAGGGGGGGCTGGGGACCCCTGTGAACCCTGAATAGAAATCGCTTCCTATTCTTTCTCTGGCTGGGGGTCGGCTGGGGGCTTCTTCCTCAGATGCCCACACCAGCCCCGCCTGCCCCGTTTACTGAGTGTCAACAGTTGGGTGAGCAAGACTTCACAGCCCTTAGATCAGTACCCTGTGACCCTCCACATTGAAGCCACACCATTCAGCCAAGCCTTCCAGCTGTTGCCTGAAGGATGAGGTTGTTTTTCTTTTTTTTCTTTTGGTTTAGATGAACACTAAGGAATAGTTTTAAATTATGTCTTTACCTCCACCCAGCTTGCTCTGCAGATCCTGGGGTGGTGGGGTGCTGTGCAAGGCCCGGCCTGGTCTACTCTGGTGAGAAGCTACATGGACCGAAACATATATTTTGGCAGAACTGAGCAGCCCTTGGAAAGAAAACCAGCCTACCTTCAGAGCTGGCTTCCACTGGGCTAGCTTCTAATTTCAGAGAGGAAAGAGGGCGCTGACGTTGATTCTGTAACTGTTGTTGAAAGAAGAGCTTGAGGTGCTCTGCTCCCCATCTCTCTCTGGCATCTGGGCCTTGGGGGCTCATTCCAGAATGTCAGGGAAGCAGTTCCTGGGCCGGTTCTCCATCAGAACCAGTGTTAGGGCCTAAGGACCTCGAAGGCTGATGTAATTTTATAGCCGGCAGTTGGCCACTGGTATCAGAAGATTAAAAACAAAGGTCGCATTGAGGCCCTACCTCCCACCGTGCGGCTGGAAGTCTGAAGGGTAGAGTGGGGGAGGAGGCAAATAGTCCTAAATATCTCTCCGTTAAGTACAAATTACATACTGGATATATTAAGTTGTAATGGTGTATTTCGAGTCTGACTTAGTTTCGTGAGAATGTTGGTGCACCCTCTGAAATGCTGAGTCTGAGAAACATGGAAACAAAAAGGAATTCAATACCAACAGGATTTTGTTTGAATTCAGGCGCAGCTTTCTCTTTCTTTTTTTCTTTTCTTGTTCACTCTTTGTTCCTCTTACTCTTTTCCTTTCTCCTTGCACCTCATCAAGCCCTACTTGGATACTCTAAGCAGCAGAACCTTCCCGACACATTGTGTTTTGAGGCTGCTGGTTTTATGAAGTTGGCCAGAAAGTGTATGAACAAGTAGGTCCTGAAAACCTGCCATTGAGCAAAGAGGTTTTTTCCATCTCCCATGCCCAAGTCTCTGTTTCCTGGTCTGTAGAGTGAAGAGGCTCTCTGAGGTGGCCCCTAAGCTCCCCTCTAGGCCTCTGACAGTCCAGGTGGCCTTCTGTCCCCAACTTCTGCAGCAAGTGTACACATGGGTCTTGAAGGGCTTGTAACACAGTAGGTGCTGGTGCTGACCCATGGACTATGTCCCCTCAATAGTGCAGAGGAAGGTCTTTTAGGGGTTGTATCATCTAGTGCAAGAGAACCCACAGCTTCAACTTAAGAGAGACTAAAATTTGATTCTGGCTCTACCACTTATTGGCATTGTGATTCTTAACTCCTCCACCCTTGAGTTATTTAATCTGTAGAATGGGGGTGGAAATGTCTCTTTTTTAGGGTTCTGAGGGTCAGAGTAGCCAATAACAGTGACATGCTTATATGGTCGTTAGAACATGGTAAGTACTTACTGAAAGCTACCTCTCACTACAAGACTTGCTCAGAACATTGCTATTCTTACGTTGTCAGATGAAAATTCCTTTTTTGTTGTTCTAAAATTTTGCCAGGAGTCAAATGTAAAATCTGCCTGGAGTCAGTTCTGAGTGATCATCTGCCCACATCTTTTTTTCCTATCGAATGAGAGGGCACTGGTGTTACTCAAACCTGGTATGGATCCTGATGTCCTTGGTCCTGAGGAGCATCTAAGGCTGTGTAACATTCTACTTGTCTCTGATTCTGCCTTTCCTCTCAAATACCTTCCTGGAATCCTGGGGTAAGGCCTCAATATTCATAAATAGAAAATAAAAACTATTTGCAAATGTCCCATCTGGCCAATACTTTCTATTTCTCGCTTGAGCAGACTGCCCCCTCCCCGAGCCAATGAATCTTTGGGCTTGAGTCATCATTTCTGTTCTTGCAACAACTCATAAAATGGTTTTAATTATATGGTGTTTTTCTAAGTAAACAATACCACCAAAAGAGAAAACGACCTCTAATTTTTGTTGAATTAAGTTGGGAACAATCTCAGCGCCATGACTGCTGATGACATCAGTGACCTGGGGCTTCTGATACTGTCCTTGCTCTTGTGCAAGTCCTTTCTGTTCGGTACCAGGCCAGAGATGATAAGAAAAGTAAAACGGAATTTCAGGACGGGGCTCCAGATCCCAGCTGAAATCCAGGAGTTATTTCAGTAACAGTTTGACCAGCGGAAAAATACGCAGAGATCTTTGTTCCCACCATAAACAAACACTGACTGCAGTATGACCCATGAAGCATCCTCCGGTTAACTTCCAGAACACTGTCGCAAATATATGAATAATAACAGCTGGTTACCAAGCAAGTTCTCTTCTGCCTTTATTTAAACTCTTTATGTTCCACACATTCATTAACAGTTCCCTGCATGTCTCATTATTATCTCATCAAACATTTATTATTACTTCAAGATAGATAATTAAAATTTTATACAGTTATTTCTCTATATGACAATCCAATAGATTTCAAATTCCCCTGCCCTCCCCAGCACTCATCTGCAACCTCACAATTGGATCATAAAATTCACGAACTTTCAATTCAATGTGCAGAAAGCATAGGAACAAAATCTAAAATTCATTTTGAATGGGAGTTTAGTTTCCTGAATAATGACCGGGTTATTGCGATTGTTAAAGAATCAGAGAAAAAGTCTCGTAGGACAATCCTTTTTCTTTATCAAATAAATAACCAGATTCCATTGATAACATTACGAGATAGACAAACAATGTACATGAGTGATTTTTAAGACCAGAAGTGGATTTGTTAGAATTGAGTACTTCCAGACAGCAACTGCTATAAATTCAAAAAGATTAGCAAAGAATTACTCTCTTTCCAGGATGCATATTACATTTAGGATTAGAAACCCTGATGTGGATTATATATCACACATATTGCACAGAGCAAAGAAGTATCAAATTCATCGCAATTAGGGTGAGATAGTTTTTCACTGGAATTTAAGAATGTAGGTTGGTTTTTGGCTACTTACAGCTCCGAAGAGAATTTCCGGGTGGGAGGAACGTCCAACCTTAACAAGTCAGTGGCTTCTTGTTTTCCGTGCGCCTTTTCCCTGCCTAGACCTGAATGAGAGCAGAAAACTCATCTGAGACCAAACCCGGCCCTGAGGGGCTTGACGTGCAATTTCTTAAATTGCTTGGATTTGGTTTTGGAGCTACAAATCTTATCATTCCACTGAAAAATAATCAGTGTGAAGCTCCAGGAAATTTAGACTGTCTCACTTTTCTTCTTTAAATATGCAAAGTAGGAAGATGTCGATTTAGTCTGTCTAATTAATTAAACAGATTAATGCCACTTAATTTGAGAAAAATACTAATGCTATCCTTCAATTACTTATTGCCTTGATCTAGAGAAGGGAAATGCTATGGGTTGCAGACCCATCTCTTCTAAACTTTTTAAAAGAGCAGTTTGAGAAGCATCACTTGGCAAACAACTACTTTCTCCACTTTGGGGCTTTTCACACATAGCCGCGTCAGATTTCAGCAAGGGTCACCAGAAGAACGTTTGCTCTGCACTGGTTTTTTTGGCACAGTGGCTGAGCAGATGGGGCAGGCGCAGCCCAGAGTTCTGAGCTGTGGAAGGAGCTGGAGGGCTAGTTTTTTTCACAGGCACTCAGGCTGCTTAACCATTGTGCGTGGGTACCTGGGTCTGCCTTGGGAAAGTTGGCCAATGCCACTTCTGGACTTGGATGCCCACTCACAGACATTAAGTTTCTTCCTTTTCCCAGGTAGTCCACATGTTCTTAGTCAGTGGCAACCACACAACTCAGCTATAAGAATTTATAAACATGGAAGATAGGCCTGGCATGTAGAAAAGACATGGTCCTTACCCTCAAGGAACTTTAATTCATTAATTTTTGTTGTATTCTTACTCTGCTGAGCAAATGAAACTGCACAAAATAGGCAGAATATAATTTGATCTCAAAGCGTCTGGTAGAGAGCGTGATCCTAAGAGGTCTGAGAGGCTTGTGGGGCCCAGGGGTGGCTTCAGGGTGGGGGCCTTGTGTGACAATAGAGCAGGGTTAGAGGAGGCATTGAAGAACATAGAGAACACTCTATATTAGGGCATCCAGGAGGCTAGTCACACTGTTATCAAATCCTTATCAAACGTCTACATGAGAAACAAGGCATAAGGCTAACTGACACAGGGCAGGTCCCCGGAAATCGCACTAATATTAATTCTCTGAGACAGAGGGCAGGATAGGATTCATCTTTGTAATTCTCATCCTGACTGCTTCGGAGACACTCAAAAACAGTATGTGTAGCTGAATTAAAATCCATATCTGCCCTTCTCGATGTTCTTTGCAAAAGGCTATTGAATCCTCACCTCTTTTTTTTTTCCTTAGTGATTTTTAGGGCCTTCCTTTTTTATTCTGCAGACTCTTTCTTTCGAGATACTCAGAGTTTGGGTCTCAGCATTCTTCTTTACATGCATGAGTATTCTCTGAGTGCCCTTGGGGGGTCTACCAAGGCATTTGGCTTCTTTGAGATGAGGTGGAGTTGGGGACAAAGGAAGTATCTGCTCTCCATGGTTTTACTTTTGATTGGGAAGATAAAGACTAAAATTTGTTGGTGCCCAGTGAGGTCATTCTCACAATGATCCCGTGAAGTATTATATTGTCACCATTTTGGAGAGAGGAAAAGTAAGTCCCAAAGTCATTTTTTAAGCTGCCCAAGTTACACAATTAGTGGCAAGTGACCCAACTCCCTGATTCAGACTTTTAGAGGGGTACCCAGAGCATTCTATTTCCATATCTGTCTGTCCCCAGTGGCCTGTGAATTTCTCTGAGGGCAAGGATCATGTTTGATTCATCTGCTGCACAAAATGACCTCCGGTAAGGACATATTGAATCAAACAATGGCTCTCCCAGTATGATTGGGGCTGAGAGAGCAGATTCTAGAGGATCATCTATTATAAGAACAGACACAAATAGCAGGATAATCTACCACCACCAACATGTGCAGTTTTCATTTTGCATTTTTCTTTAATTCTCTTCTTGCGGTGTTGATATTGACCAGTTAGTGAGAAATGTACTACGTTGCACGCCCAGGCACGACCTAACGTTGAGCAAATCTGAGCTCACTCTCACCCCTAGCTCCGTTAAATTGGTTTGATCAGCTTGCTGGCCTGGAATGTCTGAACTCTTGCAAAAGACACAGGAACATTTGTTGGTGGGTCTCGCATACAGTCCCAAATTTGATATGGCTCAACAGTTGCAAGACTATCTTTGTCTGCTTCTTGTACTGCCTCTGCCCCCACTGCCCAGCCCCCTGCCATCCTTGCCACCAACATAGGAAACTAAATATAGCTGGTTGACTCCTTTAAAAATTATTTAATTTAGAACAAAATCTTAATTTTAGTAATGAAGCGAGAGTTCACATTTGGAAAAGTCAAAAGAACTGTACAAATTTAAGGTGGGGGATGAGGGGAAGTCCAGCTTAGTTGAGAGCAGGACTGGTCTGGGCTTGAAATATCAAAGGTGTGACTCTAGAAAAGTCATTGGACCTTTCTTGAATTTTTGTGTCCCTTTTTAGAAATGAAAATTAATAGCTGTTGCTGTAAAGACAAAATGAAATAACCGGTGCAGAGCACTTTGCACAATGTTTGAGAGGGAGTGTGTACTCCATCAGGGGCAGCTGTTATTATTTTCATTTCTGGCTTCCACATAAATCTAATGAACATTCTCTACAGCTCACATGGCCAGGTATATTTCAGCATGCCACTGCTCATTGGCTCCTTTAGCACTGTGACAAAGGTATAGAATAGGAATCAGGGGTCTGGAACAAGGCCAGGTAAGTATTTTCAACGAGTGAAGGTTCCTGATTAGGAGGCAAGAGAGACTGGTGGGGTCTGTGGCAAACTGGTGTGTCCATGCCTTGTCTCAGGGGAGCGATTTGGCTTAGCTCTAGCCAATGCCAGATATAAATGTGGGCCAAAGTCTCAGATTTTTCAAAAGAAACCAAACTTTTTTTAAAAGTGTGAAATTAGTTGATGACTGTTTAATGTCTTCTGAAAATATGGTACAAGCCAACTCTGTGTAGGCCAAACTAAACATGTCTGTGGGCCAGATACAGCCCTTCATGTGTGACCTCTGGCTCAGAAACTGCCTTCCTCTGTATAGGCATGAGGCAAGGAGAAGCTGAGAAAAACAGGAGCCTGGCAGAAACTACTAGCATTTCATCTTGTGTAAATTGCTGTGAAGCTCTATGCCAGCTCTCATAGGACTGTGGGGACAATTAAATGAGTGTTTACCACAGTACCTGGCAGATAACAAGACTTCAGTGTTATCAGTGTTAGATGTCCTATAGTGAATATTTTCTCAAGATCACTTAGATTAGTGATAGCTTTGGGGGGCCACCTCAATTCTATTTTCAGTCCCCATTTCAAGGTTAATGTCACTTGTATGATCTTATAAGCATCATTATAGTTTGGGGTACAATCTACTTCTCTCAATATTTCTTGCATTATTATTTGTTGTTGATATAATTACACTTGAAGAATTTTAGTACTAGAAGCGCCTTGATAAATAAGTTAGTCCCACCTCCATATTTCATAGAAAAGGAGACCTGACTTTCAGAGAAGTTGAGTGACTTACCCAAGGTCTTACCACTGGGACACTTGGACTGCTTAGTTGTGATGGGTTTGTGGTTCTAGTTCTGTCTTTACTTAGTCCATGGTAAGGCTAAGAGCTTGTCTGACAAGGACCAGATGGGAAATATGACACTGTCTGGGTTCGGAACTGGTGGCTTGTTCACATTACTAGTTGTGACATGAGTAATGGGGCCAGACACATAGTGAGATTAGAAATTGGGTCAAGAGAGAAGGGAAAAGAAAGGGTAGCTGATATGAAGGGTGTGGAGGGGAATTGCATTCCTGGGAAGAATGAGTTTCTGACTCTTGAGAAATCCCTCACTCCCTGAGCCTGCTTTATTTTTCTTTACCTTCTAATATTCTTCTCTGTTTGATGACGTGTTATCTTCATTGTCTGTCTCCTCTCAGTAGACTATAATCATGGTGTTAGTGAAATAGTTATTTTTGTCTAGTACACATGAGGGCAGAACTCTTTGTTTTGGTTGCTTCTGAATACCCCTCAACCCCAATCCCATGCTAAGCACAGGGCCTGGGACAGAGTGGGTGCCTTCAGTGTTTATTGTATAAGTAATAGTGGCAATGTATGCACATACAAGAATAATCATATTTGTCTCCATCTTTCACACATGGGATGGGACCAGTCTCAGTTCCATTTATGCCTGAGGTGCTCTAGGTAACTCGCTCACAATGACACTGCTAAATAATTACTGGTAGACAAGACCCAGAAATGAGTTCCCTGATTCTAAGCATGGGACTTAGTCCTTTAACACTTTGCACATAAATTCCATGGTGTTGACAATACAACTCTGACTGTCCCCTCAGTGCTTGTGGGTGGCAAGGAAACATTGAGTTAAAAGTTTGCAAGTTAAGAAAAAATTGTCAAAGATTCATGGATAGAGTATGGTGTGGTATGGAGTGGCTGACACCAAGACAGAACTAGTCATATTAAAATAAAAAAGATCTCACTTTTATTCCCAAAACTTTGTCTGAGTTCACTCTCCAAATGGAAAGCAGGAGGTGTTTCTCGAATTGAGGAAATAAGGTGAGATCCTCAGTCCTAACTTGATGTCCTGATTTGGAGAGCTCCAAGGAAATCAGAGAGATTCTCCATTCATAGAATTATGAACTCATAGGGCTCAGAGCTGAATAGACCTTAGAAATACCATCTGGCCCTGTGCTTCCCAAAGAATGGTACATACACGTTTGCTAACAAGAATATGAACATTTTATACTTTCATAGTTACGTATTTATTTTAATGTGTATTAGACAAAAATAACTATTTCATTAATACCATTAGTTCAAGTTATTATTGTTTAGGATAGGCTTATAAAAAAAGTGAATTATTTAAAAAAGAAGTATTAGGTTAATTATAGGATTGGGATTATGAGAAAATGGCTTTTGCTTGGCTGCAATGTCATGCAAATTACTGTGGCTGCAATTTTTATTTATTTTTAATTATTTTGATTAACACTTCCAGTGGAGAGCCAATCATCTAACCAGCAATGACCCTTTAACTGCAGTAGAAAAAAATAAAAACAACCATTTTGTGTAAAAATTGGTGAAACTAGCACTTAAGATCAGAAATAACTTCTTTATACGTGCTCGATGCCTTAAGATGCTGTCTGCCCAAAGCTCTGAAAGACTTTAAATTAGGCAGTAGTGCTTATTACAATACTACTAAATTTTTGTAGAATTGTTATAATTGATAATAAAACTTGCCTATTTAATCTAAAAAAAAAAAAAAATCCTGTTGGCACATAAACGCCTGAAGTTTGAGAAACTTAATTTTGTAACTAAGGAAAAAAGATCCAGCAAGATCCAATTTGTTCAGTGGATAAATTGGTAGCAAAGATCTGACTTGGGCACAGGTCTTGTGACTCCCAGGCCAGCACAATTGCAAGGAGGGTATGGCATCTTCCCAGCCTCCCCAACAATGGTATTCATCCTTTCCCCTCTACCACTTCTCTATCAACCTTCTATTTAACAAATGTTTCCTGGGCAGCAATGGCCAGCTGTTAGGTAGATAGAGAAGTTATAGAAGAATTATGTCATTCTCTCTGTCGCCAAGGAGCCTTCAGTCTATTGGTGAAACAAGGCACTCACGTGAATCAAAAATGATCACCATAGCCTTTTGGTCACGAAACCATGTCAATGCCCTCATTATGATCCCTTATTTATAATCCATATCCATCTCTTTTTGTACTAGTGTTATGTCCAGGATAAAACATACAAAAACTACAAACTAATGAGCATGAGCTCAAAATGAAGTAGGTCATATGTTTAAATTTTAAAAGATTTTACTTATCAATAGGACAAAGAAACTAAATTTAATAAGAAATGATATACAAAAGAAACTAAATACTACAGAAACAAAAGTGGTTGGATTAAAGATGAATTAAGTAATACCTTTTAGTTTTAAAACAAATAATTTTAACTTTGTTAATGGCAAAAAGACATTGTGTTCTCAAAATTATGGTTTTAGAGAAATATATTTGAATATGTTTAAATGTTAATTTAATTCTGTAATAGATGATTGGATTCAAAGTTTTGGTTTTAAGTTCATTTTTTTTTTTTAATTTAGTTTTAATGGTTGTCAGAGCTGAAATAAAAATCTTTACAAAGACATAGAATGGAAGAAATGCAATGCTGGCTGTGCTTACTAAATCAAGATGCTCATTTAAAAAAATCCCATCCAGCAATTATGCAAAAGTTTTTATTGAAATTCATCCAGTCAGCTAGTCAGTTTCCATCTTCCTTAATGTCAATTCTTGTAAACTAATCAAAAGTTATATTTTTTACAAATGGGTTCAAGATCCACTGAAGCTTGTCTTTTGGAAAATTTTTAAATAGTTTAGAAATTGTTTCCAAGTTTTTAAAGTATGCAAATTTTAGAGCTTTCTAAAAAAAAGGTATTACATATATTATCTCGAAGAACAAAATCATAGAATGATGGAAACATTTCCAAACATCTGGGCTTGAAGTAGTTTTACTGTAGCACATGTTACTTTGACAAAACAGTTATTTATCATTCCTAGTTAGAATACTACTCTTACCTAAGAAGGATAGATTTTTTTAAAAATTAAGAATATTCCAGCTGTTTTACTCTACCAGCCAGATTCATTACAAAAAAGCCCAGTAAATTTAGAACACACATTTTTGCAAAGGAAATATATAATTTGCCTTGAAATCAATCACCTTTTAAAAAATACTTTACCACAACACTACTTACCATCCTCTTCTGGCACAAAAGGTTGTCATGGTCACTCCATATCTCATCACAAAGTATTGTAAACATTCTACTACTTAAGATGATGTAATGCATGAATCCCACATAAACTGTACATGTCACGAGATGCTGAAACAATCAGAAGACTGAGGGAGCCACCGTCATTCTCACCATATTGTGGACCAGCTACTGTCTCCTTTGAATTCCCCACACACCATGTGACATGTGAGGGTCTGACGTAATGACTCAGTGAGAGCAATGATGCTAAATCCTGAATTAGATATTTATAAAGTTTGTGTTACTCTTTAGACAGATAATAAATACAAGTAGAATTTCTTGCTTTTTCTCCACACATCTTATTCTGGAGGTGATTGAATTGGAGCAAGATCTAGAATAATATTCATTGCAGAATTATGTGGTGTAGACTTTAAGGAATGTGGGCTGGAATGTCAGAAGGCTTCACCAAGGAGGTGGGCATAGGCTGGGCATTAAATGAGTGAAGTGATTTGCAAGTGAGAGAGTTGCTGATCAGGGGCCACTTGGAAGGACCCCTGGGCGAACTTTGGGAAGGCGTGGGTTCCCCTTTGGCCTCTCCTCCCTGGCAGAGACAGACAGCTGACCAGAAGCCAGTGAGCTGGAGCAGCATGTGTGGGTGGGGTATGGGGTTGGTACTCCTCTGATTCCTGGCAGAATGGTGGGGTCTGGCTTATCTGCCTGCTGCTCCCCATCCCCATCCCCATCCCTATCCCTATCCCCAGCCATATCCACCTTTGCCTTGCTATCACTGTGTCCTGGCTCTTTTCATAGTGTCCTAGTTCTGTTATTTCTTAGGAATAATTCAACTACCCTGAGCAGGCCAATGCATAGTTCCTTCAGGGGTCATTTTCTTGAGGCACTTTGGTCTATAGTTGGCACCTTAATGTTGGCCAACCCAAATGTAGCAGCTCTCACAGATCTACAGCCCTTACAGTGGAGATTCAAAAACTGTAGGCCACGGAACCATACAGACATTTTTTGCCATGCTTCATAACGAGCAAGGCCAGATCCTCCAAGGTTTGCCATGGAGGGAGTCTCTGCATGTGGGTGGCTGTAGTGGGACCAAGAGCTCTACCTTTTGTCCCAGAACCTGGGTCCAGAATTCTCCTGAGCCTTCTTGCTAATTCCCACCACCACCACCACTGGCCTTAGAAGGTACTGCTCCTCCTGTTATTTATGCTCTGGCCCAAACTTAGACAGAAAATATCTTCCTTTCCTGATTCCAGCACAAAACTAGGAGGTTCAGGATTCAAGTCTCTCTAATTTCTACTTAGCCAACTTAAATCCATCCATTCTTTCCAAGTCTGGGGAATAAACTAAGGCTTCTAGGGAAACTGGGTTATAGGTATAACCATATTCATGGGTGCATAAGTCCTTAGCACTTACCACCCAGGACAGCTTTCGTCCTTGGTTTCTCAAAGTCCAAGTTTAAGACAATGAAATCTTAGATGTAGAGTAAGACATGGGAACTTTCTGGCTGGTTTCACATCTGCCTTCTCAGTTCTAGTTTTCTCTCTGAGGTTCCTCTTCTTTCTTAAAGATCAATGTTGGGAATGGTCATTCATAAAGATCTTATTTATCTCCTTGAGCTTGTAGAGCATTAACTAATTAATTCAATTAACAATATTTATTTCAATCAAGTGCCTGGCTCTGTGCTAAATGCTGAATAGCCAATGGTGAGTAAGACTAGTATAGTCTCTGTTCTCCATGAGCTTGCAGCCCAGTGGGAGAAGCTCATGTTAAACAAATGACCATACAAATTAGTACTGATTACAATAGGATCAGTAAATTTTTTACAAATTAAAAATCGTGTTTTTTTGTGAGACAATAATGTGGTAATGCAGTGGACACTGAAGGTATCTCTGAGGGAGAAAACTTTGAGCTGAGGCCTAAAGGATGAGTAAGAGTTACTTAAGGAGACAATGGAAGAGGAAGATTGTTACAGACAGAAGAAAAGCATGTGTAGGACCCTGAAGTTGGAGAGAAACTTGGCTCAGGCAAAGCCCCCAAAACTAGTTAGTGTGGCTGAGCCTAAAGTGGGTCCTGATAAAGCTGGAGAGGCAGGCAGGGGCTAAATCTCAACTGGCCTGTGGGCAGTGATAATGAGTTTGGGCTTTAGCCTAATATAAATGCAAAGCTACAAAATGTTTTAGATCCAGGAGTGACATGATCAAATTGTGTGTTAAGAAGTTCACTCTGGCTGGGAGGATTGAAGGGAACAAGAGAAGAAAGTATAAAAGCAGACAGAAAGCTACTGAAAGCTATTGATAATGGTGACGTAGAATAAGATAGCGGAGGATCTTAAAATAAGGTGAATAATATGAGAGAAAGAGACATTTGGCAATGTAGCCCAGAAAGCCAATACCATTATCAGAAATACTCGTGCACAAACAGTAGTGTGGCCCAGATGCCTTATATAGGATGGTGGCCCTTACCTGCTCACAAGAGCCTATTGTTAGCATTTCTCCCCAGCTCAGTTCAGAGATGTCATTTGATATAGTGAAATCAGCTAAGGTGCCTATACTTACATCATAGAAATTAGCAAATGCTACAAATCAGGGCTTGCTTTTCTCTGGAGAACGAGTTGTTAAATATTTACCAGCTCACTAGTGCTTACAGATAATCCCTGCTTTACTAGCAAGTGGCTAAGAACTCATTCCTAGGGCATGTCATGTTGTGGCTGGGGATCTGTTGGCCACACAGTCTTTCGGCCTCTGACAATCAGTACTTGAGCTGCCACCAACCTGGGATGCACGCATTTTGAATACAGTGGTTGAAATTCAACAAACATTAATAAACTGCTACTATCTGCCAGAGACAGTGTTAGGCATGGCAGGGTGGGAGTGGGGGGCACTGAGGTGAACTTTGCCTCATCTTTTCTTCCTAACTTGGGAGAGATGAACCTGTTTACTAGGAAATAGAATATCAAGTCCTTATGGTAAATTCAGAAATGAAGCGTGAGCAGAGCTCCTGGAAAATCTGAGAAGAATGATTCATTTCAAATGAGAGGATATAGCAATGTTCCCCAAGGGTGAGGTACTCAGGATGGGCCTTGAAGAAGAGTAAGTTGTCGGCAATAAAAGAAAGAGGGAAGAGAATTCCTGCCTGGGAAACAGCAAAAACCAAGGCCCAGAGGGAAAAAGTAGGACTGCATGAAGTGTATTTAGGGACTAACAACCAATTGTATGCAGGAGTATTAAGTGTATATGTGCCTGTGTGTGTACACGCACATGTGTGTGTATATGCATGTATACATGCGTGCATGTGTGTGTTGATGGTAGGAATTTTTGAATGTCATGGTGAGGTATTTTCATGTTGTTTGCAGGCAGTGGGGAAAGGAGAGAGGTTTTGGGCAGTGATACAGGCAGGCAGCAGTACGGCCAGGGGCATGGATCTCCACCAGGGAGACTGTTCAATAACGCCATTTGCTTTCTTAATCCCCATCTGTGCCCCAGTATTCCACAATGTGCCAGGGGACATTCTGTTCTGCTGGTCTCAATGCCATTCTGGTCTCCTGTAATGGCCCTGAATATGTACCTCACTCAGGTACACATTGGTGGCCTCAGTCATTACCATACAAATGCCACACCTCTGGCCTTTAGTGAGGATTCCTTTTGGGTCACAGCCTTGGGACTTCCAGAAGGTGGCGCCATACCAGCCTGCCTGCGTTTTGGACCACCAAGATGATGTGCAATGACTTATGAGCCCTGACAAGCATTCTGGAACGTCCATTTCTGAATCTGCATTCCTCCCTAATCCCAGAGAGGCAGAGGGCTCAGGGCATTGGCCACACCGATGCAAAAGGAAGAGTATAGTCCCATTCTATCACATCAGCTCTGTGAATTTGGGCTGGTTATTTCACCTCAGTGAGTCAAAAATAAAAAGGAGAATAATGACATCAACTTGTAGAATTGTTGTGAGGGCTGAGAATCGTGACATTTGTAAAGGAAACAGAGTTTAGACTTGGACTAACCTGGGTGTGAAGTCAGCAGTGTGACTTGGCCATGTGGCTTTGCTTCTTTAAATCCCAGTTTCCTCAAACAGTTGTTGGAATCACTTTCTTATAAAGTGGTTATATAGAACCAATGTGATAATGTTTGTCAAGTGCTGGGCACATAGTGGTCAAACGATAATGTCTGCTATTGTTGTGTTATTTGTGTTAAAGTGCTCAGTCGAGTGGCCTGGCATGGAGCAGGTGGTCAGTAAATGGGAGTTTTCAACAAGCCTGGGTTTGACAGCACACCCTAATTTAGCCTGTCTCCATCTTACTGGATGGACAAGCCACTGTCCTACTCTGGGCCTCAACTACCTTATTTTAAAATGACAGAATTGGATTACATGATTCCCAAGACTCTTTGGGTGTGTTTCCATATCAAACCACCAGGGCCCAGATCCTTTACTTGGCTAATGTTTGACCTCTGCCCCTGCCTATTGGACATGTTATGTGCAGTGGTAGCAGACTAAAGGGAGAGGCTAGGTTTCTGGTGCTGCTTCCCTGGGCAGCTCAGCTCCTCTGAGGCATCTAGGAGGGTCAAGAAAAAGGAAGTGATGACCAGGCAAGCTCATCTGAGGCAGGACAGGACTGCTGGTGGCACTGGTACTCCATGCAGAATGGAGCATGGTGCTTGGCATAGAGAAGGATACTCAATTAACATGTCCCAAACAATTGAATGATCCAGGGCAACCTCGAAATATTGGCCCCACTGGTCATGTTCCCTCCTAGAGTGAGAAAACCTCATGTTCCAGGTAGTCAGTGCCTCATTCTAAGGGAATTCCTGACTCCAGCGACCTCTGGGCTAGGCACATGTTCTATTGGTCAGATCTTCCTTCAGATACAGTGACAAAGACTCTCATATTGACCAAACTTTAGTAAGTCTCCTCGGAGCCTTCTTTTCAATTAGGCCTTGTGCTTGGGCTTTGTTAAGTCCAGTTGTAGCAAGAATCCTTCTCAGTCAGGTTAGAGAAAATCTCCCACCCTTGATATCTAGTCAAATTTTTTATCCCCCACCCTTGATATCTGATCACTCTGGCCTGTCTTCAGCAAGAATCCTATTAAGTTGGCTTAGCCAGAAGCCCTCTACCCTTGACGTTTACTCTTAGTGATTTTCCATCCACTGATCTCGTCACTCTGATTGTTGGCTGTAAATCACCAGCTGATTTTATATTTGGATTTTGGCTCAATCTCTCTCCCCTGTTACAATAATCCTGTCACCTATTGCAATAGTCCGGAATAAAGCCTTCCTCATCATTTAAAAAAAGCACCAGAATAATTTTTTCTTCAACTATAGCAGGGGTGAGGACCATCTTACCTCGAGAAGCTTCCGTACAATTGCATAAGAACAAAGCACAAATCTCAGGATCTTTTTTCCAGCATCCAACTTAGCTTTTCTTTCAGAACAGCTAGGATTCTGGGCATCAGCAGCACCTTGTTTGCACCACTAAATGCCAGTTCTCCTTTTGTTTCCCCAGTCCTCACTGTCTTCACCCCATGGAAGTTCTCAGGCTTTCTCTATAAATCCTTGATGCCTTCCATCTACACTGCCTGTGTTCCGCCTCACCACCTGTTCCTTGTTGGGACTCTAATGTCAGGCCTTTCCAGTCTCCGCTTTGCTGTGGTTATTCCCAGTTATTCTCTCTTCCTGGCCCCTTCAGACTGCTGATGCATTGGGATGGTCCATTTAGCTTTAGATGCTCAAATCAAGATGAAGTTTCAGAAATCTTAAAAACCTCATCAGTAACTGATGACAATGGTGACGACTGTCTGACTGAATGGGATATAGATCTGGGGGTTCATCACTGGAAGCTGCCGCCTCAGCTCATACTCCTGGACTGGACTGGGAATTCCAGTGGGGACAAGAATTCTTACCAAGGTGGCTTTGAGAGGAAGCATGACACCATGAATGAACCTATGACCAGGTCTTGACCTCACCTATCTACCCTAAGTATTCACAAAAAGGTGTTTAGCAGGATCTTGGCTCGGCCTCACAAGGCCGCTATAGCCTGGCCTGGGTTGTACAGATTGGTTTGTACAGATGGGCTCCTGGCATAGGCAGCTTCTAGACTCTCTTGTTGGAACCACTGCTGTTGTATATAATTTCTGCTTCCTGGGACCCTGGGCTAGTCTTTTCCAGTGTTAATGTTATAATCCCGGACTCTTGAAGACCTAGCCTCTGCCCAACCCCTAACCCCATTGCCCCTTCCATGCTGAGTGGGGCTGCAGGTCTCTATGCTCCATGCTTCCAGCTATGAGAGTCGTTCTTCCTTCTCTTTGCCTGGCTAAATCCTACCTGCTCTTCAAACTTCAGCCAAGGGATTGCTTCTATTAGGCCTCTCTCCTAACTTCATTCTCTTCCTGTCCACTCTAGACTGCTACAGGCACACCCTTGCAGCTTCCCAGTACCTGAATAACCTCAACTGAAGTATGAATTTTGCTACACCTATACTCACTTTTACATGAACTATTTTCCAGAGAACACTGAGGACTCTGCCCAGGTGTACAACATAGTTTTATCGAATGAATGAAAGTGCCCAGCTCTTTACTCCTGACCCTGAATTTCCTTGTTTTCTTTCTTCTCTCCTTGTTTTTCTGAGTCCCAGACACCTGCCTTTCTGTTCTTTATCTGGAGCCTTGATTCTACCCATGAACCCATCAGGCTGATTTACCTTGAACTCAGCAGGAAAAAGGGTGGCAGATGTGGTATATTAAGTCTAACTTCTTGCTTTCATGTTGGCTAATGTCCAAGCCACCCAGGCAGATGATCCTTTAATCTTATCTCAAACAAGGAAGAAGGTACCTCATTCCTTCCTCTGCAACAATCACCTTTGACATAATTCCAAGTCACTCTTGCTTTTACTTAATGTGCCCAGTGATGCTTTTTGCTCTAACTCCAAACTCCTTAGCAAGGCTCTGAGGACTTTCCAGTTGGCCTCCATATATCTTTCTAACCCTTCTCTCCCTAACCATGTGCTCCACCCACAGTTCACTGTTTCTTAAACATGTAGTAGCTTTTTTATACCTCCTGGACTTTGCATATACTCTTCCTTCAACAAGGAATGTCCTTCCTTTTCTTCTCTGACACATCATTGTCCCCATGACCTGGATTATTTGTAACCTCCTCCAGTTCCCATGGAATTAGCCACTCCATCATCAGGGTCTCACTAGAATTTTGCGTCTTACCCTTATGACCTTGTATACCCAATTTTACCTTAGTTGTTTGTCCATACTTCACTGTCACTGGAGATTATGATGATACCTAAATTTCATATGTTCCCTCTTTTCTTCTCCCACCCCTCTAGCCTTTGGACTTGTGTCTGACCCATAGTCGGTCTTTAAGAAACACTTGGTGTAAGTGCCTCTTTTTTTCCCAGCTCCACTTTAGTACACTAAGTCCTGTTCCACAGCATGCAGCTTGTGGACAGGCAGAATTGGCATCATCTACTGATCAGAATCCGCATTTAGTAAGACCTTCTGGGTATTCATACATACATGAAAGCTTGGGAAGCACTGGCCTAATATTCAGAGTTCCTATGTCTGGCCAAAATCTTTGTTGCTTTTAGCTGGCGTCTGGGACAAAATATCACTGCACTGGCCCTTTATCTTCCCAGCAGCTTGAGAATGTTTCATTGCACCTTTGCATGTCCTCAACCAGAATAAATGAGAACAGTCTTCTTAATGTGCCAACCAGCAGGTTCTTCTCCTCTAATCAAGTCCATATGCTTTTTGTGACTCTTTCTGGAATGTAAAAATAACCCTATTACCAATTCCTCCTCCTAGTAGCCTTTTCTCTGTAGCCAAGTTAATTCCAAATAGAACATCTGGAAATTCTATTTTGTTGCCTAATTTAAACCAGACTAAAACCAATCTGCATAAAAGTTTATGAACTTTCTGGGGCTTCACACCTTATATTTCTCCATCTGCAGAAGCCTGCAATTTGGAGGCCAGGAATAGGAAGGATTTGGCCATCTCTTTCTCTAGGGCTGGGAGAGAGTGTTTGTGGCTTTGTGTGTTGGGGTAGAGCTGGGCTGGTGGTAAAGTGGGTGGGGTGGAGGGAGAGGGAAGTGAAGGAAATGGATAGAGCTGTACTTTCTTGTGTAAAAGTAAATGTGCATGTAGATTTAAAGGTTCTTTAACTTTAAGCTGAGGTGGTGGGTGGCCAAAGGGGTCTTGGAGGAGGAGGGGATGCCAGGGAGGAAAGAAAAATGGAGTGTCAGGCAATGGGAGAGGGGAATGGGGAATGAGGCATGCATCACCAAGAATAGACTGAGAGGTGTATTTCAGCAGCTGCCCACCGGAGCCAATGGCTTAGGGCTTCAGGGGAGGCTAAAAGAGTTCTTGTCTTTGTTATTAGTTTGACTAGGGACCTACAGGTGAACTGAATGGAGGGGTGGCCTAGAGGTGAGGGGCACGGAGGAGGCTTTGACAGTCTGGACAGAGAGTAGGAAATACAATCAACTAGATATTCTTAACATCAACAAAATCCCAATGAAAATGCCAGCAGGCATTTTCTTTTTTTGGTAGAAATTGATCAGCTGATTCTAAAATGTATATGAAATAGCAAAGCACATACACTAGCCAAACAATTTTTTCTTTTTTAAAAAGAATGAAGTTGGAGGATTCCTAGAACCTAATTTCAAGATTTACTATAAAGCTATAGTAATTGAGGCAGTGGAGTATGAGTGAAAGGATAAATATATCGATGATTTGAGCAGGAAGAAAACTAATAGAGGGATTTACGTACTTATACAAGTGCTGGAAGGATAGGAGGAGTAGGGTCTAGGCTGGGCCTCCAGGAAGGAGTCTTGGAACACTGCACTGTAAAACTCACCCTCAGGGGAGGGACTGCTTCTGAGTCCACCATAGAGTCCTTGTGACCCAGGTAACAGCTGGAATCGTGAAGCTGCCTCCACCACCTGATATTTCCCTTGATAACTCAGGAAGCTGAAAAAGGGACTCTGGAATGCTGCTACAGAAATTCTTTATTCTCCACGATTTTCCTCATTGGCAGGAGAGAAAAGGAGGGGGTAGAAAAACACCCAAAGGAGCCTCATTTCATTTCTGCCTTCCAAATCTTGATGGAACCCAGATTGCTTTCTATATATAAGTTGTAAAGGACTCTGGAAAGTGTATTTCTTAGCTTTCCATCCTCTGCGGTATAGGAAATTACTCAAGAAGTAGAGAGTAAAGGAGGCTGAGAAACTAACTTATAGCATCCACCGCCTTTCATGATTCTAGAGCTCCAGCTGACTCATTTTATGTGTACATCCTTTAGCAATCATCTCCTGATGCTCTTCACAAAGCTCAGTGCTAGGTGCTGGAGCTGCAGGGCTATCTAAGAGAAAGTTTCAATAAACATGTTCGCCTACCTGTGCTAGGCCCTGAGCCGGATTACCTTGTCAGTCCTTATGACACTCTGATGAGAGAGGAACTGTCATTTCCCCACTTATAGATGGAGAAACTGAGGCTAGAACAGGTAGATGGCTGACTCAAGGCCATGGACCTAGTAAGTGGCAGACTTGGGATTTGAACTCAGCTCATCTAACTCTAAAGCTCATTCTTTTCCAGACTGACAATCTGCCTCCAAAATATATACCTGAAAGACATTACAAAGGGTGGAAAGAAAAGAATACACAGCAACCATGGGTGAGACATGTCATGACACCCCTTTACCGAGGTTTCAAAGGATTGAGATGGAGGTCACTGGAGTTGTCCTTCATGTCCCTGCCTTCTTCTACTGGGATGTCACTAATCGCTTTTTAAACTGGTTAGTGTGCAGTCATTTTGGTGAAATGGATTCAATGGAACTTTTCAACATGGCAGGTGTAGTGGATTGAATTATGTCCCACAAAAACATATGTCCAAGTTCTAATCCCTGGTATCAAGAATGTGACTGTGTTGGAAATAGGGTCTCTGTAGACATAATTAAGATATAATCTTGAGAGGATTTCATTCTGGAATAGAATGGGCCCTAAATCCAATGTCTAGTATCCTTATAAGAGACAGAAAATGAGGAGACACAGAGAAAGACAGGAAAATGACCACATGAAAATGGAAGCAGAGATCAGAGTGATGCTGCCGTAAGCCAAGGAATGCCAGGAGCCACCAGAAGCTGGAAGAGGCAAGGAAGCATTCTCCCCTAGAGCCTTTGGAGGGCGCATAGCCCTGTCAATATCTTGGTTTCAGACTCTGGCCTCTAGAACTATGAGAAAATAAACTTCTCTTGTTTTAATCACCAGTTGTGGTAATTTGTTATGGTAGCCTGAGGAAATTAATACAACAGGTAAAGCAGAGATCTCCTTGGTGGAAGAAATCTTCTTTAAGCTTCAGTTGGGTTCTCTTTCTAGAATTTACAGTTGTTTGCAGGCACCCTGAACTTTAGAGATTGAGCGATCGTCTTTTTTTTTTTAATGCTTTTTTAAAAAACCTACTTCCCTCTCTGAACTTTTCCCCAAATCTCTCTTGTTAGTCTAAGCCCTACACCTACACTTTCCAGGGACCATGAAGAAGAGTGGAAAAAACATGGGCTTTGGAGTTAGACAGTTGTGGGTTTAAGTTTTGACTCTGCTGTAGGATCTTGGGCAAGTTGCTTAACCTCTCTGGGCTTTATTTTCCTCCTCTATAAAAATAGGGATACTATCAACACTCACCTCTTAGGGTGGGGGGATGAGGTATTATGCTTAACACTATTTTAGCAAATAGTAGTTCTCATTCCTTTCCCCTTTCCAAGACCAAAGTCAAGACCTTCTTCCAAGAAGCATTCTCTGATGACCTTTAGCCCCAAAGTCCTTTCCCTGCAGTGAGTTGCAGTTGCCCTTCCTAACTGTACCAGCAAGCCTGCCTTGAGTTTGTACAATGTGCTGTTCCCTCAGGTTCATAGACCTCATCCACCACCTGCTGTCCTGGGGCCTCCCCGTCAGACTCCTCTAACCCTTTCTTTTGGTAGTTTTTGTAGCTTCCGGCACATGGCTAGTCATACAGAAGAAGCCATTTGGAAGTGTTACCCCTGAGTGGATGTTGAGGAGCCTCTGCCCAGCATCAGGAACGTTGTGTCTTTACCTTCCAAACCCTAATTTCTGAGTGACCATATAAAAACTCAACCTGGAAATAATCAAGAAGAAATGGGATACCTCTGGGAGAGATGCATTATAAAAATGAGGAAAATAGCCTCTAAATAGAGTAGAAGCTCATTAGTTTTTACTTTTCTCTTTTGCAAACATAATAATTCTTAAAAAAAAAAACCCAGAAATAAAAACCTGTCACTTTTGCCCCATTTCTCAGTGGCTTCTGCACAGCCTCACTGAAGGGGAGCCTCATTACGAAGACTTTATTAAGCTTGTAAAACAGATGAGGAAGTGCAGCAAGAAGCATACAGAGCTAAACTTGCCAAAATAAATGAACAAAGCACATCCTGATGCCTGGGCCCTTTGGGAGCTGAACCCCAGGAGACCTCAGAGACTATTAGGATACAACTTTATTAACTTTACTTGGGCTCCCTCCCGGCAGTTAGCCTGCAGCAGCTCTAGCAGCTCCTGGCCAGAGTGCTGACTCTAAGTTCATCTCCTTCTGGGTCCTGACTGGCCACTGGCAGCCCCTCCTTGAATGTGGTTGTCCACATGTTCCTCTTGCTTCAGGGTCTCGGGATCAGAGGCTCTGTTTGGGGGCACCATTTGTTAAGACAGTGTTCTCATTTGCCTGTGCATCTAAAGCCTAGAGTCTACAGAGGATAAGGGGTGGGGAGGGAGAAAGAGACGCTGGCAGAGAGGGTCATTTGTGCCCAGTTAGGATAGGCATATTTTTATCATACTAGATTGCTTGATCATTACCCCACCCCACCCCAAGCTGTCCCCATCCTTGGAAACAGGCATTCGGGCTCTATTACCCTAGGACCACATTGTGCTCTGGGGGAGTTCTTAGGGGTGTCACTTCACCTCTGAGCCCCAATGTTCTCATCTGTGAAATGGAGTTGACAGCGCCACCTCGTGGGGGTGGTCCTAACGTTGAAGATGTACTGAACTCTGGCCCAGCACCTGGCATGTAGCAAGCACCTGCCTGTCACTCCTGCTTGTCTCTTCCTCTCCAATAAAAAGGACAGAAGTGTTCTGGGCAGTGGGACCATGGTGCACGGAGAGCTGTAGGCTGGACAAGGCTTTGTCAGCCTTGTCCTCTCACTGCAGCCCAGCCAACCCTCTTCAAAATATCTTCTAGTTTCAGCCTGTTCTTCCTTGGGAATCATGCGGTCCCTGTTGCCCTGACATAGGCTTGCTCATGCCCTTTAGGACCCCCCTTCTTTGTGGAAAGACGGCGGTTTGCAAAGTGGACCTGAATTACCCGAAGGTTCTAGTCCCTGAAAATTTGCCTCCTGTGTCCCTCTGGAGCCCTTGAGTTTGGACTGCAGTGGGCCAAAGACAATCTAGAGAAGGGCTCAGATCAGTTCCAGGAGGGTATACCAACAGGGAGATGGCTGGCTTGAGGGGTGTGTTCCCCACAATCATCTGTCCAGGTGGGCACAGTGAGGGGTTTCAGCGGAGGTAGCCAGCATAGTGGGAGAGAGGGGGCTCTGGCCTCCAACTGCTGGGAGTCAGGTCCCAGCTTCTACTCTTATATTTTGAGGGACTTTAGGCAAGTGGCTGAACCTTTTGAAGCCTTAATTACTCCACTGGTAAAATGGAAAGAGTGATGTAGCAATCAAACGAGATAGAGTGCTCAGCATTCAATGTGTATTGCTGTTTTTATTTTATTTTATTTTAGTTTAGTTTTAGTGTTTATTTTTAATTAGGATAAGGAAACTGAAATTTAAAAATGTGATCTTGCTTCATTTGGCTCTGGGAACTGGGGGACAGTAAACATGAATAATAAACTCTCCAGGAGATACAGATTAATAAGAAGATCAACAAGTCATAAATCGACATATGCTGGGCAATTCATGAGTAAGGAGGCATGGATAAGGTGCAGGAGAAGAGTGTGTGAGTTTATCTTGTGGACAAAGCCTTGGAGATAGCTTGATAAAGGGGCGGCAGGTGTGTTGGGCCTCTCTGGTTGGTGGCAGGACTAAGAGGGAACTACTGTCTGTATGCTCTTCATGACATCCTAGTGCTGCTTGCATAATGCTCCTGCCCATGGGAGCCTCCAATCTAGGCAGGAAGAAAAACCCTATCCAAGGAGAGAGTAAGGCAGTAATGAGTCTGGGATATCATGGAAGACAATACCTTTGTCCTCGCCTGGGTGCCTGGTGATTTGGTTCCAGTTTCAGGTCCTTGAGAGAAGTCTCATCCTGCAAGAGGCCTTGGTTTCCTCATTCAGATGAAGAGGTTAAGCTCCATCCCAGCTCTGAAGTTCTAGATTCAAGAGGTAATTAGCTTCAGGAAATAAGCTCAAGGAGCACAATCTCAAAGCAGTGACAAATGAAGATGAAACAGGCGAGGATAGGGGTGGAAAAGTGAGGGCTTGGAAGAGTGGGGTGCATTCAAGGCTTTGGGCTGATGGAAAGAAGCGGGGTCCTAAAGGTCATGAGCAAACCTGTGTCGGAGCAAGGAAGCACAGGCTGAAACTAGAAGATGTTTTGAAGAAGGTTTGGAAAAACTCAGGGCTGGCTGGGCTGCAGTGAGAGGTCAAGGCTGACAGAGCCTTGTCCAGCCTACAGCTCTCTGTGCACCACGGTCCCCCTGCCCAGAGCAGTTATGTCCTTTTTACTGGGGAGGAAGAGACAAGCAGGAGTGGAGTGCATACAAGGCTTCAAGCTGATGGAAAGTCTTGGGCTAAAATCCAGGACTTCTGATTCAATGGCTCATTTTTCTTTATGACACATTAGCTACCTTTATTCGTGTGACATGGCTTTGTCACTTAGAATTTTATGAAAAAAATATTTTAATTCCTATTTATCTCTTTGGTGAGAATCTCACCCTTCGTTAAATGACAGGAAGAGGTTATGACTAAGTGAGGTGTGTGCTGGGGCATGCGGGACAAGCAGGACTAGACTGAGGAAGGCATTTCAGAACCAGCAATTTGGAGATGGGAGTGGTGGATAGTTAAAGCTAGGAGAACTTTCAGGTTGATCAAAAAAGGGGAAGATGATTTCTCTCTGGGCTCTGATTTTCTCTGTAAAGGCTTCACAGAATCCCACAACTGTGAAATGCAACCCTGGGAGGCCTTGAACTCATTCACCTCAAGGATGGCAAGTCCATGGCGTGCTCCCATAACTGCTATTTGCAGGCATCGTTAATCAATCACAGCACTCTTTTCTAGTGAGTTAAAATGCAGCCTCAGAATCTCTTTCGATGTAGTGTCCCAAGAGCCCTTGTCAGTCAACTGGAGGGATTGTGTCTGCACTGATCTAGTCCAGTCTCTCTTATTTGTAGTTGGGGAAACCAAAGCCCAGAGAGGACTTGCTGAGGCCTCTAAGTCTGTGAATCTTTTGCTTTTTGTACCAAACAATCTTGCTTTAGCTACATCACTCTGAAGACAGAAGGGCAAAAAGGTGCAATGATTGCTCATCACCTACCAGTTGTCACTTGGCGGTGAGCACCAGCCTTGTATTCTTGCCCATGTCGATGGTTTTTGTTCTGTCTTAACGGACAGTTGATTTCACCAATGGCCTTTCAAGCCCCTTTAACTCTATCACCCTCATGATTTTCTGCTACGAAGTGCGGGAGATCAGGCAGGATGCAGAATATTCCTAGGGAAGATGACAGGAGAAGGAAGGGCATTTTTTAGTTCTGTTTCCACAGATTGGAGATCTAAAACTGGAAATGACTGGAGGGGGGCATTTTCATAAGCAATTATAATAATAATAAAAAAGAATCACACAAACTCCAACACAGCTGCACATCCTCATGAGGAAGTGATTTTTTTGATTCACTGGAAAATAAGGTCGTTAATGCCTCTCTTTTTTGTTACTTCTGTCCAGGTTCCATCCAGAAATTATTTTCTTTGAAAAGTGATCGATTGATTGCTAAATAGGGCAGGATCTTTATTTTTTATTTCTTTATTAAATTTATTGGGGGTGACACTGGTTAATAACATTACATAAGTTTCAAGAGTACAATTTTATAATATATCATCTGTATATTGCATCATGTACTCGCCACCTAAAGTCTAGTCTTCCTTTGTCACTATATATTTGACCCTCTTTACCCTCTTCATCCTCTCTTCACCCCCTTTCCCCTCTGGTAACCACCATGCTCTTGTCTTTGTATATGAGTTTGCTTGTTTTGTTTGTTTGCTGCTTTCTGTTTTATATCCCACATATGAACGAAATCATATGATCTTTGTCCTTTTTTGTCTGACTTATTTTACTTAGGATGATATTCTCAAGATCCATTCATGTTGTTGAATGGTAGTATTTCATCCTTTCTTATGGCTGATAGTATTCCATTGTGTGTGTGTGTGTGTGTGTGTGTGTGTGTGTGTGTGTGTGTGTGTGTAAATACCACGTCTTTTTACCCAATCAACCATTGAAGGATACTTGGTTGTTTTCATGTCTTAGCCACTGTGAATAATGCTGCAATGAACATAGGGATACATTATTTTTAAAATAAATATTTTCAAATTTTTTTTGGCTAGACATCCAGAATATGGATTTCTGGGTTATATGGTAACTCTATTCTCAGTTTTTTGAGGAACCGTCATACTGTTTTCCATAGTGGCTTTTATATTCCCACCAGTTGTGTATGAGGGTTCCTTTTTTTTCCATATCCTCTCCAACACTTGTTACTTCCATCTTATTGATAATAGCCATTCTAATAGGTGTGAGGTGGCATCTCATTGTGGTTTTGATTTGCATTTCCCTAACAGTTAGTGAAATTGAGCATCTTTTCAGGTATTTGTTGGACATGTATGTCTTCTTGGGAAAAGTGTCTGTTTAGGTCCTCTGTCCAGTTTTTGATTTTGTTGTTGTTGTTGTTGAGTTGTATGAGTTCTTTATATATTTGGGATATTAGCCCCTTATCAGAGGTATTGTTTGCAAATATCATCTTCCATTCAGTTGCTTGATTTTTTGTTTTGTTGTTGGCTTCTTTGCTGTGCAGAAGCTTTTTAGTTTGATGTAGTCCCATTCATTTATTTTTGCTTTTGCTTCCCTTGCCTTTGAGGTCAAGTTCACTAATGCCTCTCTGAGACCAAGGTCCATAAATTTAGTACCTATGCTTTCCTCTATGTATTTTATTATTTCAGAACTTATATGTAAGTCTTTAATCCATTTTGAGTTAATTTTTGTATATGGCGTCAAATAGCACTCTAGTTTCATTCTTTTGTATGTGGTTTTCGAATTTTCCCAACACCATTTATTGAAGAGGCTCTACTTTTTTCATTGTATATTTTTGGCTCTTTTGTCAAAAATTAGTTGCTCATATACATGTGAGTTTAATCTGGGCTCTCAATTCTGTTCCATTGGTCTGTGTGTCTGTTTTTCTTCTAATACCATACTGTTTTGATTATTGTAGCTTTGTAATATAATTTGAAGTCAGGGTGTATGATACCTCTGACTTTGTTCTTTTTTCTCAGGATTGCTTTGGTTATTCAGGGTCTTTTGTGGTTCCATACAAATTTGATGTTTTGGGTCCTATTTCTTTGAAAAAATGCCATTGAAATTTTGATGGGAATTGCACTAAATCTGTATATTGCTTTAGGCAACATGGCCATTTTAACTAGGCTGATTCTTCCAATTCATGAACAGGGAATATCTTTCCATTCTTTGTGTCATCTTCTCTTTATTTTAACAATGTCTTATTGTTTTTAGTGTATGGGTCCTTCATTTCTTTTGTAAACTTTATTCCTAGGTATTTTATCCTTTTAGTTATAATTGCAAATGGAATTGTTTTCTTTATTTCTTTTTCTGATATTTCGTTGTTAGTATATAGGAATGCAATGGATTTTTGTACATTGATTTTATATTCTGTAACTTTACTGTATTTGTTTCTAATAGTCTTTTGGTGGAGTCTTCAGGGTTTTCTAAATATAGAATCACGTCTTCTGCAAAAAGTGACAATTTTACTTCTTCATTCCTAATTTGGATGCCTTTTATTTCTTTCTCTTGACTAATTTCTCCGGCTAGGACTTCCCGTACTATGTTGAACAACAGTGGTGAGAGTGGGCATCCTTGTCTTGCTCCTGATTTTAGAGGAAAAGCTTTCAGTTTCTCACCACTGAGTCTGATCTTAGCTGAGGGTTTGCATGTATAACCTTTATGAGGTACTTTGCTTCTATACTCATTTTATTGAATGTTTTAATCATAAACGGATGTTGTATCTTGTCAAATGATTTTTCTACATCTATCGATATGATCATATAATCTTTTATCCTTGATTTTATTCATGTGGTGTATCACATTGATTGATTGGCATATGTTGAACCATACTTGCATCAGGGAAGGATCTTTACATGGATTTTTTGTCTAAAATGTGTGTGCACAGAAGCTGCAAAATGACGTTGTGACTCCTAGTTCCCTTCCATATGGCTGATTCCCAGGGAGCTAATTGGATTTGGAAAACCAGAGATTCACCCTGGCCTTCCCTTCGGCCAGGTCCGAATACTGCTGTCAGGAACCCTAGTTCAGTCCAGATCAGCTCAAACCAGAAGTCTCTTATCTAGCGAGCGCTTCTTTGGGAAACTCACTTTAGCAGTAATGGCTCCAAACATTGCCTTAAAGTGCTGTTGTTTTCCATAGTCATATCTGACCTAAATTATACTAGTCCTTGTTGGCAGACCATTTCATGGGTGGGAACACTGTCTGTGTCATAGAAACTATGACATGTGTCTGGTGCCACACAACAGTTTGGTGTCAGAGAACACAGCATGCCCCCAACACCCAAGACATAGGCAGACCTAGCCCACACTGGACAGCTCCTGCACTACTGCTAAATTTAGTGGAAGGTGGCTATCTCTTTGGATGGCTATAGAACATCACTGCAGCACATGTAGAGCTTGGTTAATCTGGAGTTTGTTCCAAAGATGTATATTTTGGTAATAGTGGTTGTTGGTGATGCAGCAATCATCACAGGGAGAAGCATACACTGAAGCACAGTATAATTTTCTAAGTATGTGGTAGTTATTTCTTAAATAGTTCCCACCTCACAGATGTGTATAAAATAACACATATATATGAGAACATGAGATTTCAAAGGTCATCTGTTACATCTCTCTGCTTTGAGGCAGTATTCATCTAAGTTGTACAAGACAGAAGTGTCTTTTTCATTCATTTTCCTTTTTAAAGTGTGTCAACGAAGGAGAGTCCCTAACATCTGTTGGTCAACCACTTTAGCACTTAACAACCCTCATGGTCAGGAAATTAATCCTGACATTTAACCTAAATTCTCCTTGTTGACTATTTCCTCTTCTATTCCGAGAGTCAGTGGAGTGAGAGAACAGCTGCTCACCATTCTTTCTCTGCTCTACCTGCCCACAGATGAAAACTGCCACAATGTCGCCCTTTATCCTTTCTTCAGGTTCAAGAGTAGCAATTCACTTGAGGGTTTTACTTTTCTTCATAGGATCTGTTTGTAAACTTATTCTAAATCTTTTCCATATTTCCCACATTATTCTTGAATTGAGATAGTTCAAAGCAGTCCTGATTAAGTGAGTCTGTTTTATTCCAGACCATGCACATTATAGACCTTTCTCTCCACTCCCATGCAAACCCCTCCACTGAAAACAGTCACTGAAAACAGTCACACAAACTAACAATCATGGCCCTATCTAAATGACTCATATTGTTCTTGAGGTCCAATATGATTCTCTGTCTTTTTCTTTTTTTTTTCGTGTATGTCTTCTTAGCGTATTTTTTCTCCACCCATTATCTCTTTATCCTGAATCTGGATAATTTTTTTTTTCTAGAATCCTGCTTAATATATTTCCTTTTTGAATTTAACCTTGAAGATTACTGCCATACAAGATTACTTACAATATGGCCCACTGACATTAGATGTTACAGATGTCCCATATTTTCTTCTTATATTTACAGATAACTTGGACGCATTTGTTCTTATTTTTCCAAAATTGAAAAACAAAAATGAAAAAATAATAATAGAAAGCATTTGGTCTATACCCAGGAGGTACAGATCTAAGTTCTTGTTCTCGAAGATTAAGATTTTTTGATAATACAAGATGCTTATACATGACATTTTGAGAACATAATTTAAAATAGAATATACTCAGGAGTGGACTGTGTGGTAACTATGATAAGAGTGAACATTTGCTGGGGCCAACTGTATATCAAGCATGTGCTAACTCATTATGTAAATTATTTGAAACAGGTCATCAGCGAAATAAAAATCCTATGAAAGAATAGACTGGTGAGAATTAGAAAAATCAGAAGTGTGTTCTGGAAAAGGCAAGACTTGAGATGGACCTAGACCTGGCCCAGGTTTCCTGGATCCTGGCCTATGCCTTTTTCACACAGAGTCCTTGCTAGGTTTGTGAAGGTTAATATTTTTAGAGACAAGAAAATTGATAGACAGTTTTAGGTTGAGAAATCTTGTTCATATTATAATTGTATATTATTTAATAGGTGACCCTTATCTTAATGAGGGGCCATTAGCACAGGTGAATTTTGGGTAGGGAGTGGTTTAACAAGTGTGCGAGCCAGATTTTGCAAAATGATTTGCCATTGACAAGAAGGTAACAGACAAATGGTTGTAGATAAAAGTCTATTCTCTCAAGATTCTGTATAGCTAGGTTCATATCCATCCCCTCATGTATTCCCAGCCAAGTTAAGAGTGAGAATGTCTGTATTTTTATTGCAAATTAGAAAATTATACGTAAAGAAATCAAATGTCAGGACTTCATATTCAGCCTCTGGCTCTGGGAACCGAATTGGAGCAAAACCCTCCAACTAACTCAGAGGGAAAATGAGGACTTGTGTTGAGCTGGTATTGCTCCCTGATTTACTTATCTTCTAAAAGAGAGAGACACTCATACACATTTCCTCCTGGACTCAGACATGCTCTGCCAGAGAAATTGCTCCCAAGCAAGAATCGCATTCTAAAACATCTATTCAAGTTGCTTTTCTGCATTCAGCACAGAAAGTGGGATGAGGGTATAAGGCCCCCAAAGATGAGGGATGACTCTGGCTCTAGTGAGTTGTGGGCCATTGGATGAGTTAGGCATGAAAATAAGGCACAAGATGTGTAGCGGAAGAAGTGTTAAAATTGGGGCCTTCTCTCCATCTCATCCCCCAGCTGAAGGCAGCTTTTCTCTCTGAACAGCCCTTGCTCAATATTATACTCTTAACTGGCATTTGTGTGTGCATGTGTGTGCGTGTGTGCGTGTGTGTGTGTATGTGTGTGTGTTTAAAACATGTCTGAAGTCTCCTCATTGGCCACAATATCCTAGAGTACAAATCTGTCTCCATAGCCATTTTAGTATTTCTCATAATGCCTTGCATAATAGGTACACCATATTTGTTGACAGATGAGAAAATGAATGAATGGTAGTAGTATAAGTAGGGCTGTAGGTATCAGATAGGGGAAAGTTTAATTAATTAATCAATTTGTTTAGCTGTTATTAATTGGACACCTACTGTGTACTAGGTAGGCACTCTCCCAAGGGCTAGGGATATAGCAGTAAACAAGATAGATCAAAACCATGCTAGCCTTGAGCAGTCTTGATAGTAGAGTTGTCTGTGACTTTGGTCTTGGAATATGCAAGGAATTTTGGTGGGTAGAAAAGAGTAGAGAGGTCATTATAGATTCAGTTGTGAGCAAAACCTAAAGTAAACTATGTACATTTCCATCACATGGAAGTGTGAAATGTGTCAGATCTAACCTCACTAGAGATTCTATCACCTTCTCTTGAGAACAGTGCTATAAGAAGGCTTTCACAGAGTCTACTGACTCCAGAATAATGACAGAGGTAAAAAAGGAAGATAACTAACGTTTACTGGGTCAGACTCTGTTTCATTGACTCTACACTTTGATTATTGCCACCTTTGTTTCGCAGAGGAGGAAACTGTTGTCCTGAGAGGATGCATAACTTACACAAGGTCATATAGGAGGATTTGAATCCAGCTCTGATTTCCAAACCAATGCTCTTGACACTTTACTACCGAAGCAAAGCTTCAAGCAAACAAACAGGCAAGTTAGCTAATAAGCCACGTCTTCTCTGGTGAATCTCTCGGTCCCTGGTGTCTATTTTTCTGGGTGTTCTCCCAGGATTTTGTTTCTGGCCATGCCATGCTGATTTTACTCTGCCCCAAGTTCTCTGCACCAGAGGCCTGTGATTGAAAGCAGATGACTCTACTCAGGGCTCATACCTATTTTTGAATGTTAGCTAGTGACACTGAAGCCATGGGAACTCTTCCAGGTTGGGTTGAGGGGTCTCTGACCTGATGATGGCTGCAGAGGAAATCAAGTGAGAGAGTACTGGAATTAAATCACCAGATTCACGGCAAAGTCAAGGGGACTAGTGGAAAAGAGTTTCGTTCAAGTTTCTTTAAGATATTTGGATGAAATCATGGGACATTCCCATGGATGTCCTAATGGCTAAACCCTATGAGATGCTTCCTGTCTTCCTATAACTCTTAATTTGCTCTAATTTCCTATTCTCTTCTCAGAAGCCTTGACCTGATCCACCTCTTCAATCTCATTCCCTCAAGACTGGCTGAAGAGCTGGACATTGTTTCTCTATCTCCCTAGTTTTAGCCTTCCTGAGTATAAGCATATGGTCTGTTTTTCAAATAGAAGCTTTAATCATTATGGATAGACCACTAGCTGTCCCAGCTGCACCACATTTCCTACTCTCTTACTGCAGCTGGGTAGAACCATGTGACTAAGTTCTTTCCTGTGGAACGTGAGCAGAAGTGATATGGCCATTTCTGCCTGACCTATTGAACCTCTCATGCTCTTTTTCTGCCCCCCTGGGCTAGAACGGCAAGGACCAGGATGCCCGTGGTGACCACTTGTCAAAGATGGCAAAGCCTCTGTCGGCCTGAATCTCCAAATGACTGTGTGCAGTAGGGCTGCCCACCAATACGGAACTCAGCTCTGACTATTCCTATAAACTTCTGTTGTGCTTGAGACATGGCTTGGGTGTGTTGGTTACAGCTATGTAATCTATTCCAACTTTATTTATTTCCTAGGGCTGTAACAAAGTACCACAACCTGGGCAGATTAAAACTACAGAAATTTGTTCTCTCACAGTTCTGGAGGTTAGAAGTCTAAAATCAAGATGTTGACTGGGTTGGTTCCTTCTGAGAGCTCTAGGAGAGAATTTGTTCCTTGCCTTTCTCCTGGCTTCTGTTGATGGCAGACAATCTTTGCCATTCCTTGGCTTATGAATGCAGCATTCCAGTCTCTGCCTCCAACTGCACGTGGTGTTTATTCTCCTTGTGTCTCTGCACCTTCACATGACCATCTTCCCTGTGTCTCTCTTCTCTTTTTATAAAGACATAAGTCACATTGGATTAAGGGCCCATTCCACTCTAGTATGACCTCATCTCAATTTAATAATTCATCTGTAACCATCCTATTTCCAAATAAAGTTACATTCTGAGGTACTTGGTGGTTATGACTTCAACATATCTTCTTTTTGGGTGGGACACACTTCAATCCATAATACCAATTAATATAAGCAATAAATATACCCTAAAGTTATATCATAAGTATGGCAAATTCTTACAGCAACTCATCTTTGGTCCTAGAGGCTGATTCACTATTCTGAGGTGGACTCTCAGAAGGTCTCCTCTTGTCCTTTCCTGGGAAACAGGCCCACCCAGCCTTTGCTCCCTTAGATCTTGGGTCAGGCAGCTGAGCCCGAATCTCTGGGTGGATTTAGATGTAAACATCCTCGTCAATGTAAGCATTCTGAGCCTCAATTTTCTTATCAGCCAAATGGAAATAGTGATTCATGTCTTGTTTACCTTAATAAGGATCAAATAAAGATCGAATCAGTACTAGTAACAATTAATGGTCATCACATGGTTTATAGTTTAGCACAATTATATTTTTTATTAGTATTTTCATTTTTTTTGTTGTTGTTTTTGGCACTCAGGTGTACAAAATTGGGTTGAGCAGTCCATGGCAAGCCATGGCAAACATAATTTTTGCATGTAAATTTTCTCTCATTTTATTTTGTGATTCGTCTCCCCCCATTTTTTATCACTCATCAGTGGCCCCAGGGAATTCCACCAATAGAACTTATTCTTTCTTTAGAATGAGATCCAACTACTTTCTCTCTACCCATGGAATGCCCACAGTTTCTGTGATGGATGCTGGGGTCGTCAGCTTCATGTATTTTGGGTTGGGTTCGGAGAGGGAGCTGGTAACTCAAACCAGTTCAACATGAGGTCCAACACAAAAGAACCCTGTGTATACCTATTTGTTACTTTAGCCACTGCCTCATTCTTCAGCTCCTAATAAATAAAGAAATTAGACAGGAAAATAGGGGTAGGATTGCAAGCTAAAATAAGATGTAAAGTGGGTGTGCAGAAATACCATAAATCCTGTGTCGTTTTTAGAGATCACCTTGAGCTTCCTGGTAGCTAAAGCGAAAAATAAGAAAAGCAAATGATTGATTATGAAAATGAGCAGGTTGTTCCTTAAAAGAAGTTCAGCTTTCCTGTCAAGTAAGCCTGAACTTTATTATCTCTTGTGATCCTTAGCGAAATTCATACATTAAATACAGCAATGATTGCATAGCATACCTTTTAGAGCAGGTAAATTCCATTTACATTTATTTCCTTTTACTTCATTATTTAAAATGATGCATCTGATGCTCATTATCATATATCATTAGGGAATTACAAGTTAAAACAACAACGAGATACCACTACACACTTATTAGAATGGTGAGTAGTTGTATCTCATTACTAAACTGATGAAATCCAAAATTCAAAACATAGACAACCGTAGATGCTGGTGAGGATGTAGATCAATGGGAATTCTTATTCATTGCTGGTGGAAGTACAAGATAGTACAGCTACTTTGGAAGACATTCTGGCAGTTTCTTACCAAACTAAACATACTCTCGCAATATTATCTAGCAGTTGTGCTCCTTGGTATTCACTCAAATAAGTTGAAAACGTACATTCATCAAAAAACCTGCACACAAATGTTTAGAATAGCGTTATTCATAATTGCCCAAACTTAGAAGCAACCAAGATGTCCTATAACAGATGAATGGATAATCAAACTGCAGTACATCCCTACAATGGAAATTGGAAGTTTTGAAGGATTATATGGGAATTCATACTTTTCATTAAATATTTTTTTTGTAAACTTAAAACTGCTCAAAAAAAGGTCTATTGGTTAGAAAAATGATGCATGTGTAGGCGCTCCTGAAATTGTAAGACATTAGAGAATGAACTCAGCACCCCAGGCAGTGCCAAAGTCTTCTTTCTTGCACCTTGCTCATAAAGTCAGTTTGGGATTTATATTGCACCCTAGGAGCCAAGCCAAAGGGTGGAGGGAGGGGGCTAGCATAGAGAAAAGTTGCCTCCTTATATAACTTCCTTCTGAGCGCTGCACACAGGTTTGCTGTTAGGCAAGACCTTTTAATAGCTTTTCATCTCTGGCTTAGTGGCTGTCAATATGCTATCTCAATAACGTGTAAGTAGTGGGGTGTCACATCCAAGTAAACGTGTCACTTTTGAAGAAAGTACTCAAGACAAACCTCTTCTTGTGTCATCTAGGAGTTTATTATGACTTCCATTTTGTAGATTAGTGAACTAAGGCTCAGAGACCAAGTCTCACAGCAGCAGTAGGTAGCAGAGGTAGGATTCGGTCTGGGATTTATGATGCGCCCTGATCATCACAAGGATTTGCTGTACTGGGTGGAGAGGCTGAGCCAATCCTCTCCTGCGCTCTTTCCCTCTCTACTCACCTTCAGCTGTATGGCTCTGGAAGCCCCGCCTCGTGGTCAGCTCTGCCTTCACCTGGCCCGGCCTCTGCTCCTTGTCAGCTCTCTGGGCTTTTCCCATGCAAAGCCTTAAGCTTGGAAGATATGAGTTCACAGTTACTTAGCACCAGGAAAAAAACCCAAAAACCTAACTCCTAGATGTTTGTTAAAAAAAAAAAAAGATCCAAAAGACCCATCTCTGAAAGTGTACACACAACAATAACAGATGTTTAACAGGCTTGTAGGACATTCCCATAAGTTATAAACATATCTTTCAGTGGTTACTTAAGATAAACAGATACAGGTTACATATTTTTTGGTACAAGAGACAACTTGCTGTTTGGAAGCCAAATAAAGATTCCTGAATGTGAGATGCACCTGAAAAAGATTAGGGATCATATCAAGGATATTAAACTTGGGCCAAATCTAACATGCTTTTGTTGGAGTTGTGTATGTCTCAGAAAAAAAAATTCCATCACCGTGCAGGAGATTTGAGGCTGATGGTGACCTGGGGGACATTTCTCCACACCCTTACTATATTTTGCTTCTCTGGTGCAAGGCTACAGTTACTGGGACAGCCTGCCCTGCTCAATTCTACACTCCTGGCTTCACTCAGCCAATTTTTGCAGAGCAAGTCCTGTGAGCTGGGCACTGACCAGGTGCCAGGAACACAGACCTGAAAGATGAGAGAAGCAGATGTACAAACAGATACTTTAGTCAAATGTGATTTTATGGAAGCATTCTGTGATACTTAATCATATAGGCTCTGAGAGCCAGACTGCCAGGGTTCAAATCTTGGCTCTGACAATTACTTGCTCAGTACCCTGGGGTGAGTTAATTTACCCTTCTGTGCTTGGGTGTTGTGTATAAAAAATGGAAGTTGTGTAAATAATTGCACAAAATGTGGTGGCTTGAAATAACAAATATTTCTAATGTCACAGTTTCCATGGGGTAGGAGTACGGGCATTGCTCACTGGTGCTTCTGACTATCAATCTCTGGCAAGAAAGTTATCAAGGTATGGGCTGGGACTGCAGTCTTCTCAGGGCTCCACAGGGGAAGGTCTGCTTCCAAATTGACTGACAAGGCTGTTGGTGGCCTCGGGCCCTCCGTGACTGTTGGCAAAAGACATCAGGTCTTTACCACATAAGGCTCCTCACAATGGCAGCTTTGCTTCTTCCTGGGTGAGGCAGAGAGAAAAGGGGGTGGTGGTGGAGAAAGAGAATTAGAGGTCAGTCTTTTTGTTTTTCAGTAGTGGAATTGCAAGCCAAAGCCAGGCTCTACTGTGGGACAGGTAATGGCCCCTAAGCCCAATCCCATCCCTTCCCCAGGCGGACACCCCACTACTTGCACTATATTCTGTTTGTGAGAAGCTAGTTACCAGGTGCAGCCCACACTGATGGGTGGGAGTATTGGGGCCATCTTCGAGGCTGTCCTGAGGTACCACCCTACCTTCTAGGATTGCTATGAAGACCAGCCGAGTTAACACGTGCAAAGCGCTTAGCACAGAACCGAGTTCACCTGTCTCTCACTGTAAGATGTAAGCTTCTCATTACCATTAGAACGCTTTCCCACCGCAAAAGACACATGCGCATGCGCATAAACATTTCTTACTCTCCTGTGTTTTGTTTCCTGTTTGTCTCTCTGCACTAGTTTATAAGCCTCATGACAGTTATGGATTTTTGTCTGCTGCCTCACACCTAGAAATAGTGCCTGGAACACAGCATTTTCTCATAAATAGTTATTGGATTGATGGACAGAATTGAACTTTTACCTCCATCGGGAGAGATGGTATTGCAATAATGTGATTACACTATGGCAACGATGGTCTCATGTTTCTGTTTAGCATTCTATTTCTTTTCTACAGCACACGGTGTCCTTTGTGCTATGCCATCTTCGGCACCCCCAAGAGTGCCTGGGTGCCTCTCATAGCTCATGACCACATTGGGTGACAGAACATTTCCCTTCGCGTCTAATCCAACTCCCTCCCATTGCAGAAGAGCAGGGATGGTTCAGTTTGGGGACAGAAGGCTGACCTGAAACCACACACAGGGGAAACTCTCACTGTGTGAAGGGTAGTTGTGTCTTTGCCCTTGGAACCCTGAACCCTTTCATTCTGACCTCTTCAGAGCATGGCTGCTTGTGAATCTGCTGCTGTGCATGGGAGAAACTGAGCTGCCTGGGGAAGGGATGGGGTTGGGCTTAGGGGCCAGTACCTGTCCTACAGTTGAGCCTGGCTTTGACTTGCAATTCCTCAACTTGAGAGGCCAAGGCCTCTCAAACTTTAAAGTGATACTGTTCCCCTGGGAGGTCTTGTTAAAATGCAAATTTGGATTTAGCAGTGTGGGGTGGGGCCTGAGATTCTGCCTTTCTGACAGGCTCCCAGGCAATGCTAAAGTGGTTGGTCTGTGGACAATGCTTTAGTTAGCATCAAGGAACCAGGCAACATGTCCTTCCTTAGTAGCTCTTTTGTGTAGAGATCTGAAAAAGCCAGGATAGCCACTTTTTTTTTTTTTTGATGCAAACTGAAGCTGAGCAGTTAAGCCACAAGCAAATGAAAAAAAAAGTGACACAAAATCAAATGTAACTGCGAGTAGGGATGTTGGGGAGTGGGAAGAGAGGGAAGACTCTTTGAATGAGGTATAAATGAAATGGGCCTGCAGGGTGAGCCCACACCAGAAAGATGGACAGCAGGGGCTTTAGGCTGGCTGGAAAGGGAAGTCAGGCTTTAGGTTGCAAAGGCTTTGAATGCTAGGCTAAGGTCTTTGTATTTGGTTCTGAGGTGCGGGCCTGCCAAGCTCAAATCCTTGCAAGGGTTCTTGTGAGGTAATAAGGAGTGGTGGGGCCAGTGGTCAACCAGAGAAAGCATGCCCATCTAAAAAGGCTGTTCCTATTCAGCTCCAGCTGATTTTTGGCAACTGGGATTGTAGCCAGTTCTTCTGATTTTTCTAAGTCACGTATCTGGAATTTTATTTAAATCTTCCAATTTTTGGAAGGTGTGAGGCCAAATCAAATTTATTTGCAATCATATCTGGCTAGAGAGCTTCTAATTCATGGCCTCACGTGGAAGAAGGCAACTAGTGAAGGTCTGGATTAGGAAGTTGCCTCTTGGAAGAAATTGGCCCCTGGAGAGTGTCCATAGCAGCTGAGAACCTTGGTCAGGAGAGTGCTGTCTTTTTGCCTGTGATCTCCAAATCTTCCTAAGCAGCCATGCATTCAGCTGAGAGGTGTCTCGGGGACCAAGGCAAGGTGTTCACCCAGAGTAGAGAAAATTGCCTCCTCTAAACACAGAACTAAATGTGCCTCAACCCCTTCCATGTCCCCAAGACTAGGCTACATCCTGTGTTGTTAGAAGGTATCATGCAGTTTGAGGTGATGTAGCAGAGTCAGGGGGATTTTGTTTATATCTCAGTCCTGTCATTTCCAGTTTGTTGACCATTGGCAAATCAGCTGACTTCTTTTGCCTTATTTTCCCTTATTTATAAAATAGTCGTGGATAATTATACCTCTCTCATATGGTAGTTGAGAATCAAAGGAGATAACATAGTGTTTTGTACTGGCTAAGTGCTCAATTAATAATGTTTATCAGCAAGAGTATCATCATCATCATCATCATCGTCCAGTTTGGGACAACAGAATATTAGCTTTGGAAGAGTCATTAGGGTTCATCTAGCCTCTTCACTTTAAAGAGGGGGAACCTGAGGCTCAGAGTAGGTGTGTGTCTTGACCAAGATCCCATGGTGATGTGGGGTCAGCAAGATCTACTAACTCCCGTCCTCTGTGCCACATGCTTCTCCCTAGCAATAAACACAGGGCCTTGCACGTAGTGTTTATGGAATGAATGAATGAATGAACTAGTAATCATGGAAGAACCAGCCATTCCTCTCATTTTCTCTTCATCTTTGCAGCACTGCAGTCTTGATTCATTTAAAAGTATATGAGATTCATGGATTTGGGGATTTAGAAATAGAGAGGAATTCAGGTACCGTTGGAGTTGGTTGTTATTGTCCCTCTAGCTAGCTGGCCTCTCTCCCTCCCACCCTTGTATTCTTCTTTCATTCTCTCCTTCCTTTTGCCTGTCAATCTGCCAGTTATTCTTTCATTCAATCCATTTTTAATTGATCACCTATTATATGTTAGATTCTTTAGGCACTGGGGATACAATATTGAGCAAGACTGGCTCTGCCCCTACCTCAAAGAATTTAGAGTCTAGAAGGAAAACCCCTAATCATCAAACGATCTCATAAGTGGGCCCATGCTTTGAAGGCCACCACAGGAGCTGCTGTAGGGATATATATGTGTATGTGTGGGAGAAGAGTAGAGATTTGACCTGGTCAGAGGTTGCAAAGAAGGGCCTTTCTGAGAACATGGCATTTGAGTTGAGAGCTGAAGGGCTAGCAGGAGCTCATGGGATGAAGGCCAGGTTGGGAGAAAGGCATACCCTAAGAAGAGGAAACAGGATGTGCAAAGGCCCTGAGCAAATGCCTGAAAGCCAGGACAGATGGGACCCAGAGAGGGTGGCTGAGATGAGGCAAGGGTTCTGTCATACTGGGTCTAGGAGGCTCCTGTAAGGTTTTTGATCTTGATCCTGAATGCAGTGGGGAGCAACTGAATATTTTTAAGCAGATCTGCATTGTAAAGAGATTGTTCTGGCTGTCCCTTGGAGAAGGGACTTTCACAGGGCCAAGGCAGAAGCAGGGAGATCAGCATAAGCAGGGGTCAGAGGTTCGGGTGGTGTGGAAGCTGAGAGGCATGTATCAAGAGATATTTGGGAGGTAAAACTGTCAGGATATAGGCAGTTGTTAAATGGTTGTAAATACTTAGAGGATTTCCTCCACCAACTGAGAAATCCCCAGGCTCTGGGAGGCAGCTGCTCAGCTCCTACCAAACAGGGCACATCAAGCCCGAAGCACGGTCCCTGGGAAGCCACTGCCTATATGTAAACATCGGTTTTTCACAAATGCTGGATTGCTAAGAATTGATTGTGTGCCCACGGTGGGCCAGCGCTGGGCTAGGCACTATGGGCACTCTGTCCTCAGATTGATAAAGAAATGGGATGAGTTCTGAGGCTACTTCCTTCTGCACCAGTAGCTGGATGCTGCTTCCACAACAACAAATATCTAGGGGATAAGTAGAGTCTACTGCATGCTTCCCGATATTTCCAAAGCCCCTGAGGTTGTTGTGGCCAAAGAGATATTCGGGTTTCCTGTGGAGAAAGGAGGCTTCTTTGTCTTTCAGAAGTTTGTTTGTAATATGTCCAATCAGTATCGATGTGTAGTAAAACTGTGTTTTCATCTGAATGACATGAAACATTTCTATGCTAGTGATGACAAATTCAGATATTTTCAAATAAAAGAAGAGTTACTTGGAAGTATTGGGAAGTCATGTAGCTTGCTGACCGAGTTTTTTGGGTTTTTGCCAAATGGTAGGGTTTGAAGACCTCTGATTTAGCCCTGTCGGTATAGCCATTCTGGAAACCTAGAATGACAGCTTCTTTTAAGGCAGCCAGCTGAGATTGCTAAAATGATTTAAAAAAAAAAATTCTTTTTTTTTTGCTTTACTGTAGGAATTTTGGTCTTCCATAGCTGCATCAAGTTGTCTGGCCTCACTGTGTCCTGGGAGCCCAGCTCTGTGGAGGACAAGAGCATCGACCACTTCCTCCAGTTCTGGGCTGAGCCCTGGTCTGACTGCTTCCCATTGTGCTGCAGGTCTGCCCACTGCACAGAGGCAAGAAGGTGAAGAGAAGCCTCTGAAGAGGGAAAAAAAGACAACCTCTTGAAGTGCTTCAAGTACAAGTACTAGATCCTCTGGGTTCTCCTTTTCTTTTTCTTTTTTCTACTTTTTTTAGGCCAGGCAACCCTTGGTTGACTTCACAGATTGCAAGGACCTTGTCACCTTATAATGCCTTATTTTTATTTTTTACGCTACAGCAACTGATCTTCCTGGTGGTCTCCCATCCAAGTATTAACCGGGCTCAACCCTGCTTAGCTTCTGAGATCAGACAGGCTCGAGCTTGTTCAGGGTGGCATGGCTGTAGATGAGTTCTCCTTTTCTAACAAAAGCATATGGATCAGAAGTGAAGCTGCCAGTGATTTGTTGGTCTGACTTTACCTATTTAAAAAATGCATTCCATGCTTTGAAAGGCACTCCTGAGCATTTCTTATCCTCTGTACAGATCCTAGAAAATTCACAAAGTTGCAAATATTATTGCCTCAGATAACTGGGGAAGTGGTATATAAGTGGCAGTACAAATAGAGAAATGAATTGTTTGCAAAAAAAATGCACGGACATGTACAAAGATATTTATGCACAGATTTATAAGTTTTTATAAATGCCATTTTTAGAATTTTTATCTTAATTCAGAGCTATTTCCTTTTATGAAAAATAATTCTAATAATTCTAAATAATAATTAATAAAGATTCCATCACCCTTAGTAAGCCTTTCGATTCGATTATTTCTTTCGTATCTTGCAGGAGAGGAAATTGCTCTTTCAGTTAAGACTGCTGGTGTATTGATTGTCTTGTAGAGGGGGAAATTTTACTGCTCGCTCCTGGAGCGTGGGGGAAAAATGAAATAGGGACTCTCTTCCAGTTTGTTTTCTTGAACTTATAATGTTAAAATACTTTCTTTCAGGTTCCCTTTTATATTGACTACCACAGCACAGAAACCAGGCCAAGGAGACTTTGCTGCCTGACCCGTCTGCTATTCCACTGTGAAATCACAACAATGAACCCAAGAATAGCTGGGTAAAAATCCCGGCCTCCAATGCAGTTCTGTAATTTCCTATGATAAATAACTTAGACGAACACTAATCAAAATTACTTTCTGCTTCTACCTTATTCAGCAAGACGAATGCATGACATGGCCCCAGAGGCTGAGATTTGTTAATTTACAGATGTCTTTGCTCACATGTATCTGACCACGTTGGCAGGTCCCCTTTTTTCTGTGTACACAGGAGTGGAATGTGGGCTCCTCTGTCATGGCACCCTGGCCTTCTCATCTGCTGATCTGATTCTGCAACCTGAGTGCCATCCGCCACGTCTGTTCAGGTGAGCACTCTGGATCTTTCACATGCTGGGAATGTACATTACAGAAAGCAAAAGGGCTTTGGGGACTTGAAGACAGTGTTGCTGACAGTGTACATTACTGTTCTTATCTCTAGGCTGGTGGACATATGTGGTCCAGTGGGCAGGAAGAAGTGAGAAAAATCTATTTTTTTTTTTAAATAGAATATTTGGACCACAAGATGAACTCTCAAGAGACTGTAGCTTGAGAAACCATTATCTACATGGGTTAAAGAATTTCAGGAAGAGTCCCCAGTATGGCAACCAGATCAACTAAAATGATGTCACTGCAGTTTTAGGACTCAGCTAATGACATCAGGGAAAAGGGAAGGCTAACATCAACTGTGTGAAATGGCAAACGTGTGAACAGGGATTTATAAGCTCAGACCACCACAGGCCGGCTTCCATGTTTCCTCCTGCCTGCTTTCGTAACTTTGGAAGAAGGACCAATTAAAAGCACCTAAAGGCCAAGTTTATGAATATCTATCTGATGGGCCTGAGCCTTGCACGATCACCATATATGGAGCCCATCTGAGTGGGAAGCGTTGTCCTGGAGTGAGGGCGATTCTGCAGCACGAATGCTATTTCCCTTCTAGGTCTTAACCTTTCATAGCGAGACAGACAACCAGGAAAGTAGGAAATCGAAACAAGCTATGTTTAGCTGAATTTTACATACCATAATCTCTTTACCATGTCAAGCAAGGCAGGAATGCTCAGGCCGATCAGTTCTGGCGCAAATCCATTCCAGAGGAGAGTGATTTACAACTTAGCACCATTCTCGACTCTTCCCTGAGAGTGAAGTTAAATGACCCAAGAATAACATCACTCTGCAGCAGGACTCGAGAGAATGGTCTTCTTAAGGGTGGTCTTGGGCGTAGGTTTTCACCCGTGGAAAGTCAAGCTCAGACGCCACTCCAAAATCCCAGTGAAGGTCAAGTCTCATTTCTGTTTTAAGAGGTCAACAGTGTGGTGAGTTATGAGGTCTGAGGGAGAAGTGGGGCCTGGCCCAGGGGCCTTTTGTTGCCTCTTTACCCATGAATCTTGAGTCAATGCAGGCTAGTGATACGAGGCTTGTTCCACCCACTTCTGATGCCAAACCTTGTTCCTGGTGGTGTACCTGACAGAAAGACGTGAAGGCTCTTCGGCGGAAAGCCTAATATAAAGAGATATCAACGGTGTTGGGAGGCAGGTTGAATGGGTGGGCCCAGGTGGAGAAAGAAACAGGGCAAAGGTTTGGAACTTCATTGGTTAAAGTATCTTGATGTAAAATTGAGCCCCTTAAAATTGTCTGAGAGGGCCCAAAAAACCCATCTGACAAGGCTTATAAATAGACGAGTGAGATGTTGAAATTATTTTAAGACGGATGCCTTTTTAAACTGTATTCAGAACACCTTTCGGGGCTCCTAGTTGCACAGTTCCTCAGGTGGGAGGCATTTCATCTTCACAACATCTGGAACTGTCAAGAAGGTAGCGCTGCCGACCTCAACAGATGCAGGCATTTCTGCATGAAAGTGCACCAACAAATCATATGGTAATCGTGGAACAACACAAGTGTTTCGCAGGCAGCTGTGGAGAAACCACGGCTCTGGCAGGGAGGAAGGAACAGTTACTGTAGCCCTGGAATAAACTCTTAAGCAACTTTCCTGCAATTCTCCACCAAGCAGCTAATAACTTCAAGCAAGTTTCTTTATTATAATTATTATTTATGCCTAGAGCACCTGGTCTTCCTAGGTGGTCTCCCATCCAAGTACTAGCCAGGCCCGACCCTGCTTAGCTTCCGAGATTGGACATCGGGCTTGTTTAGGGTGACATGGCAGTAAACCATGGACCGTGGCTCCACTGGGGCGCGAACCCAGGACCTTCTGCGTGTAAAGCAGACGTGCTAACCGCTACACTATGGAACCATGTCCAAGCAAGTTTCTTTTCTAGGCTTGTAGAAGGTGACTGACAAGAAAGTCTTTTTTTTTTTGTTCAGGTAAAATTTTCTCTGTCACGTAAATCAGTGGGCTTGACAGAGTTGAGTAAATTTGTATTGTCACTCAAGGAATGTCCATGATTACTTGCTTTGGGTTTTCCACAGGCCTTGTTGGGGGTGGGAGTGAGGACAAATGGGAAGTAGGGATAGTGACGGCCCCTTGTTACATGAAAGGGGCCACTGTGGCCCCACACTGCCTTCTCACCAGGGGCAAAGACACATGGCAAAGTCAGACCTGTCTGGGGTGCCTAGCCGGACTCTGAGAACTTAGCTGGAGAAGGGCCTTCCACTGAACACCTAAACAAAGTCGATGATACTTTAATTGATATTTTCAGGAGCAAAGCCTCAAATGCGCCTTAAAAACCTGTGGCTCAATGCATGGCTTGAGCTTTTTTTGTGTGTGGCTGCATGCCAGAGCACTGTGGAAGAAATAAAAGCAGGAGAACCACACAAAGGACCGAGCTGGAGCTTCACACCACTTTTCTAATGATGATAACAACAAAAGCTTGATCAGTTTTATGAAAGCATTTTGGACCTTTGTGGGAAGGATGGGGAAATGAAACTTGTCTTCGGAAGCTTTGGGATTTATAAAAGCCTCTTTAGTCGGCATAATAAGGACAGACTCTTCCAGGGTGAAGGGAAAGCTGGTGCTATGAAGAAATCTCTGTCATCATCACTGTTTCAGCTCTGCTTTAATGGTCACCACTCCGGCCATCCAATACATCCTTTAAGCTACTGTCCTGGCGAGTGGAGTGGTAACTCCTGAGACTTGGGCGATGTGGGCTGCCTGGCCCATGTTAGGGCTGAGGAAACCCGGCTGGGCATGACTGGGGGTGGCAATGATTTCAGAGGTCGAATGTTTACACAGCTGGTGCCTCCATGAAGCCAGTTTAGCTTAGACACTTCCATTTGGGCAGGCGGTGCAGGAAGCCTCTTGCTGCCATTATGTACAAAAAAGAACCTGGTTTCTTTTTCCCTTTGCTTCTTAGGGAAGGACGCTTGCTCAAGTGAAAACAGGCAACTGCACAACTTCTACCCCCCTGTGGTAACTTCATGTCATGACAGACACTTCTGAGACTGGGGCTTCATTGTATTCTTGTGTGAAACATCACCCAAGGTTCCTGGGTGCCCCTTTTAATCCTGCAGTTCACGAGGCATCTTTAGGGAGCTTTGGAGGTCCACTCCAGCATGTATTTTCAAAGTTTGAGAAATCTCAGAACCACCAATGCAGGCTCTGTTGTTCTGCGTGGTAAAGTACTAAACAGGAGACAGAACCAGAACAAGCATCAGTTAGAGCCGACAGCGACGTCCCAAGTCCAACACTCACTGAGCGGCTGGGCGTTCAGAAAGGAAAGCGGTCTGCCCACCAAAGCTGACTAAAGCATTTGCAGGGTTTGCATTTTCTTCCAGCCTGTACATCTCCCAAATGTTTCTTTTCTATAGCCTGTCCCCCACCCCCAATTTTATATGTAGCAGATGGCCTTCAAACAAATCAAGGAGCAGAAGCTGCAAAAAACTTAAAGAAAAAAAAGATAGTGAAACTCATATATATCTTCAAACGATAAGATGAACTACAGATGTTTGCTGAAGGGTGATGGTGCTGCCTACAACTTAAGACTCGACGTAGAAGAGGAGTCCTTTTGCATTTAGTGTTGGACAAGCCCAGTAGCTGTCAGAGTGTGATTTATGGAGGTTGTTTGTGAGATTTTATGTCACTAGGGGCATGGCAATTAACATGCTCTGCCATTCTGCCTGCAGAGCATCTTTCTCTATGGACCCAGGAGTGGAGGTTATGATGGAAACGTGATGTCACTTTGCCACCAGGCAAGGATGGACACAGCTCTCCCAGGCCCAGCCCACAAAGCCTTGATCTTTGGGCTTTCTAACCAACTTGCTCCAGTGCCTCCCTTCCTCCTCCTTTGTAGGGTTCTTGGTCGTTGGGAAAAAAGTCCTGTTCTTACCTGACACCTGCAGTCAGATTAATCTCAGATTAAGCTTGACAAAGTTACTAAAAGAGAAACAGTTGTCTGTTACAGAACCCAGCTGCATATACGAAACAGCTGCTCACTAGGCACGGTTTTTAAAAGAGAAAAGAATCACTGATGAGCATTAAAAATGAACATAAAGCATACATGAGGATGGTCAGCAGAGGCCTATAATTAACACAATGGTAAGTATCTGTGTTTCTATTTAAAGCTTCTTTTTTCAGGACTTGTTGTAACTTGGTCATAAATATTTATTACAAACTGAAACTGAAGATGCAAGGCCCTAGCTGAATGCTGTCTCCCCTTGTCTCTTTGCTTCCCAAGGCTGATTCTTAACAACGGAAGGAGAGCAATATATTTTAGATACATACGCCCGCTCCTAAATACAAGCCAACATATGTGCAAACGCAGGCACCTATGCCCATCACACATGTGCACGGGACCCTTCCCGGGATGCTGAGCGGTTGGTTTGAGGCTGAGGTTGCAGAATCTTGGGCAGAAGCCACAGGAGGAGGCCCCAGCTGGCCTCTGGCCTCTGGCACAGAAATGTGGGGAGCCTTTGAAGTTACCACAACTCAGGTGGAAGCCTCTCAGAGCAGACCTAAAAGGAAGTCATTCATTTTCAAACAAAGGGAAAAATTCCTCAGGACTCTGGTGTTTCCACTAAAACAAACCTCTGTAAAGTTATTCTCCAGAGGATCAAGCACCAGCTGTTCTCCATCTCCATGAGGCTGTGAAATGAGGAAATGGGCTGCCTGTACCGCAGCATGAGAGATGTAAGCTAGACAGAAGGAAGCATGGTGAGACAGGCAAGAACCTTAGCATGGGAGCTAGGAAAGCTGATGCGGTGTTCAGTGGCAGGAAGATGGACAATATGGCTTTTCAAGATCTGTTTTGTGTTCATGTTGAAAATAGCAAGCCGCTGCCACTTTACTCTGTTTCTGAGTTAGCCGGTGAGCATGCCAGCACACAGAACTCATACGATGAAAGCCAGAGAGGTCCCTTGGCCCATCCCCTCTTTTTCCCCACTTCAGGCAGAACCATGCTCCAAAAATCTTCCATGGAGATGGGAATCTTGATTAATTTTAAAAGACTTTAAATGACCTCAGAGTGGACATTTGTCTTTTTTTTTTTTTTGACTGCCCTACCTCTTAATTCCTTTTTCTTTTCTTGTGTAAGAGATCATCACCTTGTGAATCAGAGTGGGAGGCAGAAACTTCCTCTTATTTCTGAGGCTGAAAGTCGGATCCCTGCCTTCTCTCCTCCCTTTGCAGGCTGGACCGTGAGCCCTCGTGCCAGAGGCAAATCATGCCTTGCTTTGTTCTGGTGTCCGGCCCATGGAAGTGAAGTTGCAGAAGAAAGATGTGACTGGTTTGGCCCATTTGACACAATTCAGGGAGATGATAATAGGACAAATAACCACACAAAGTGTCTATCTGTGGGGGTGCATCTAATATAGGGTTCGGGTTGGGGTGCATCTAATATTGGGTTCAGATTTGAGTGCTGAGTGGATTCCATTAACCAACTCTGGGCAGACAGAACAAATAATAAAGGCTTGAACAAAGCCTGCAAGGTAGTTGGCCACGGTGGAGGGAGGCAGGGCTGGCACTCTTTCACAAAAATCATGGCATCTTGTGACACAGAATTGCTGGCTTCACAGTCAGGGCTAAAGTCAGATTGGCAAGACTCTGATCTTCTCTGAACCTCAGTTTCTTTAGCTTCAAACTATGAGATTTTACAGGATTGTTGTGAGGAGTAAATGAGGTTCCATGCTTGGCACATAGTAGGTACTCAATAAATGGTACGTTCTCTGCATCCAGAGGGAAATCCAAAAAAAAGAGAAGACATGGATTAAGGCTTGTGGGGAACATATAACTATATTGGAGCCTAATGGAGGAACCAGAATAACAAGGTATGCTTTATTTTTCAGTCATTTCCCCACCCTCAGCTCAGATCTATTCCCTTCCCTTCTCTGTCCTGTGCTCTGGGGCCATGGTGGCTGATTTGCACTCCATCTCCTAGGCTCCCGGCCTCTGGCTTCTACTTGGGTTTGGCCAGTTCCACCCTGCCTCTAGCTCTGACCAGTCTCCAGAAAACCATTCTCTTTAGGGAAAGGGGTAGATATAATTTCTTCTTGTTGTTAATCTTTGGGGCTTTGATTTCCCATAGTGGTTTTTCGAGCACTAGCCATATTTCTGTAAATGGTTTCATTATTTAATTCTGTTCGGAATTTAATAAATCATCTGAGTGTGTTTTCTCTTTCCTGCTGGGAGATTGAAAAAGAGTGTGACTGGAAGCAGACAGAGTCAATCTAGGAAGACTTCCTGGAGGAGGGTGTCTCTTCTCCAGTGTTTTGGAGGAGAACCACAGTCATTTGATAGAGGTGTAGAATAGAAGGCTGGTGTTCCTTTTAGAGAGAGTGGAGTCATCAAGTGCTCAGAAGTAAGAATCTGCATGGGCTCTTCATGGGGGATGGTAAAGGCCATGATCAGCAGGACATCCGTGCAAAGTCAGAAAGGAGGAGACTTATTTATTGTCTACTGTGTGACAAGTATGTACAATAGTGTAAGAGGTATTATTATCACTGTTTTCCAGGTGAGAGATGGAAGCTGAGAAAGGGTAAGTAGCTTGCCTGAGGTCACATTATGCATTGGAGCTGGGATCCATAAGGCCTGCTTTGTACCCAGGCAAGGCTGCCCAATGGTCCTGGTCTGCCTGGGTCGAAGGGGGATCCGTGGCGGTGGGACTCTCACTACTGAAAGATCTAGCAGGTGGCAGTGGAGAGTTAGTGAAAGTGGGCATTAACGTTCACCCATAAAATAAATTTTCTTACCTCAGAAAACAATCTAAAGCTGATAAGTAAAAGCGGAAGCACCTGAGGGAGAAAGAAGTATGAGAACAAGAACTACCAACTCAAATCAAGCAGGGAGGTGGTGCAGTCAGTCCAAACAACAAACGCAGCATTTGGGAGAGCGATATCATTTTTCCTCTTATACACTTATCTTTGCAATTCTTTTTTGGCTCCAACTAGTACAAATGGAAGGTGCATTCTTAAAGCACAGGATAATGTGGGCATAGGGCCCAGAGGAGAAAAGGTGTTGTCTGTATTCTGTGAGCATCGAAGGAGAGGTCGGCCTCCTGATGGGGCAAAGCACAATCTCAGGGGTCTTTGCAGGTATGAATACTACCATGCAACAGATCTGCTGTGAACACAAAATCAGGCAAATATGTGACGGATGGCGAAGTCTGTGAGGCTGCAAGATCATCATGGTACACCAGGGTCCCCCATAATACCAGCAAGGAAGCTAACACTTATGGAGCGCCTTCTGCTTTGCTCCAGGTGTTTCATAGACAGTGTTTTAAATACTTAGCAAAATCTTTCAGAGCAGGGGTTATTAATCCAATTTTCAAGATGAGGAAACTGAGGAAGGGAGGAGTTAAGGAAGTTCTCCAGCGATCTCTAGTGTAAAACTGTCAGGTCTGGGCTCACAGAGAGATTTCTCTGGTGTCAAGTCATGAACCAGGCTGCAGATGCATGGCATCTGAGTGTTCAGGGCTCTGATGATGGCTCTGATGATGGCTGCATTCAGTAAACATTCATGGGGTCCTGGTGTGTTCTACCAGTGTGGGGTAGGTTCCTGGAATTGTTGAAGAACTTAGATGTTTTTTTTTATGTTCTCCACTACTCCCATAATAACTCCCTCCAGCTACACTGTATTTGCACATACTGTGACCCCTGCTGGAATGGCCTTCCTTCTTTTGACCATCTGGATAGCCTCTACCCATCATTCAAGACTCGGCTCAAACACCTCCTCCATGAATGAGGCTTCCCACATCCACCCCCAATCTGGGCGAAGTCCTCTCTTCTGGAGTTTCCTCCCATCCCATATGGAGTATGACCCCCACACTGATTAGTCTATAATCTTCTGATGACTTGTCTGCCACCCCACTCCAACTGCAACCCCAGACTGTGAGGTCTTCAAGGAAACTCACTGTGGTTTCTTCGATTGGTACAGGAAGATACTCAACACTGTTTGTTGAATGAATTAGTAACAGAGGCCAGAGTGTCCCAGGAACTCTGGCTGGGGCTTATTGATCTCTATCATCTCTGATTGTTGCTAGTGGGCCCTCCTCAGCATCTTAAGTTTGCTTTGTGCTGGATTTTCCCATGCATGCTCCTGGAATCATGCCTTGTGGACCCTCAGTGAGATACTTCTCTATTTTGGTGCAGTTTTTCACCAGTCAGTGACAACACTGGATTCCCCTCTTGGTGTGCTCTTAATTAATGGTGATGATTTGGAAAGGGAGAAATGAAGAGGCCACCATAATTTATACAGGGATGGCTGCCATCTTGTGTTATCAATCTCCCAAGGTTTTATTAAAGAGACCTGTAAGGGCAGAGAGACTTCAGATGCAAGAGAAAGTATTTTCCACAAGGCTCTTCTCTGGAGAAGGATCTATACTCTATTAATATGTGACTGTTCAAATCCAAAGAGAAGAGTTAATTCACAATTTCCATTCAGCCTCATGTGAGTCATTCAATTGTTTAGAGAGAACTTTCTGCTTGGTTCCCTTCAAGCAGTTGGCACCTCTGATGCAGGGCAGGAGTCCTTGAAAGGCTGGGCTCCTGACATGCTCTACCACTTATCACCTGGGCAGCACTGTGTGGGAGCATAACCCTTTTGCGTTTGGCATCTAAAATGGCGATGATGATGATGGTGATGAGCACCTGTCAGTTTTCTCTGTAGAGCAGCAACCTGGATTGAACAAGGCACACACATACTTTTCAATGATAAATGTACACATTCTCATCTTAGTGGTTAACATAAAAGCTAAAGAACCAACTTGGACAAACAATTCTGCTTTAAATGCTTCTGTTTTGTAATATAAGTAAGGCCTTTCAGAATCACAAATCACAAAGCTACTCATTCTTTCTGTATCACAGATGCTGCCCTCCCACCCCAGCTTGGTACTGTTTTTATACCTTTGAGGGAGTGTCCCAGGGAAGGACGGAGCTCCAACAAGGGCTGATGTGAACCACTGAACCCCGGCACACTGCATTTTCTACTCCAATTCCATTAGTTGTGTTAGATGTTTGTTGGCCTTTGTATCTTGATCAGGAATATTCCCTTGTGAAAGTGCTACTGGAGTTTGGCTTGCTGATGTTGGCACTGTAAATATGATTTAATTGATTAATAGGCATTAATGATGATAATTAAGGCATAACTTGTTAGCTGGAAAAAACTCTCACAAAAGCTTGTTGTTATTTAGCCTATAAATGGAAGGATAGCCTTATTTCTGATTGTTCTCTCTTGTCTGTGGACTGTAGCCCCATTGTAGGGTCAACTGCCTTCTGCAATATGGGTGATCCATAAAATAAAATATATATATTACTATATTACTTATAATCCATTTATTGCACTTTCCACTGAAGAAACTGTGCTTTGTCAATATGAAATGAGTCCTTAATATCTGATCCTGTGGTTGGTATAGGAGGTCTACTCAGCAGGTTTCATTGTCTATAAAATTCTGGGCTTCTATTCATTCATTCTTTTTTGATTATTTGAAACTTTACTCTGCTGCTAACACTCAGGAACAATGTAATAAGTAACTTTCAATTAAAGTTTTCTATATGTGGCAAAAATCATAATGAATGAATAAGTAAAGACCACATAATGGAAGCCTATTAGCTAAGTGAATATACTCTTTTAAGTCAAATTTCTATACCACTTTTATATTATCTCCCATCAGAAGAGAACGTGCAATTACAAATTTTATCTTATCTCAGGCTTATTATTAAAGAGTAGTAAAGGAAACTTCATTCCAGGAGCCATAATGTGATTTTTGATTAATGGGGGATTCTTATGTGACAAGAATATTTCTCTTAGGCAAAGTACGCACATGGATTTCTGCCTGAGCTGACTTGTAACTGGAAGCTACATCTCAGGTGTAGGAACAACCGTTCAACAATAGAACACATGTTTCTACACAGGGATCAGATTCTTAAGGTACTCCAAAGCATGAGAAGGGCAGGAGAAAGTTGATGTTGGCTTTGCAGACACCGATTTTTGTTTAGTTGGTTCCAATTATACTATCAAACACAACGTTGATTCGTGTGCAAAGGATAACATGAGCAGCCCACAATTCATGGTCTCTAGTCATTTCTTTCAGCCTCTGTTGGAAGCTTTAGCATTAAAGCTCCTCTGCACATCCCCTGCCGACGCTAGCAGGAGTCTAGGCGTATTCTGGGCACACCACAGATCTCTGTGAGTGGAATGACCCAAATGTCAGCACTTTCTCCCACCACCAACTGCACATGGAAATAATTTGAATTGGAATTCTAATCCTTCAAGCCAACTTTTCTCAGAGAGCTGTTCGAAGGAAGGTCACCTGGGAACTTGCCTTTTGGCTCTGAGTGACATGTGTTTATGCCAGTGGCCAGGGAGCATTAGGTAAGGAACAAGGGAACGGCTGTCCTAGTCACCCTGCAGCAGACCCAAGGTCAGTGCCCTTCTTTTCTCACGGTGTGGCAGGGCCCTGTTCCTCAGAGCCCAGATGTTTCCATTGGCTCTGGCTTTGCTCTTACTAGCTATGTGACACAGCATCTTACCCTCTCTGAGCCTCAGTTTCCTCAGTTAAAAAAAGTGATCTCACCTCCTTGGGGACTTATTGTGAGAAGTGAGGGAGACAGTGTTTCAACACATAAGCATCACTATACTGAGTGAAGCAACCACTCAGTATTGATCTAATGGGTTGTATCTCTAACATGGCTTAATTCACATTGTGTTTTCTATGTTCCCTGTCCCTCTCTGCTGCTCTGCTGGTCATTGTCTCCCAACCCCAGTGTAGATGTGGCCAGTACAGGGGACCCACACCTTTGACAAACTCCTGGGATGGGATCTAATTCTATGAAGACAATTTATTTTTTATCACTTAGCAGAATAGCTTAAATGCCTAAAACATCACATGCCCTTTGACCAGTTTTACTTCTAGAAGTTTATCATAAAGGAAATAATTGAGCAAGCAGAAAAGGTATAGATGTACGAATGTTCATTGCAGCACTGTTCATAAGAGCAAACAATTGGGGCGAAAAACAGTGGGAATTGCTCATTATATACTGTGGTGCATTTAAACTATGGGATCTTTTGCAGCAAATTAAAGATGAAGTTGTAGAAGAATAATAAAGGAGTAGAAAGATAGTTATGATTCGGTAGGTGGAAAATCAGTTTATAAAACAAAGTATGCCATACAATTCTTTTTGAAAAAAAATATACCCAAAATAATAAACACTAGTTATTTTAAGATAGTCGGATTATAGTTTATTTTATGTTCTCTCTCTCTTTTTGCTTATTTCTATATTCTGATTTTTAAAAATAATCAATATAGACTACATATATAATTTTTAATAAATGAGAAAATGTTATTTTGTAAAATCTTGCTTACAAATTGAATCAGTAGAACACCAAGGGCCCATAGGTAGATTGGGCTTGCCCGGGGCTGAGCAGGAGCAGGCATGGATAGTAGGATTTCAGAGGTCCTGAAGCCTTTTCTGGATCCTCGATCCCTTCTCCTCGATGACCCACTTCGGCACACTTTTCCCAGCTGACAGGCAGGTTTCCTGTATGGGAGAGAAACTCCTCTTACCGATGTTTTTAGTCACTGGCCCTGGTAGGACAGCAAGGCGGATGGGTCATCTGACTGTCCAAGTCACCCTCGTGGTCAGAGGTAATTCATGTCTGGGACAAGATAAGATGGGAAGAGTGGACAGAGAAGCAAGAAGAGAGGTCTGGGAGGAGGTGGAGGAGGGCAAGGAGACTTGGAGCCTGAGGGATGGGCACTGGGACAGCTTGGCTTCTTTCCAGCTTTGCCACACAATTTACTGCCTTCCTGTAACAGAAGACGCCATGGGTTGCAAAGGGGAAGGGACAGCCAGGGTTGCACAAAGGGGCTGGCTCACCAGGCCTGGCTTGAGCCCAGGGAGGCACAATCCACCGCCCACTGGTTCCCTGCAGACGGGTGCTGGAAGGAGGGATAAATACTACTGTCTCCAAGGGGCTCGGATAATTGGCTTCTTCCTCAGAAGCATTTCCTTTTTAAGGTAGAATGCTATAACTGGAAGGCTGAAAACGCAGGCCTGTGAAGATAAAGCCACCAGAGAGAGTGTTTTTGGTCCTGGGGTGCTGGGTCTTTCATTAGCCCCCTGGGCTGTGGTTTGGCCAGCCTAGCTTCCTTACATCCTGCTGAACATAGCACAGGACACCATCCTGCTCTAAACCCACCTGTAGCTCCTGTAACCTATGAGATAGAGCCTGAGCTTTTTGTGGTCATCTGACCCTAGCTGACCTCCCCAGGCTTGTCCCCACTCCAAGCACACATCCTCCCTCAGCTTCCTGGAATTCAGTCAAGTCGTCTCATAATGTTTTCTGTTAAGCTGAGGCTTTAGGCTTGGAACCTCTTCCTGCACATCCTGAGCGCTTATTCATCTTTCAAGAACCGGTTCGAATTTTCTGTCAAGAAACCTCTGATTCACTTCATTCTATGGAAATCACTACTATGTGTTTCTTAAACACTTAAGAAATTAGCCAAGTGAAAGAAGAGCTGAGGAGATAAATACGTCAAGGCATTTTCCCTTTGAAATTCCAGGTTGCATACAAGCTCCAAATATAAACCTCAGCTCAACTAATTGTTATTTAACAGTTTTTTTTTGTAATAACTTTTTAAAATTTATTTTAAAATTGGTAATATATTAATATGGTTCAAAAATATAATGTAAATATAAGCTAATCAAATGTAATGATATTCTGTGGAAAATCGTCCTTCCCCTCTATGCCCAGACCTACCCGATGCAGTTCTCTCTCCCACGGATAAGTAATATTACCAATGTCTTGTAAATTCTTCTAGGCACATGAAGGCAAACACACACACAGAGATTTCCCCAGTTCTTAAACAAACAGGGCTATGTTATATGCTCTACACTGCAATTTACCTTTTCATTCAACAAAATATTTTGCAGGTTGGTTGATATCAGTCCATAAAGAGATTTTTTTTCCTCCATTTTTTTTCTTATTGTTTCTAAGATTTCTTTAAATAAGTGTATCATACTTCCTTTAAGTCATCCTCTGTTGGTGGGTATTTCGGTGGTTTCCAGTCTTTTGTTCTTACAAATTGTACTGCAATAAATAACCTTTATTTAGTCATTTCCCAGAACTACATGTTTGTGAGTATATCTGTAGTATAAATTCCTAGAAGTGGAATTGCTGAGTCAAGAGCATGTACCTTTTTAATTTAGATATTTATTGCCACATTTCCCTTCACGAGAGTTGTGATAATTTATACTTCCCACAGCAATACTTAATGTGACCAGTTAATGTCCATTTTTGACTAAACTGTCCGAGCTACACAGAATGTGTCTGTAGATCAGAGTTCCCCCAATGGGTGCCGGTTTGTAAACTTAGTTCCAGTTTCTGCCAAAACTTGTGGACAAATGGTTTCGACTTCAGCATCCTTACTTTTAGGAAACCATGGGAGTCCACTCTTTGGTGTTACTTCCTCCTTTTATCACCAGCGTGACTGGTCTTGACTACAGATGATGATTGGTTTAGGGCTGGACATGTGAGACAGGCTGGCCCAATCAGAGACCTTCTTAGGGTTCATACTGGAACCACTACTAGATCAATCACTCTTGCTCTACAGTGATCACAAGCCATAGGGATGATGTGAACTTGGAGTCTCCAGGGGCCAGTTAGGCACTACATATAGAAAGCATCTCTGAAGAGAATTTCAAGGTCAGCAAAACTGAGTGGTAGAAAGAAAGGCTGAGGCCTGGTCATAGACTTAGAGCCCATGGATCTAATACTGCCTGAAACTAACCACTCTGGACTATCAGGTTATGTGACTTAATACATTTAATTTCTATCATTTGCACTGGAAAGAATCTTAAGTAAAAGAGTGCTTTACAGGCATAATTTCATTGAATTCTGATAACAGCCTTTTAAGATAGGATTTCATTTTTCCATTTTAGAGATAAAGGAATTGACATTTGATGAGTCTAAGAAATTTTCCAAAGATCACAAAACAAATAACAGAATTAGATACAAATTCAGGTTGTCTAGCTCCAACAGCTATGATATTAAAATTTCTCTGCTCTGCTTTTAACAGTGCCAACGTGTTTGGTCTAATGCATTCTTTTGCTCCCTTCACATTCTGCTTTCTGCTCATGCCTGTGTATCCACGCCATGCATTTAGAATTGCATCATGGTACAGCTTCAAGAAGCCAGCCCACCTAGAGTTCATACATGTTTATGGGAGGCCAGCTGGCAAGAGGTGGCAGGAGAGAATGTCATACATCTCCCTTTCGAGGGAGGGGCAGTTGGAGATGCAACTGGAGAAGGTGGTAGGAAATGGGGCTATTGATGAGCCTGTCCTGTTAGTGGTCAATTCTCGGGCCAAGCCCTCCTGTTATCACAAAAGAGTCATCCTGAAACATGCAACATGCTGAAGGGCTTTCTGTCATCAGGCAATGTGCCAGTCACAAAAGAAATAGAGATAGACAGACTTGTGCCTGCCCTCCCTTGCCCCCATGTATTTTTAAATATAGTATATAAAAAAAAAATTCTAGGTATAGTAAAGCCAACAGGAACAGAAGATGATTGCCACTGAAAAGATTTTACTCACAGTTTCTAAGAGAAAGGGGCATGCCACATTATGGGGTGCGACATGAGAGGTTAGTCAGGAGGCAGAGGGACCAAAGGGAAAATGTAAGTAAAAGTCTTATTATGATTTCCTCAGGAAGGAATGGGCAAGATAGGGTTAGAAGGCTTAGGAATGGCTAATTTGAATAATCTCAGTGGGCTCTGGGGCACAGGGTCTGTCTATAGTTGTCTGGTACCTGGCCCTGCAGTGTAAGGGTGGGTGGATAGTGGCTCAGAGTGTGAGAGCCTGATAAAGGAGGTGGTGGGTTGTGGGCTCTGGATTGATAGGTTCCTGTTTGAAAGGACTCAGATGAGTCCTTTACTATTGCTAGGAATTGGCTAACCCTAGAAAGGGCAGTACCAAGGCTCCAGATGTCATCAGAATATAGAAAATAAAAGCCGCAGTTAATGTACAATGTGGATGGAGGTTTGGTCATCTAACTATTAGTGTCCACACTAGTGTATACTGTTCTGGTCCAACAATTCTACTCTAATAAAGAAATAAATGGGTAAATGAGCAGATACATATGGACAAGAATCTTTATTAGCATAATGCTTATAATAAAAAAAGAAAAAACCTTAATATTCAACAATTAGCATATAGGTAAATAGTTGATTATTTTACATAATGCATCAGCACACAATAATTGAGAATGAATTTAGAGGAATATTTACTGATATAAACACATGATCAGAATATGTTATTGACTGAAAAAAAGGGGCATAATTAATACATATGTGTAACCCTACATTCGTTAAAAATATCTCACTAAATGTTTATATATATTTACAGTGTGTTTCTATTTTTTTGAAAAAAGATCAGAAGGAAATATACTAAATTGTTAACAATAACTATCTCTAAGGGGTAGGATTGTTGGTGATCGAAATCCATTTTTTTCTTATTTGTATTTTCTTTATTACATAATGAATTTTTATGACTTTTGTAATAAGTAACATAAGTTTAGTAATAAACGTAAAATATAGTCATTCTGTCTGCCTGTGATGCTGTGGCAAGATCACTCCTGAGTTTTGAGACATTCATTTGCACAAATTTCATCTATGAAAATGGTTCCACATGGGGAAGAAATAACAGCAGCATGAATACACACATTTTCTCCGTTTGTCTCTGAGACAATGGAGATTCTCAGAGTACCTGCTCATGTTCCATCAGTGCATTCTGTGTTCGCTCCTTCTGTCATGTTCTAGTAATGACTAGTAAACCATCATCCAAACCAAGGCTGGTCATTCGTTTGATGCTCGCAGAAGGAAAAGGACAGTGAATCCAGTGCAAACTTTGTGGTTCCTTAGATTTAAAGTAACAGTGAGTGGTGAGGCTTCCAGTGCTGGAAGAAATTGATACAAATTTATCCTGAAGTATTTCTATCAGGTTCAACCACATGAAATTGCCAATACTCGACCATCTTTGACCTACAAAATGACAATTTCTATAAGCTAGTGAAGGCCTCTCTGAACTCGATGATGAAATAAGTCAGAAAACATCTTTTGCAAAATGCTTTGTTTGAAAAAGCTTCCGAGGCTAAAAAACTACATGAAAAATCTGGTAATAGGAGATCTCTATGGTTATTTTTACTTGAAAATACTGTCCTTTCCTTCCCCATTTCTCCTGACTCACATTCCCTGGTGGCCCAACCACTATTCATATCAGATCAGGAGAGGACCTGCAAGTCCCAGCGGGGCTTCCAGAAATGGCTGAGGGTGCTCCCTGCTTGTCCAGTCCCTGGAGCTCAACACCTGGCTCCCTGACTTCAGCTCTGACTATTGCCTGGATCTCCCCAAATTAGTGGTTTCTCTACATTAACTTGAATGTTTCAACCAAACTCTCCCTTTTTGTAAACTACAGTCAGGCCACTCCTTTGACCTCAAGTATGTGGAATGAATCTGTAATGCTCTTTTCAAATATGTCCTTATGGAAAGCCGACCCCATGTTGATCATGCTGTAGTTGCCAGAATGCTTCCAGAAAGAAGGGAGGGGGGAGATATGAACACGTTCATGGTGACGAGGGCTCTCCAAGCACTGCTGCACAGTCATGGGCTACCTGGTGTTCTATGTACCATGCCACTGAGATCTTTGGAAGCTGAGCTTTGGAGCAAGTTCCATAAAAGGTGAAAAAATTTAGCAATCATCATTATCACCCTCATTATCACTATGATCAAACTTTCTAGAGGAAGGAAATTTGAGGCTCTCACTCTGTATCTTGAAGGAGGCAACCGACAAGGCTTGGGTAAGAGCAAGGTATGAGGGGGAATTGGAGAAAGCCCTCAAGTGGAAGCTGGAGTTTATCCAAGAGACAACCAAGGAACATTGGTTTTTAAAGGAGTTTCCGTTGTAACCAAGTTCAAAGGCTGCGGAAGCAACACCTGCCACCAGGTTGAACATGTAAAACCTACTGGAAGAGGAAGAGAGTGAGGGAACACAGAGGTCTGGATGACCTAGAGAACAAGACAGGACAAGAAAAAGGGGCTAAGGGCATGATGAAAACGAGACCGCGAGTCTCAAAGAGAAGGATGATTGTTAGGAAGCGAGAGGAGAGGGGTAATGCTTGGAGGGAAGGGGGAAATGAGGTTGGGAAGATGAAGCTTTGAGCTGTGGATTTTCCAAAGAGCCTGCAGAGGGAGGTGACTCCCTCCCTCAGAAGCTTCGCGAGACCTGCCCTGGCAGATCTTGCCTCTCCTTGGAAGGCTCTATGGGAAAAGCTGTGCTGTGATTAAGATCTTTTAATTAAGGAAGCCGTTTGCACAGGATGCAACAAGAGCCTGATGGAGAGTTTGCTCAAATTGAATTTTTTTTTTTTTGGGTTAACTAGAAAAATAATAAGAGGAACTCATTTTTGTATAAGTAAGAAGGATATGTCATTTTGAAGAGTGCCACATAGCTACCTGTGAATGAATTTATCTGCTCCTTCATTCGTTCACTCCTAGTACATATTTAGTATGACTACTATAACTACTGAAAAATAACATGTATCAGTGCTTACTCAGTGCCAGGCATTGTGCTAAATGTGTTCCATGAACTATATCTCCTTCACTCTACACAACCACCCCAGGAGGCACATGTTGTTACTCTCTGTTTTCTGCAGATGAAAAACACTGCTGGCCTCTTCATATAGAAATAGCACTTCCTCTCCTGAGTGGAAAGCTACTCATGAGAGGAAAGGCAGGACATGGTGTGATTCTGAGTCCCGATTTCTTTGCTTGTCTTTCTTCTTTGTCTTCCAAGGCCCTGGCCATGTCCTTTCCAACTGCACAGATCTGTCAAAGCTCTCCTTCTCTGGCCTCGGTTGTCTCCAGGGACACATTGCAAAATGTACTGAGGCTCCACGGTGGCTGACTTCCAAGTCCTGAATGGAGGCAGGCAAGAAGGCACTCACATTGGTCACCCTGTCTGTCTGTTTCTTCCTTCAGTGTTGGCGAAGTCTTGGATTAGAGACACAGGGGATAGCCTCTGCGTGCTGGGCTTGACCTTGACTCTTGTCTTCTCCACAGTACCCCTGGCACTTGCTTCACCTCCAGGACTGAACATTTTTCTGGTTCCGTGGCCTTGCTCCTCATCCTGAGTCATTTAACAATGTCCAGGATTGGCCCCAGGATAGTTCCTGAGCTCAATACCCTTTGGCTGGCATCTTACCTGCCTGGCTCTATGCCTAGGGCAAGTTTCCTGACCTCTGTCCATGTGTCCCTAGAGTCAGAAGCCAGGTCCTAGCACCAAGCCCCATTCCATGTGTCTTATGTTGAAGCTCAGCATCCTTTTTTGGTGGGGAAACCTCCTTTTACTGTTCCACAGTAGTCCAGTTCAGTTGATGGGTTTGGGGTTGAAGAACCTATAGCTGCCACTCTGCCTCAATGTCTCAGGCTCGCCAGAAGACACAACATTCTTGGCTCCAGTGATTGGTTCCTGAAGGACATGTGACCCAAGCTGAGCCAATCAGATTCACCAGAGCTTTCTGATTATCTTAGCAAGAATGATATGGTTTTTCCCTCTAAGACCATGGGAACCTGCATTAATGCAGAGAGCCTTTTTAGTAAAACAAGGCCAGCCAAGCAGTTCTGAGAGAAACCTTGACTTGGGGATAGAGATTGGGTCCTTAGATCCCATTGAGCCTGAAGGAAGTATGTCTCTTGGACTTTTCAGCTTTGTAAGCCATACTTTTTTTTCTTAAATGAATGTGCATTTAATTTTTGACACTTGCAACTAAAAAAGGCCTGCTTATTATACTTCTGTGAGATGATCTTCATTTCTTATACCCAGCCCCAAATTTTGGCAATAAGACACAGGAGAGCAGTTGTGGCATGATTTGCCTTGGTATCTACTTGGTATCTATAATTTGCCTTGGTATCTACTTACGGTTTTTATTTTTATTTTGTTTGAAATGTTTTTATTTTGCTTTTATATCTGAATGGTAAGGTGACTGTGTAAACTTTTTATTAAGAAACATTTGAAACATATATAAAAATAGAATAACATCATAAATTCTTCTGTCCATAGGTATTTTAAAGATTTCTATTAGCACAGAATTCTTAAATTTCTTTGAGAAATATTTCTTGAGCTTTTGCTGTGTGACAAGGACTGTTCTAGGTGCTGGAGATACAGCAGTGACCAGACCCAGTGCTGCTTCTGCTGGAGCTTGCATTCTAGTGGAGAAGATGGACATAAGCAAGTTTTCAACTGTGCACACAAGGTCATTTCAGATAAGTCAGGCCCCTGAGTCAATGGTGAGGGAAAACTCCCTTAAGAAGAGGGCATTGAAGCCGAGAACTGAATGATGAGAGGGAATCTCTGTGTGTGATGACCTAGTAGGAGGGTTCCTGGCTGTCTGAGCAGTGTGTGCAAAATCCCTGATGTGAAATAAGGCACACGGCCAGAGTAGTGGGAAGGTGTTGGCCTAAGGAAAAGGAGCACAACGTGAAAATCAACCAGGAGCCAGCACTAAGATTTTTGGCCACGGCTGCCATGTTTGGTGATATAGGTTGTGCCCTGCAAAATTCTGAGGACAGCCATTCATGCCCACCAAGGTTTGCAAAGTTTCTGTGAAGGGCCAGATGGTAAATATTTTAGGCTTTGTGGGTCAGATGATCTCTGTCACAATTACTCAGTTCTGCCATTGTAACTCCAAAACAACCACAGACAATATATAAATGAATGGGCATGTTTATATTTTAATAAAAATTTATGGACACTGAATTTGAATTACAAAATAAAATTCAAATAATTAAGATGAATCTTCTTTTGCTTTTTTTTAACCATTGAAAAATGTAAAGCCCATTCTTAGTTTGTGGGCTGTATCACAAATAGCAGGCTGGATTTGGTTCACAGGCTGGCTGTACTTTGCTGATCCTGACATAAACCGCGTAGTGGCCTGGCCATTTGAATGTCCCTGTGTTCCTTCCTCACTATCTCTGTTCATGCTGTTACTCTCACCTGGAAGTTTCACTTACTTTCATGCCCACTATTCACTGGGCAGCAGAGGCAAGCCAGGCATAAAAGTTACAAAGCTGATTAAGATACTTTCTGTATTTGAAGGAAGTTCTCAAATGGTTCATCCCTTCAGGATCAGGCAAAGCCCCTCTTGATGGTGAAACATCCCTGATCCTGCTGCCCCAAGAGTATTTTTCCCTTTTCTATAGCTCTGGAGTCCTTAATGTCTTGGCGTTTACTTCCAATATGTCCTTGCTTGGGCTATGTAGCTAGTCCTGAGTGTTTGTCTCACTTCTCACCTTTTGGAGCAGGACTCCTGTCTTTGACTCTCCAGCTGTGACTACCCAGGGCACTGCTGTGTTGTACCTGTTAAATTGATTTTGAAAGAGCCTGTTCTTATCAGGAAGGGTTGACTTTATGTGATGGGTGGGACTCAGGGACAAAGAGGAAAGGGCTGGGAAGTTTGGAAAGGGGTGTGCCCAGGTACTGAGACTGGATTTAATTGGGATTAATTACTGCTAATTCTGCTAATTTTGTCTGCGTTGGGTTGCCCCATAAATGGATTTTTATAATGTTTTACTGATGAAAGGGTTTCCATTTATAGAAATTAATACCCAGCTGCTCTGCTGTAATTGCTGTCTCCTTTCTGGCTACACTCTGTAGTCACCTCTTAATGATATCCGTTGGCTTTAATATTTTGGTGACTTCTCACTCTTGGCCATGCATGTCTCTCATTCACTAGTTACTGTTTCATCTGGGAAAAAAAATACAAATAACCACCAGAGTCTAAGTCATCATTGTCTCTTGTTTGGATTATTGCAGTAGCTTACTAAGTGTGGTCTGGTCTTCTTGATTTTTCCCAAAATATACTCTCAGTTAGGGAGTCACTCTGATCCTGTTTACAAACACACATCAGCTGAAGTAACGCCCCTGCTCACCCCACCAATGAGTTTCTATTCCAGTTGGAATGAGAGACCATGGCTCAAAAGACCCCAAAGGAGAGATTCTTAAACTTTGTTGTGCCTTGGAGCACTCTAGAAGTACAGGGAAGCCTGTGGATCTCATCTCAGGTTGTCTTTAAATGCACAAAATAAAAGGCTCAGGATTTCAAAGGAAATATTGTCTTATTCTGCTCAGGCTGCTGTAACAAAATACAATAGACTGGATATCTTAAACAACAGAAATTTATTTTCTCATAGTTCTGATGTGGGAAGTCTGAGATTAGGGTGCCAACATGTTGGGTTCTGGTGAACCCTCTCCTGCTAGGTTTCAGAGGGCACCTTCTCTCTTTCTGTGTCTTCATATGGCCTTTTCTTGGTGTATGGCCATGATGTGTGTGTGTGTGTGTGTGTGTGTGTGTGTGTGTGTGTGTGAGAGAGAGAGAGAAAGAGAGAGAGAGAGAGAGATCTTTCTCTTCTTCTAAAGGCACTAATTCCATCATGAGAGATCTAGTCTCATGACTTAATTCTCTCCCAAAGACCCCATCTCCATACATACCATCACACTGAGAGTTAGAGCTTCATTATAGGAATTTGTGGAAGACACAAACATTTAGTCCATAATACCAGTTATATTGGAACATTGTTATCAAACTAAAAAAACAAAAAAACAAAATTAAGATTAGTAATATATGTACTTCTTTATTAATGTACTATGTAATAAAAATACTTAAAAATATCAACAAGTTTAAGTTTATTTTTGAAAGACTTATTAGGGTGAAGGTTATAATGGCTTAGCTTGAATAAGAACATTCAACCATGGGGTGGTCTTTGTAAACAAATGCATGTTATGTTGGGTATGAAAATGAGCTATGATTCTCTTCTTGACCAGTTCATGGACACACTGAATTCTCTCCATGGACACTGTCCAATATGATTTAACCCTCTATTCTTAACTCCTCAGGCCATGTCCCTCGCCTACTCACCCATCTAGCCACACTGGCCTTGTTGCTGTTTCTCCAACACTCCAGGAGCATATCTGCCCTAAATTCTTTGAGTCTGCTGTTGTCTCTCTCTGGACTACTCTTTTTGCCAGTACATATATGGCTCGCTCCCTCATTTCTTTCAGATCTTTCCATAAATACTACCTTCATCCTTTGAATATCTCCACCAACCTTATGTGTCTCATTCCCCTTCCCTACTTTATTCTTTTGTATCACTAGCTCACCTACACTATGTTTTCCTTAACTATTGCCTCTCTCCTCTGTGTCCCCAACTAGAACATAAGATCTATGTAGTTATTGGTTTTGTTCCCTGCTATATCCTCAGTGCCTAAAACAGAGCAGACACTCAATAAATATCTATTAATTGGATGAATAAACTAAAATTAATTTTGGCTTGAGCAAAAATATTCAGAGTGGTCAGTCTGTTGTTTAGTTTCGTACCAAATTTGGATATACTGAATCCCATTTTCTCACTGGCCTTCACTACTACATTGGAAATGTGCTCCTAAGAGTCTTTATAAATCCAGTGAATTTGGGGGGAACACCTATTTAAATGTAATGAGATTATTGAGACAACATATGAGGGGCAGGAGTGGTGAAGTCGGCCAATTCCGGGCCACTGTCTTACTCTGTAACTGTGAGACAGAAAGGATGAGAACCTCACCTTTCTGTACCTCACTTCCTAATCTGTAAGAGAAGAGAGAATATTTTTACTGATCTCAAAAGGTTGTGCTGACCCTTAAATGAGATAATTTATGAACAGTACAAAATCAGACTTAAGAAATAAATGATAGCTGCTGGCTGCACTTATAATAAGCCAAATAAGAAGAAAAGAGCAAAGGGTTCCAGGAATTTTTCTGCTTTGTAGGAAACCTTTAAGGTCCAGAAGAAAAGCCATCGTCTTGCTGAAGGGGACATACTAACTGGAGTCAACCTCCTAGCCTCTCCCCCTTGTGCTCCTGTAGACTTGTCCACCAGGAGAACTTTGTGATCAGAGCTGACATTAGCTCTGGCATCCTGCAGACACCTCTGGCTTTGTGAAAAGGCCCTGTAAATCAGAGCTAAAGGGATGAGATGGAGAAACTCAGGCCAGGATTCAAAAAGCAACAGGAAATGAATACATTTGTTGGAACACATGGCAAAGGGAACTTGAAATGTCTGAAGAGTGAGTCATCAGGTACACTGAGCTAGTGAGCAGTCCCTGGCTCACAGACTGATAGGGACTACTGGAAGATTAAGCTATGAATAATATGGTATATATTTCAGCCAACAGAAATTATTTTCAGATTAGCTTCTGTTTCAAATTATCTATTACCTGCTTCCCATTTAGTGATGCGGATGATTGGGAGTTGACTGACTATAATACGTTATGTATTATTTTATTCATCCGTTCACCAGATTAATTAGTCACCAGCTATATGCAAAGTACTGAGTCAGGCGCTGGAGGCATACAAAGTTGAACAACGTCTGAAAATAATGTAGAATTTTAGGATTCACAGAAATGATCTCATGTTACCCTCAACATGAGGGAGGTAGAAGCAAACTTATTTTAATGATCGATTTGTTGAATGATTGATTGATTCATTAAATTATGCAATAAATCCTTATTGAGCACCTACTATGTGCCAAGCACTGCTCTAGATGCTGGGAGAAGATAATATACAAAATAAAGACGTGCTGACATTGAATTTACATTCTACAAGAGAGATGGAACATAAGTAAGCACATAAGCATGTATTATATTGTCAGGAATTAATGGTGCTATGAAGAACAACAAAATCGGGCTGGGGATGATTGATATAGAAGTATTGGTAGAGAGGAAGTGGCTTTGAACAGAGAGACATGAACAGAGTGAGAAAATCAGCTGGGCACTTACTTGGGGGAGGAGCAGTGTTACTGGACTTCTCTCTGGAGACTGAACCACTCAAAAAAAATGAAGTGACTTTCCCAAGATCATATAACCAAATGGTTCCTGAGCTGGGGCACTGCTGTGGCCTCAAGATTGTAACCTGTACCACCTAGTTTTAAAAATACTGCTCCTGCCTTTAAGGACACCTGTAGTCTAGTAGTCAAGTACAGCCTCGAGCCAGATATTACTCCAAAAGGAGCCTGTGATGAATCCTACTGCAAAGTGCACATGTACCCACACCTTAGATAGGCAGATACACAGGCTGGCTACTTCCCAAAGCAGTGGAAGGAGAGGAAATGAAATCATGAATGAAGAGTTCTTTCCTTAAGATGAAGTATTTGTTTCTGCTCTTTTATTCTGGAGATTAGCATACAAAAATGTTTGCTGAGTTTCATACCTTGAGGTGAGCTCATGCAAAACTCAGTAAAAGAAAATGTCATCTGCAAATTCTCATTTGTATAAAGACAGTAGCAGTTTTCACTATATCTTCACAATATCTTCAGAAATAGAAATGAAAATGATTATTTCTTGCAAGAATTTGCTCCTCTTTCTTCCTTGCTAGCATGTGAGCTGGAAATGCCCAGTGAAGATGTGGCCTCTGAGGAAGTATGTTTAGATGCTCCCCACTGTTCCCATTCTCAATGTCTGGGTAAGGAAACTCAGCTGTTACTTCCAAAAAAAGAAGGGCAGAGAGAACCTAAAGACAGGGGAAGGAACCAAAAAAGCATTTTTACTTTACACTTTTGAAAGATTTATTTGATCTTTGCGAGCCAAGGTAGTATCTCCCCTGCTTTAAATGTTGTTTTTTTCTTCTTTTATGTTTAAAAGTTATGCGTATTTATTATTGGACATTAGAAAACACAAAAAAGTAGAAAAAGTCAAAATTTCACCCATAATTCACCACTGAGAGAAAACAATAATTTTATTTTCTGATCTTTTTTATACTTACCATATATGTTTTCATTATTGAGATCTGATTATACTTATAACTAACTTTCTTGTGTTTTGATCAACAATACTGTATTACATATCTATTTCTTCATAGCATTGACAACTCTTCATGAACATCATATAGCGTTTTTAAAGTTTTCCCCCTCTATTTTGAAAATACTACATGTTTATTGTAGAAACTTTGGAATACACACAGAAAAAATTTATTTCGAGTGCCAAAGGACATTATCAACAGAGTGGAAAGGCAGCCCTTAGAATAGGAGAAAATATATGCAGATCATTTATCTGATAAGGGATTGATATCCAGAATATATTAAAGAAGTCTTACAACTCAGCAACAACCACAACAAAAAACAAACAACCTAACTAAAAAAATGGGCAAAGAACTTGAATAGGTATTTCTTCAAAGAAGATATACAGATGGCCAATAAGTACATGAAAAAAATACTCAACATCACTAATTATTGTGTGTATTTGTATGTGTCATGTGCAGCCGAGTGGACTCAGACTTCTGATGACTCTATGAATGAGTGATGCCCATGATGTCCTGTCCTGAATAGCCCTGCTTAGCTCTTATGGCTTATGGAGTCAATCCATCTCATATTTGGTCTTCATCTTTTCCTGCTGCCTTCCGTTTTTCCACAATATTATTGTCTTTTGCAAAGAACCCTGCCTTCTCATGATGTGTGGGAAGTAGGACAGCTTCAATTTTTTAAATTTTCCCCTCCAGTGATGTTTCAGGCTTAGTTTGCTCTAAGACTCACTTGTTAGTCTTTCTAGTGGTCCAGGGTATTTGTAGAGCTCTCTTCCAACACCATATTTCAAATGGATCAATTTTTTTTTCCTATCAGACTTCTTCACTGTCTGACTTTATATATATATATATATAGTATATAGTATATATATATATAGTATATTATATATATACACACACATACATATATATATATGTATATATATATAGATAGATAGATAGATAGATAGATAGATAGATAGATAGATAGTAATTGGGAATATGAGAGTGTAAATGACCTTAGCACTGGAATCTAATGACGTTAATTATTAGGAGAATGCAAATCAAAACTGCAATGAGATATCACTTCACAACCATTAGGATGCCTATTATCAAAAAGGGAGAAAATAAAAAGTGTTGGAGAGGATGTGGAGGAATTGAAACTCTTATACAGTGCAGGTTGAAATGTAAAGTTTTAGTTGTGTGGAAAATGGTATGATGGCTTCTCAAAAAGTTAAATATAGAATTACTGTATCATACAAGAATTCCATTTCTGGGTATATACCCAAAAGAATTGACAGCAGGGACTTGAATAGATATATGTACACTCACTTTCATAGCAGCATTATGCACGAGAGCCAAAAGGTAGAAACAACTCAAATTGTTCAGCAATAGTTGAATGGATAAATAAAATGTGATACACACACACACACACACACACACACACACACACACACACACACACACACAGTGGAATATTATTCAGCCTTAAAAAGGAATGTAATTTTGACTGCTAAATAAAAATTTTTCTGACACTTGTTAAAATGATAAGGAAGATTTTTAAAGATTTTTTATTGCAACTGGTGTCAAGACTATGGCCACAGGGGAGAGAACATGTGTTCAATTCCAAATACGATGAAGTCAGCTTGGGATTTACAGCCAACAAGCATAGTGAGGGGGCCAGAGGATGGAAAATTACTAAGAGGAGACATCAAGGGTAGGGGTTTCTTGTTAAACCAATTTAACTGGATTTGATCTAAACCTGGGAGATGCAAGTCCATCAGTGGTGGAGACCAAGATAGAGGTTTAGTTGAGAAGAACGATCAGAAGAGCCTGACTAAAGTCTGGTCATGGAGAGAGTATTTATAGTGACACATGCTTCAACAAAGATCAACCTTGAGGACATTATGCTAAGTTAAATAAGCTAGACACAAAAGGACAAATAGTGTATAATTCTACTTATGTAAGGTTCCTAGAGTAGTCATATTCACAGAGACAGAAAGTGGAATGTTGATTCCCGGGGGTCTAGGGGCCTACCAGGAGAGAGCAATGGATACAGAGTTTCAGTTTGGAGAGAGCAATGGATACAGAGTTTCAGTTTGGGAAGACGAAAAATTCTGGAGATGGATGATGGAGATGTTTTCACAGCAATGTAAATTGTACTTAATATTACTGAATTGTATACTTAAAAAGGTTAAAATGGTAAATTTTGTGTACTTTACTATCTTCCCTCCCCTTCTTCCTTCATTTTCTTATTTCTCTTCTCTCTCTCTCTCTCTTTTTTTTACTCCTTTTTGGAGATTATGACATGGAGAATTCTATATGGGCCCCAAGATTCCTGACCCCTGGTGTACACACAACTTCTCCCAGTTATTCAACCACTCATCTAGATTCTGCTGTGAAGAGATTTTGCAAAAGTAATTAAGATCCCAAATGTGCCGACCTTAAAATAGGGAGATTATTTGGGTGGGCCTGATTCAATCACGTGATCCTTTAAATCTGGGACTGCAGGTCAGAGACTGGGAGAGTCAGAGATTCAGAGTACAAGGGGAGTTGACTCAGTTCTCCAATGCTGGTCTAATGCTGAAGATGGAAGTGATGTGTGGTACAGAATGCAGGTGGCTTTTGGAACTAAGAGCAGCCTCGAGCTGACAACCAGCAAGGAAATGCAGACTGAACTCTCACAAGTGCAGGGAATTGAACTCTGTGAATGAACTGAATCAGCTCAGAAATTCTTCCAGAGTCTCAGATGAGAACTCAGTCCAATGACACCTTGATTTTAGCCTTGTGATAGCCCAGCAGAAAGTCTAGCCATGCTGTGCCAGTATTCTGACCCATGGAACTGTCAGCTAATGAATGGGGGATTTTTTAAGCCAACACATTTGTGGTAATTTGTTATGAACAATAGAAAACTACAGGGGTATATTTGTGTTTGTAAGGTGTGTGGCTGTGTATGTGTGTGCATGAGAGAGAGACAGAGACAGACAGGGAGAGAGAGAGAGAGAGAAAGCGAGAGAAGCGAGAGAAGAGAGAGAGAGAGCGCTAGTTCTTTGAAGCTTAGATTTCACATGGTCTACTATGATTTTACGGGTCAGCCATCTCTCTGCCAAGCTCTTTACAGGGATACTTTATGTATGTTTCTTGTTTAATTCCTCTGTTAAGTATATGATTAGTAGAATTTTATGGATGAAAAAACAGAGAAACACAGAGGCTAAATGACTTTTCCATGGTAACACAGCTAGTGACTGTGAGAGATGGTATTGTATGTCAACACTCTTCTTTCTTCTGTACAACACAGCTATCAGCAATTTGAATAACTACTGCTAGATGACAATTTGGGTAATGGACTTTACTTATAAATCTAGTGAGGCCAGAGGGGAGGGCTGCAAATTAAGGAAAGAAGAAAAAATGAGGAGTCTAAACAATAATCTCTTTCAAGGCCCAAGTTGCGTCCCTCCTGGGAAGCACCGGCCCCTCTGATCTCGCCTCCTATGACTCCCTGTTTATTCCTTTGCTGTGGGTCCTACCCACTTGGCTAGAGTGTTTGTACCCTTGCTCAGTGGGCCGACTGTTACTGCACATGCCTGAGCAGGCTGTAAGCTCCTCCAGGCAGGGTCTGGGTCTTACTCTTTTTTGGAACTGTAGCATCCCAGCATCTCACCAGCAGGGCCTAGCATGATCTTATGGTGATTGACAGAGAGTAAAAGTTTATTCTAAGAAATAAAGCAATGACATCTTCTAGAATCCTTAAGAACTGTCCCCCCACTCACCCTAATGAGGAATCGCCACCTTTCTGAATAAAAACAAACCTGAGCACTTTCAATGCGGGCACTCTAATTCTAACTCAAAGCTTTACCTGTGTTTTGGGATCTTGAAAGCCTCAGGGAGCACTGTTACTAGGTACATGGTCCAGTCTGTGATAACTTTTTTTTTGCCACCCCACACTCCCACCCCCGTTACTTAGAGCAGACTTGTTTGGATGTTCCATGGAGGTTCCAGCTTGTTTCATCTAGGCTAGGGAATGTGAAGGGACAACTGGCTGGCTTGCTCTTGGTTTGGCCATCCTGCCCTAAATAATGGGGGATGGAAAATAGAAATAACCACAGACAGAACCATTTATTTAGTTAATCTGGTTCATGGAATGTGCCTCTCCACAACTTGTGACCAACTCTAGAAATTTCTACCCACCATCCAGGAGCACACACAAGGCCCCATGATGCCTTGGTATCCAGGCCAATAAGGTGAGGTGGATTCCTAAGTTCTGAGTCCTGCTGACTTAGTGCCTGTTCTTATCACCTGGTTTTCTGTCCGAGGACCACTGCCTTTTCCTTTGACCCCAGGAAAATGCCTTCCCCACCCCCTGGCAGGTAGTTCTGCCTTCCATGCACTGGCATGATGCTGCCTCTCCAGCTTGCATAGCATAACCTTGTTTCCATACAATCCACCATTCCCATAATAAGGACGCTATCCAGTAGAAAGAGAAAGGTTGTATCCTTGCAGTCAGCCTCAAGTCCAGTGATGGGTTGCTACTTACAGAGTGATGGAGTTGGGGTGGGGAGTCAGGTGATGAGGAAGGCAGGTAACTGGGGGCAGCTCCATGGTTTCCTAGATTGGAGAAAGATTAGGCCCTGGAGGGTCTGTGTCAGCACAAGTGTCTGTATTGTCTCAGCAAGAGAACCTGAGCAGGAGGCTTTGGGGAGGGTGGGAGGAAACTATAACCTCAGCACTTCTGAGTAAGGGAGGAGAAAGAGGCAGAAGGAAAGAAGACTTGGCAAAGCAGAGGCAGAAAGCAGAGTGGATAAGAGCCACTTGCCAGTGGAGCCGATTTGGAATCCTCCCTTTGTTTATGAAGCAGGAGTCCTGGAGATACACAATCTGAGCAAGGGAACCCTGGTGTGTGGAGGGGTTTGCCTAACATCTTGATCTACTTTCCTAAACTTTTTGGATGGAGCAAACCCCCAAGACCCTGTGCCAAGCCATTTCCCCCCTCTATTTGTTAAACTCATCTGCAGTTCAAGGGAAATCAGATTCATGTGTTTTCAATTCATTTACACTTAACTTATTAAAATATTGCTTTGTGAGAGCTATTTGATGTCCAGGAAGCCATTTGTGTCTCTTAAATAAATCTTTAAAGTCCCTTTTTCTTAGAAACAGGAAATTGCATTTTGCCAAATGCAAATTAACTTGCACCTCATAAAGTTCAAGTTGAGCTCAAAACATATACTGCGTGAGGGTCGGGTGGGTTTCAAACTTGGCAAGCTATCTCAAGGTTTAATCTAAACCAAAAGACAGCAATCAGAGGCTCTAAGGACATTCCAAAGGATGGTATTATTGTCATCTGCCAGCAGAAAGTCAAAGTCTTATTCAGCTTCACTCTCAGTTATTCAGTGGTTGATTATCAGCACTCTTCCTCTGCACCTCCTTTCTCGGCCCTCTGCCAAAAGCTAGATCAAGAAGAGAAGGCCTATGTCAAGAAAGCTTGGGGAAGTTAGGATGGGATTTAAAGGGCTGAGGCTTTTGGCTTCAGATTTTATCTGATGTTCTTTGTTCCCTGTGAATACCAGGACCAAGAGACATCATCCTTGAAGTGCATAGTCTTAGAGTCAGACACTCTGTCCTCTCCTCATAAGTGTAGTGTGGTGAGCATATTTCACATATGCATAAGTCTCTTCCCCGAAGCTTTCCAGACCCATTATCCAGTCTGTCTGCGCTGTCAGGGTGGGGCAGGGCAGGCTGGGACTATTAGCTTCGTTTTACACAGAAGACAGGGAGGGTCATGATGAGGTGAGGCGATTCGCCCAAGGTCACTCAGTAGTGGAGCCAGCCTGTCTCCCTCCCGAACTCAGAGAAACCAGCCCTGGTCATTTACCTGTGCCAAGTATAGAGAAGCCCTCCTGGAATAGCCAGCCCAGGCAAATAAAATGCAAGAGAATGAAACAACTGCACCAGAAGTCTGTGTGGTGTTCTGCTGAGTTCACCCCGTGCTTGGCCTTTGTGAGGTCCAAGAAGAACAGACATGAACAGCATGTGGTCTTGCCCCCAAGGCCCAAAGCCCATGGCCCAATGAAGAGACAGACACATGAACCAATAACTAGAACATTTTATGCACTAAGATGTGCAAAGGGCATCTGAGAGGAACACAGGAGAGGCACTTAACCTAATTTGGGCATTCTGGAAGGCTTTCTAGTGGAAGGTAGGAACTATTGGGCACTGAGCCTTTAGGGACCAACCAGCAGCCAGGGGAAGAAAAGAGGGAGGGCATCCAGATAGAAGGCACGGCAGGAGTAAAGGCATAGGGGCGTAGAAAGAGCATGGTGGAAGTGGAAAATTCTAAGTAGTTTGGAATTATTAGAGTAAAAAAGTACTGACGTGAGAAGCGGTGAGAGGGCAGCAGCCAGACGGCTGTGATTCTTCTGCTTGGATTTAATTTGAGTCCAAGGGTTCTCAACCATTTCTTGATGGACCCTTTAGAAACCTGATGAAATCTATGGATCCTCTCCTAAGAAAACTACACGTAGCCTCATGTACACAAAATTGTGACTGCTCTCTGGCAGGACTCGCCTATCTTCGGAAGCCCAGGCTAAGAACTCGTGTGTAGGCAATAGGGAATCACTGGCAGATGTTAAGTAGGGAGGCGACATGATTAGACTTGCATTTAAGAGTAACATTTTGCCTGCAAAATGGACAACGGATTGGAACAACAAAAGTAAGACTGGAGATAAGGAGTTTGGTTAGAAGGTTGATGAAACAATTGAAGTGAGAAATGGTAGAGCCTTCAGAATGTATAGATGCCTCCCTGGAAAGAAGGTGTAGCAATGGACATGGTCTGGGTTGCAGAGGATTCCTTTCAGATGGAGAACTTGATCTGTGGACAAGTCTGGAAGGATATCAAAAGTCACCAGTGAGACCAGTAAGAGCTGGAGTTTCCCAAATACGCAGGAAGAAAAGGCAAAGAAGATGAAGAAAGGATAATATGCTTGAGTTTATTCATGGCTCCAAATTCTGGGAGATATGCTTGTTTTATTCATTATTGCATCAATCAGATGACATCTGTAGAATTTTAGTATATTGTATATATATCTTACTATTTAAAAGTAGTTTGACTTGGGATTTAAAATAAATTTTATAATGATAAAACAAACATTTAAACTTCCAGCAGGTTTTGGAGAGGAAGAGGAAGTTCTTTTGGGTGGTGTGTGAAGGCTATGAAAATGCACCATTCAGATCTGCTGCCGAGAGCATAATTGATAACAGGCTCTAAATGCTGCTTTTTGGAACTTTCTATTGCATCTGTGTAGAGACCATGTTGCTTCCAGTCAATGACTGTGCATTTTGTGACCACTAAGACAGCCCCATTTCAGTGAAATAACTATCCAAATGACGAAATTCATATTTCACATACTGCTATCTAATCCCCAGACCCACTCAAGTTTGCCAGTTGTCTCAGTAACATCCTTTATGGCAGAATGACTCAGCACAGTACCACGGCTCAGTTGCATTTACTTGTCTTTTTAGTCTCCTTCAATTTGAAACAATTTCTCAGTCTTTCCTTGACTTTCAGTTTTGATACTTTTGAAGTGTACCATTCATTTTTTTTTTTTGTAGAATGATCTATAATTTGAGTTTACTAGATGTGTCCTAAACTTTGTAACATTAGCAGTAATATCACAGAGGTGATGTTGTGTAATTTTCATTACATCCTATCAGAGAATGCACAATTAAAATTTTTCTATCACTGATGGTGTTAACTTTGTCTGCCAGACTTCTCTAATTTACATTTTATCTTTTTGTGGTTAATAAGTATTTGTGGAGAGGTACTTTGTATATACAAATTTTCCATTTCTCATAAAAACTTTAATGTATTTATTATTTTTATATTGTATTACGTCAGAGATTCCTATTTTATTGAATAAGTTATCGTTATACATATGCGACATATAACATATATAATAGATTTCTATTTATTTATCTATGATGTATGTATATATGTATCTAGATGCTCAAATTATCCTAAATTTGGCCATTGGGAACACTTTCAAGCTGTGTCCTTTAGATGTGACTCTACCAATCTTTTAGTAATTCTGGACTTTTTGGAACAAAAAGATGTTCCAATTTTATTTTGTTCTTTTCTGCCCCACTCCTGAAATCAGTCATTTCTCTAAGGAGCATGGCTTCTTTTTAATGGAGAAGGTATTTAGAAGCTAAGATTGAGTGTCTAAGTGTGCTCATCGTTATTGTGCTATTGTTACTTTCCCAGTCTCAGTGGTTAGAACTTGAGAATATATATACATTTATTTTTGTGTCTTTCTCTATATAGTGTAAATGATGAATTCACCCCTGATTTCAATATAGTACCCTTTCTGATAGTGAGAAATCTCATTCTTCTTAAAACATGTACTTATTTGATAAATTCTTCTCTAAGTAGAATTTATCAAATAAGTACTGCTGTTACTGCTGCTCCTACTCCCTGGCGTGGACACTCTCATATCCCCACTTGGGCTCTGTCACTTGCAGTGTGTGGTGTCCTACACAGATGTCAGCTTCAACCTCTCAGGCACTGACACTTCAGGCAAGACCACAAAAGCCACCTGCCCTCCTCCACAAGAATGTTCTCTCCATACTGCTCAGGCCCCTCCCTCATGTCCATTGTATTAATTTTGTTTTTCTATTGTAACAGGTCACCACACATTTAGTGACTTAACACAACACGAATTTATTATTCTACAATTTTGGAGTTCAGAAGTTTAAAAAATACCTTCTGGAGACTTTAGGGGAGAATCAATTTCCTTGTCTTTTCTAGCTTCTGGTGGCTGCACATATTCCTGGGTTCAGGGCCTCTTTCTCCATTTTTGAAGGCAGTAGTGTAGCATTTTCTCTCCTCTCTGACCTCTGCTTCTATCTTCACGTCCTCTAAACATATGATCCCCTGCCTCCCATCTGAGATTACATTAGGCCCACCTGAATAATCCACGATGATCTCTCCATTTTATAATTCTTAACCTAATCACATCTTCAAAGTTTCTTTTACCATGTAGTAATGTCACATTCATAGATTTTAGGGATTATGATGTGGACATCTCTGGGGGTGGGGCTATTACTCAGTCTACTGCAAGCCTTGTTCAGTCCCACTTAATGATTTTGAGGATGAATTATTCAAGAAGAGAAGGGAACAGATAAGAAGGGGAAGAGAAAGAGGAATAGTGGACCACTTCAACTGTATTTTATAGATGATAACACTGAGGCTCTGAGAGATTTCATAATTACCTAAGACCTCATAATTTGTGTCAGGGCTAAGACCCAAATCCAGACGATTTGATTTCTAAGATAACGTGGTATTCTTTTTTCCATTATTGTGTCTTGTATTGTTACTTCTCAAATTGCACTCCACTCACCTGATACCACAGACCAGCTGAGAGCTTAGTGCTCATTATCAAGCTCAAAGATCCTCCCTGCATTTTCCTAGAAGGTTTATTATGTATTTTTTTGTTTGTTTTGTTTCTGAGTGTTCAGCTGTTGTATTGTATCAATTGATAACATTATTTTCTCCATGGTTTCTGGAGAAAAGGGGAAAAAAATCTCTAATTATTGACATTTTTTCTTTTTTTGCTGACCTTATCCACATCCTAAGAAGAAATGGAAGTGACATCTGTCATTATCTCAATAATCAAGCTATGCCTTTTTTTTTTTTTAACCTCTGTGGGGGTAGAATAGAGGTTGGAGTGTGAAAATAAATACTTTATCCATGTTATATGGCTATTTCCTTTCGGATATAGTGGAGGCCAAATCCTCAGGGCCTTACATATTTGCCAAAATAAACACAATGCTAGCTACCCCAAGTGCCTGTATGCAATGCAGACCCATCCCATTGGCTACATAAAAGAAATCAATGTTATCAGAACATTGTCAGCCCTTGTACCCTGAGGATACTCACCCCATCTGCTGCCTTGGAATTCCAGGGTGTTTTCTGAATTGGAGATATCTGTGGCTGGAACAAGACTTTCAATCATTTGGTTTCACCAGGACGGAGGTGAATGGATAAGGTAGGAAAGGGTCAGTAGGAGGTGCCAAACATCTCCCAGAAACTGTCCAGAAAAAATGCTATTTCTTCTATAAATATTTAAATTCTTATTTGATTTTTTCCCCCATAGAAGTACTCTCAATGTTATGGGGATTCTAGTGCATTTGTCATTTTTTCTTTTATCCACTCACCCATACATTCAGTGATGCTGATAGATGATTAACTATGAGCCAGGCACAGTGCGTAGCATAGAGGGGTCCGAGATGACTTGGATTCTGACTCTGCCTTCCAGGAGCTCACAAGGCTTGGTCATAGGGAGCCGTGGTGGACTATTTGAATGCCTGGTACCACTTCACATTTTGAGGTGAACTTGAAATTTCCGGCACATGGTTGATGCTTCTTACATATTTGTTAAATGAAAAGGCACAGTTCCTGGCCTCGAGGACCTAGAGTCAAGAGAAATATTCAAGCAAAGGGAGATGAGCCTGAGAATGAAGGCTGCTACTCAAGAGAATCTTAAGGATAGTTTCAATTTTTTTAACTAACCCCCTCCATCAAGCTAAAAGAAAGCTGTTTACCATTTAAAAAACAAAAACAAAAACAAAACTTTGAAAGCACAGACTAATTTAAAGAAGAAAATAAAAGCTCATTTACAATCCCAAGATCTAGAGAAGATCATGGATGGAGACTCCAACATGAAAATTTCATTTGTTATCTTGGAAAGATGATTAATATTGATAGATGTTCATTGAACACTTGAGATGTTTTAGTCCAGCCACTGGAAGCCATTTGGAGCTTTTTGAGATGACGCATAAGAAATATAGCACTGAGAGGGCAACAGATTTCAGGTGAGGCTGAGATATCTATTTGTGCATGGGGGTCCTTGGGAGCATGGGCTGTATCCAGATTATAGCTCTGGGTTTCCTGCTTTCCTGGGGCTGGTATCTCTGAAAGGAGCCACTGAAGAGGCTGAGCCATTGGTGCTGATCACGAGGGCCTTCTGCCTGGACTCAGTCCTGTTCTCAGGACTGGCCTGGGCAAGCCTGATGAAGAGACAGGTGTCAGGGTGGTCCTCCCTAGCCTGGCTCCCAGTTCCTGGAGCCTGGTGTATTCAGTGTTTTGACCCACCATCCTGCCTCTGAGATCTGTTCTGATAAAATCTGATATAATGGTAGGACTCTCAGCTTCTGGGTTTTCCAATATGAGATTCTGATTAGGAAGAGAATCTGGTAATCTGCCGAAACTGGAAGACAACCCTGGTTAGCTAATCTCTTGGTTACAATATGATGATGGCAGAGGGAGAGAAGGGAAACAAATGTCCACTGACTGAGCACTCTGCTAGGCAGTTTCTTCTATGGGGCTTAATTTCACCCTCATAGCAGTTCTGCACAGTTGCTGTTATTATATCAATTTTCACAGATAGTAACACGGGTTCAGAGAGGTTGCAACTTGCCTAAGATAGCACAGTCAGTAGATAACAGAACCAGAATTTGAACCCATACACCCTGACTCTTATCCTATATCACTAAGTGTATCCCAGGCTCAACCACACACATGGAGGAGTGTAAAAAGGAAGCAGGGCCAGGGAAGACTCAGGCTCCATATGTTTGAGGAACTCTGAACCTGTCTCTAAGGGAAACACACATCCTCATTCCCTGGCATATTCCTCACTGCTGCTTCCCCTGCATTATCCCTTCAATGTACTCAGAACCCTGACACACCATTTGCCTGGTGGCCAATAGAGGAAGGTCCCCTGTTTATCCCTTTCTATCTTGATGGCCTTGCTTCTGTTCGATGCTAACTGTCCCTGACCCGGACCTCTGACCTTGAATGATGAACCTGCCAATAGAGGGCCAAATAACATCCCCAGGACCTGGCCTTCTCATCCACATCTCTCAGTAACCTTGTCCATCCATGTTGGCTCTACGTCCACCAGCTTAGGCTCTCCTTCCATCTCAGAGATGATTGCAGGAGCTCCACATTTGACATCTTCTCAGCTTCTAGCCCAGCAGGAGGGCATGTGCCACTCTCCAAACTGTCTCCTGTTCCTAGCCCCTTCACTGAATCAGTCACCACCAAAGGGAATGAGATAAGTCCATGGGCTTAGGTCAGGGTTATGTGTTCCTTTCCTGGAAATGGGTGGGTCCGCCCATCCCAAACTGCCAGAGAAAAATAAAGCAATTCTAAGAAGTATGTGAGGGAAAAGTAGGTGCTGGCAGGCAAAAAGCAATGCCATAAATGATTCAATAAATATTTATTAAGTTGAATTATTGAGTATCTCTGAGAAACTCCTGAAGAAAAGGACATCCAAGGAGAAGAATATGACCATTTTTAAATACATGAAGGCCTTGGCGAAGAACCCAGGAGAGGTTTATTCTAGTGGTTCCAGGGAGCAGAGTGGCCCCAGCACATCCCAGGCCATTTCCAGCAGTGGGGATTAGTATCTCCTATGCTAAGATTCCATATCTTAACAACACCACCAATTATGTAAAACATTTTTGTATAATGCATAGTCGTTTTTTTCACAAATGACAAAAATAGGGGTGAATTGCAGGCCTGTGCACTGGGGGAAAGGTTAAGTGAGAGGTGTAGAATTAAAGTTGCCTTGGAGACCTGGAGTCACTTACCCTTCATCCTCATTATAAACTGGGGGCTGGTGCTTAAATGAATGATGACTTTATCTTGAACCACTCACAGCAGAGGAGTGTTACCAGGGCCAATCAGTGCTGCTTGTTTGTGATAGAAATAGCTCGGGCAGGGAAGGGAACTCTGACCCTTTCTTTCTGGATCTAGTCCAACTGGCCTATTCCTCCTCGTCTATTTCTTCAAGGCTTCTCTGTGGGGCTGTGGAAAATATCAAACACAACTTCCCTCCTGAGCAGAGAAATAAGACACAGTAACAGGTTTGATATACATCTTGTCTCCTATCAGGTAACCCTCCCTGTCCTCCCAGGGCTGAGTTCTCTCTTTGTTTCTTTCTCTCTGTCTCTCTGACTCTATCTCTGTCTCTGTTTCTGTCTCTCTCTGTCTGTCTGTCTCTCTTCCTCTTTCTCTCTTCTTGCTCAATTTCCTCAAATCCTCTATATTAAATTACTGTTGAAATGTTTCAAGCTCTCAGCATCAGGATCATATGACAGAACACATGGGGTTTTGCTTTTTAATCTTGCCCAAGAGAGAGAAATGAAAATGACTTGCAGGATTTTGACACAATGATCAGACAAAAAAGATTTTTATCCCCCACCCCTCGAATAAATGGAAACTTGTCAAATGCCATTATCAAATCATATAGCTCAGAATTCGTCTCAGGTTTTTTTGTGGGCCTAAAAGCAATAAAGAGTTATAACCGCATTCCAAATTCTGTTTGGATTATTGACGACTCCATGACCAAAGATTTATCTGTCCTGAAGGTTGATGGAGTTTGAACTGATTTATCTCCTGGAGCTGGAGGCCTGATCCCTCACTGAGCCATAAAATGCCAGAGTGAGCTCTGATGCTGACCACTTCGTTTGAACCACTGGGCTTGGATTTTCTGAAGTGACCAGCTCTAAATTTAAACCCTGAAGATACAGAGGGGGGAGAAGGGGAGGAGGATGGTCTCATTTTCCATTCCTGGTTTTCATTTGCATGGGAAAGAAAAACCTATTCTAATAAAGATCTCTGCCTGTGCTGAGCGATGTTCAGGAATTATGTCCTGCTGCCGTTCCTCCATTAAATGAATAAATTGCTCCTGTCTTTGATTTTTCCTCAGGGGATTTTGACAGATTTCGGATGGGTGACTTCAGGTTTAAAGACTTATTTGGGATCTTTTGGCTTTGGGTGACTTGACTATGAAGAGACTGTTAAGGAAAAAGTCTAGTTTCTTGAAGGGCATCTGGATCATCCAGCGCCCCCTCCCCACCCACCATTTCCTTCGTTCTTTTCTAATGAAGACAGATGCCAGGCAACTCTGGTTTATCCAGCTACTCAAAGGTGTAACTGACTTCCCAATTTATTAACATTGGTGATTCATTACCATGACAATTGGGAAAAACTGATTACCTTTGAATTTGTGATGAGGTAATCCTGCCTCTCTCAAGCCCTGGTAATGAATCACCATTTCCCTCCCTCCTCTGACCTAATTTTCCAAATCATGTACCTGTATAAAATACTGTGCAGAGGCATGCATCTATTTATCTTACAGGAGTTCTCTCCTTCTGAATTCAAGAGAGAAGACAACCCTTCCAGCTGGGAAGAAAGATTCATGAATGGTCTGGGTCCGGAATTCACTAGAGTCCAATCTCTCAGATAATTAGTCTGCACTGTGATGCATCTGGAAGCAGCCATTCCTGTCCTGCTGGCTGGGGCTCTGGAGTTTGTACCTGATGGAACTGGAGAAATCTATGGGGACAACGTGATTTCACTCCCCTCTGTCAAAAGATGATACCTGAACCTTAGTCTTAACAAATTGGGATTTCTTTTGATAATTCTTTAAGCTTCATAATGTCTCAACCAGTAGAACTTGATGGTGTCACAATTGTCAGTGGTGCTATTGACTACTTGTGGGTCTCAGGATCAACGGTTAGTTTACAAAGGGTGATGTTTAAAAACTGATGCTCACTTCATTTTTGAGATCCCCAGACACAGGAATCTTTCCCTATAATGGTGAGGGTGCCTCTGATTAACCATACTATTTTATCAGGAAAATGCAATAGTGGTGAGGGATGGAAAGAACACACCACTACCCACTTTCTCCTAATCACTTATTAACTAACTTTCTTTTTCTCTTTTTTTTTTTTCCAGGTATAAGAAGCGTTCATAACATTGTCTCTCTGTTTTTAGATGCCTGGTTAAAAATACTCTTAATATTTTTCCTGCTGACAGGAGCACCTATCTCTTAGCTAAAGCATGGCTATACAGGCAAGAAAGTGCATCTCCTGGACACATACGCTGAGCCATTTGATTCCCTTTAATACATATTTTCTGAATGTTCACTTTGCTGGGCACTGAGGACAACCAAAGATAAATGGAACGCATAGTTGTTGTCTCAAGGAATTCTGTCTTTCACTTAGAAGATCAATGTCAGTGTAGTCCAGACTGCTACATTCCTACTGCATTTTCATTTTTGTCCTGGTTTTTAGTCTAATTGGCTTTGTTGGTTTGGAATTCCCCAAGAGCAGAGCCTGAGATAAAATATTGGTTCTATGTGGTTATTTAGGAAGCTTAAGTGAAGAAGTGGGAGAAATGAGCATGGAAGGGATAAACCCCATTGATATGTGTATTAGTGAGGGGGGACTCAAGTATTAAGGTAACTTCTGCAGAACCATGTGGAACATGCCTCAGAGGTGACCCAGGGGACACAAAGAGGTATTTATCCACTCTATCTCATCCATCCTTGGTGGGCAGTAGCTCTCTATTCTAGGGGATTGTGTCTGAGTTAGCCAAGAAAACTCCATGGTGCAAATGCTTGAGGGCGGGTTGGGGAGAGGAAGAGAAGCATAGGCAAGAGAGTGAGAAGCTGAGCACCACAGCTCTGGGTGACTCAGGGGCGAGTGAGATAGCCTGCTCTGCTTGTTTGTTCTTTTAATAACAGAATCCTTCTTTTCCTGTCTCCTTTCTGACCTGGGTGAAAGCTTTCTATGGTATGACCTTACCTAATAACTCAGGTTAGCCAAAAATTCTTTTTGAGAATTTACATGGATATGTGAAGAGAGGCCATCTTCTAAGGACCATTTATATTTAAGTCTAGATCAACTGTGATCTCTCCAGTCACCACGTTTGAGAATAAAGCCCATTTGCTGGAGAGTGCGGCATCAGGAGAAGCGGGGAGAGAGGCAATGAAAGAGAGAATCAGGACACACCATTTGAACTACAGAATACATAAGTGAGGTATCGATCCCTTAGGAAGTCTTATCGTACCCTTCACACCCACCTCAAGCTGGTGGAAGTTACTCTCCTCAGTTATCCAATAATGCCATGTTAATAAGTCTATTTGTACTTACCACATTGTATTGTAGTTGTCCAGGTGTTTAGAAGAGTCTGGCACTTGGATGTTAATATTTGTTAGTCGAATGGATGAGGGGCCATGCTGTCACTTTTCTGGTTATCCTTTCACTGCATTGTAGGAATAGCATACTTTCTGGAGGCTGCTGGACACCTCAGGCTTCTTCATTGCTTCCCCTCTTCTTTGCTGTATTTCACAAACTCATGGGACCAGAGAACCATGCTGTGGCCCAAGAATGATTGGGTTATGTCATCAAATTGAAGTTCTTCTTAATGGCTTTTTGAAGAATTAATTCATCTAACAGGGGACTCTAAAGGAACAGAAGAAAAGAAGAGACGTTGTGGAGAACTCACACCTTCTTGTGTCAGCTAGAAGTAACTAACTATTGAGAGATGAGAGACATGAGGTTCTGGCTTTCCTGCTACATTGGTCATTTCCAGTCAAGTGACCATTAGGGTTAAGAAATATTTTGATTTGGTTAAGGATTATGACTTATAAATAGAACATTAAGATGGGCTAGGAATTCAAGTAGTTTCAAGGTTTTTTCCAAGTCATAGGTGATTACATATGCTTATGTGATGTGAGAAGTTCAAGAGACATTGATATATAGTTCTTGAGAAAATAAAAAGCATTGAACTAGATATAAAGGAGCTAGAGGCCAAGCATGGCCTTGTTACTAGGGGTGTAAATTTAAAGAGGTCACTTAACATCTCTATCTTTCAATGCATTGATCCAAATCACATGCTTGATAGTCCAGTTCTTTCTGATGACATGTAGAGGTCCAACAAGATAATGCATGTGAAAGTGAGTGTGATGAGAAGTGTGGCTGATTAGACTGTGTGAAATGTTATTGAGGGGATCTCAAATTTGAAGAGCACTTACTAAGGGTTTGTGTGCAAGAATAAATGAGACATAATCTGTTCTTCTCAATTGGGTTCTACTCCTTAAATCCTGTAAGTAGTAAACATATTTATACACGCATTCATTCATTTAACAAATATTTGTTGAGCACCTACTATATATTGGGTGTTATCCCAAGAACTGGAATAATAACAGTGAATAAAAATAGACAAAACCCTCATCTTCACTGATGAACAGAATGAAGATTTAAAATAGAATTACTATAGTCAAGCTGCTAAATTACTAAAACAAAGTAGGTTGAAGCATGAAGAAGGAATTCTATTCTTATAATTATCAAGAGAACTTAAATTTTTAAAATTTACAGTCCTGCATCAATATTTGGATAGACATCAGACCTCCAGATTACTCTCTGATTACTCCCTGAGGGCTAAGAAAAGAATGTTCGTGTATTCAGAATGCCTAGATCCATTATCCACACCACCGATCATCTCGAAGACTACCATTTCAGACCAATCTAGAGACTAAGGATGCAGGACTGATTCTTCTCAAGAATGTACTTTTTACTGTAAGAGCTCCCAGCTTTTCTTTCTTCTTCAGACACTCTGTGTATTGTCTAGTATTGTTTCCAGTTTACGAATTCTAAGACCCTTGAGTAAATCTTTATCATTTATTTCTAGCTAAGGGCTCAGACACTTTTTGAGTTAGTTCGACAGTACACAAATACAACAAAATGTGTGCTAAAAGGAGAAAGAGAGTGATAAGTATGGGCTGAAGACCAAAGACCTTAACCTCATGTTCATTATCAGAACACAAAAATCATGAAATGAAGTGTCGGCTTCAAAATTTCACTTGAGGCAAGAAGGTAGGGCTGTTGCCCTTTTCTTTCTTCTTATTCATAAGTCATGGTCCCTATTTTCAAGGATCTCATCACAGTGAGAGGACAAAATATAACAAATGCGTGTCCCCTTAGTGTCCCGTATATGAAAAACCATGCCAGTAATTTATTTTAAATTTAAGTATCATTGAATTATTTGTTTCTCTTAAAGTGAATTTATTTTCTCTTACACAATGTGAATTATTTTCTCAGCTTTATTGAAGTATATAGACAATTAGTTGCTCACATTTACATTGTACAATTCAATGAGTATTTTTTTCAATTATAGTTGGCATACAACAATATATTAGTTTCAGTTGTACAGCATTGTGATTAGAGATCTATATAACTCATGAAATGGTCACTCCACTAAATCTAATACCCCTCTTCCCCCTTACATATTTTTTAAAACATTGTTATTTTCTTTATGCTACACTTTATATCTCCATGACTATTTTGTATCTATCCATTTGTACTTTTTAATCCCTCTGCCCTTTTCACCGTTACCCCCAACCCCCTTCCCATCTAGTAGCCCTTAAAATATTCTCTATATCTATGGGTTTGTTTCCATTTTTTTTGTTGTTGTTCATTTTGTTCTTCAGATTCCACATGTATGTGAAATCATGTGGTATTTTTCTTTCTCTGGCTGACTTACTTCATTCAGTGTAACACCCTCTAGGTCCATCAAGGCAATATCTTTTTCCATCCTCTTCCTTTTAGTCTGTGTGTGTCTTTTAATCCAAAGTGCGTCTCTTGTAGGCAGTATATGTAGAGATCTTGTTTTCTTATCTATTCAGCTCCCCTATCTTTTGGTTGGAGCACTTAATTCTTTTCCATTTTAGGGACTCCTTGATAGATATGTAGTTATTACCATTCTTTATTCATGTTTTTGATACATGTTTTTTCTTCTTAAAGAATTTCTCCAACCATTCCTGTAATACCAGCTTGGTGTTGATGAATTCCCTTTGTTTATTTTTGTCTGGGAAGCTCTTTATCTGTAACTTTGACTCTAAATGATAGCTTTGCTGGATAAAGTATTCTTGGTTGCAAATCCTGGGGTTTCATCATTTTGAACATTTTGTGCCAAGCCCTTCTGTCCTGCATTGTTTATTTTGAGAAATCAGCTGCCAGTCTTAGGGATGCTCCCTTGTAGGTAACTAATTGCTTTTCTCTTGTTGCTTTTCAGATTCTCTCTTTGTATTTAACTTTTGGCATTTTAATTATGATGTGTCTTGGTGTGGGCCTCTTTGGGTTCCTTTTATGGGGGACTCTCTGAGCTGCCTGAGGTTGTATGTTTATTTCCTTCACCAGCTTAGGGAAATTTTACATCATTATTTCTTCAAATATATATTCAACTTCTTGTTCTCCCTCTTCAGGTACCCATATGACATTGATGTTGTTACACTTAATTTTGTCCCATAGACTTCTTACATTATTATTCTATTTTTGGTTACTTTTTTCTTGCCATTCTGATTGGATGGTCTTGGCTTCCCCACCCTCTACATAGGTGGTTCAATTCTTTTCTTTATGCACTCTGTTGATTTTTCCTTGATCTCTGTTCTGTTGTTTTATATGGTTTCTGCTTCTTTGTATTCCCATTTTGGTGCCTTTCTGTGTCTGTTTCTATGTACTGATCAAAGCTCCTAAGTCTCCCGGTCTTATTAGCATGGCTTTGTGTAGTAGGTGTCCAGTGGCACAGTCCTGAGAGGGATTTAGCCACAGGCCAAGTTTAGCCCCAGCCTGTGCCCCTCCAGAGTCACCTGTTAAGATTCAGCAAGCAATTCATAGATGCTACACTTATAGTTGCCTCGAGAAGCCACGCCAGAAACCGAGGTCAGCTGTCACCAGTGTGAGTCTTGATGCTGCTCAGCAAGTGGCACAGGACTCGCTGAAGACACAATTGAATGTGGCTTGGGTAGGGCCATGAGCTGAGGGAGGTGGAGTTTCAGAGAATCTTCTAGGCAGAGCGATCTCTGTTATCCAGTTTGATGATGGTTCAGCTATGGCAGTGCTGTGACTGCACACGGGGAGCAGGGAAGGCTCAACAGAGGAACAATGGATACCATCAGCACTTCTGCCCAGGAGAAAGCCTCACCTTCAGTCTTCGCTCCAACAACTCAGTGTCCCCCTGTAAGTCCCTGGTGCCCCCTAAGTAGCCTACCTGGTGCTGGTGTTTTGAACTAGCAGGTCCATCACCACTTAAGTCTAGTTGTGGACATGGCCCCTTTAAGAGGAACATCTAAAGCTACTGTAGCCTCTGTCACACTCAGTGGCTCGAGACCAGGCAGCCTCGTGTCTTTATCCTCTCCTTCCTCCAACAGTCTGGGTGATTTCTTATTTCTCTCTCTAGTGGTAAGGCTTCTGTTCATCTAGACCCTAAGTGGCTCTGCTTGCTATTTGCTCCATGTTTCTGTCGTAACTTTGATATGGTCATAAGAGAGGATGAACAAACCTTCTATCCTCTATGCCATTTTGTTCAGTCTGTCTACAACATGAATTTTGTAACTAATCTTATTTCTCATTTTTCTTTGGCTACTTGAAAGTTCAGATCTGAAACTGTAGCTCAAAATTCATCACTAGAGATTCTTTCATGAATATACATATATGTGTTCTACCTAGTCACTGTCATTAGCTTCACCTTCTATTTATACCTTTCCTAACCATTATTTAAAACTTTTTCTGCACTGTTGGATCATATGCATTTGCTTACGCTGCCTCCAATCCTGTGTAGAATTAACTGGCGGTATAGATTTTAAATTAAGAAAGAAATACAAGACAATATCTCTAAGCCTTAAGGCAGCTGTCAGTTCAGACTAGCATGCTCTCCCTTGATGTTTCCCTTGACATGTCTTGGGAGCTGGGACACTAGAATTAATCTTTCTTGGTTGGAGTGTGGGTGAGAAGAGAGGTCTCAGTGAGCCTATGGTGGTGGTCTACGTTGTGTGATGGAGTATGTGTCAGAGAAGTTCCAACAGTCTGGCTATATGCAGCCCCCCTGCTTACTTTCTTTCAGTATTTAACACAATTCAGATGTATTGTGTTAATTTCCTTGTTTATTGATTTTCCCTCCATCTTCCCATTAGAACATAAACTTCATGAGGGCAGAGATGCTGATGTCTCTCGTGTTCACCAGAATACATCCAGGACAGTGCACTTGGCTTGGCAGTCTACTGTGCTCAACAAAAATATGTCCAATGAATGAACAGAGTAGACACTGATTTGATTGACAGTTAAGTCTGTAAGTCTTCACTGTAGGGAGTTTCTGGACAGAAGAATTCAGCTGAAGAAGGTGGAGAGTGCTTCCTAGAAGTGCTTTCTGAGCTCAGATCTGAGCAGGTGGCTTTACCACTAGTAATTTATCTCTTCCTTGCCAGAAGGACTGATAGAGATGCCCCCGCAAACTTATCTCCACTGCAGGAAAACCAACTGTTCCAGAAGAGCCAATGGGTAGTAGCCAAGCAAGCTTATCTTCATCCTGGAGAAATAGCTATCTGGGTCCTGACGCTTTATAGTATGTCTTCCTTCCTTCTTCTTCCCTTCCTTCCTTCCTTTTCCTTCCTTCTTCCTTCCTTCCTTCCTTCCTTCCTTCCTTCCTTCCTTCCTTCCTTCCTTCATTCCTTTTGAAAATGTCTTGAGTACTCCAAACCCTGGACATTTTCCCTCCAGTATTAGTTTCCCGTTGCTGTGTAACAAATCACCACAAACTCAGTGACTTAAATCACCACAAATTTGTTATCTCACAGTCTCTGCTGTGTTCTTACTTAGGGCTTAAATCAATGTGTCAGCTGGAGCCATCTGAGGTTCCATCTGAGGCTTGGGGTTTTCTTCCTAGCTCACTTGTGGTTGACAGAATTTAGTTTCTTATGATTGTAGGATCAGTACCCCTGCTTTCTTCCTGGCTGACAACCAGAGGCTGTTCTCACCTCCTAGAGACTCTTGCCACCCCCTGCCATGTGGCCCTCTCTACAATGAGGCAGTGTGCTCCAAAGGCCAGAATAATCTTTCCTATTTGGAATCACTGTGACCTTTTTTAAGGGCTCAACTGATTGAGTCAGGGCCACCTAGGATAATGTCCTTATTGACTAATTCAAATTCAATTGATGAAGTAACTTTTTTATATCTGCAAAATCTCTTCTGCCATATAATGCAACATAATCATAGGGGTGATATTGCATTATATTCACAAGTTTGACTCAAGGACAGGGGATTACCCAGGCATGTATATTAGTAGGCAGGACTCTTGGGGCCCATCCCAGAATCTGTCTATCCTTTCCTTAGGATGATTGATTTGTCATAAAATAGTGTCTGCCACTTAAGAGATTACATGATGAGAAGAAGAGAGAAGTTGGCCTAGGGAAGAGGTTTTCAACCAGGCTGGTTTTGGTCCTGGAGGACATTTGGCAATGTCAGGAGACATTTTTGGTTGTCACGACTGAGAAGTAGGTGCTATTGACATCCTAGTGGGTAGAAGCAAGGGATGCTGCTAGACATTTTACAAGGCACAGGGCAGGTCCATCTTGCCCTTATCCAACAACAAATTATCTAGACAAAAAATATCGCTAGGGCTGAGGCTGAGAAATCCTGGCCTAAGGTGTAAAGAAATGGAGCTGAGATGTTGGTATGGGGAGGGGGTGAGTGTAGAGGGGTAGTTCAGTCACAGGAAATGGAATTATGCCTTTTAGAGATGGGTAAAGTGAATGAACATGAAAAGCCCTGCTCATGGGTTGCAATATAGAATATTTATTTCATCAGACATGGAACAGATATAGGAAAGACCAAGGTAAATGCAGGGAAATCAGAAATTCTGAAACCTGAAGTCTCTCATCATATTTGGGATTTGAGACTGGAGGTCTTGCTTCAGGGGGAAGATAGAAAATTAGCTATCTTAGTGGGAAGAAACAAAAACAACTTATTATGATAAAATAGAAACATTAACTATCTTGCAGTTTGCTCAAAACTCTTTTTTATATGCTCCTTACTAGACTTTTGGAGTTAGAATGGATATCAAAGATTATCTAGAGCTAGGGTTGCAAATTTGAATGCCTATAGGCATCAGGCAGATGGAATAAGGAGCACTCCTCTTTACTCTCTCGAACTGCAGAAATGAGGGCCCAGTATTGTTATGTCTGATTTTCCAGATAAAGTTGGAGAGCCACATTTTTATTTCAAATATTGGCAATGGATTTAATCATTATCATCACTATCACCATCATTATCATGATCATTATTATCATCATGATCCTCACCATCACCATCATCATCATCACACTCATCACCATCATCATTATCATCATCATCACTGTGCAGGCCAACACTCCAGGCCGCCTCTAACATTCTGGGCTGCACCCAACCCTTAGATCACTCACTGCTTTGCAGCATGATTCTGAGTGGCTTGTTAGTTAGCAAAAGCATTTGGTGTTGGTAACAAGGGAGACCAAGTTACAGGGGCTTAAATAAATTGGGAATTGATTTCTCACATAAAAAAATGCCCAGGGGTGTGTTGTCCAGGGCTGGGATGGTGGTCTCCTGAATTGGTTCACCAAGTACTTAAGTTCCTTTGTTTTACAAGAGAACATGGAATTATAGTCATTTCTCAAGTACGAATGTTTATTTCACCAATATCAAAATTTTACCTTGGCTTTGTTTCCATGCCTTCCCATGTGCCCATCAAGTTTTTGTTTCAATGTTGAATCCTAGTGTAATTTGAAGAGGACATTATGAACAGCAATTAAACTCCACATGTACAGTACCAATAGTGCTCACAACACAACTGAAGTGAGACAGCTTGAACATCTATGATCATGTGCACGTACATTCAGGCAGTGACAGTTGAGCCATGTGATGACTGCCTGGTTGACATTGATGCTAAGATTCATTCTGATTTTAAAGATGTTACATTGTGGGAAAAAAATGTGTCTTAGAATCAACAAAATGCTTTTTGTGATCTCATTTATCCAGGCTCATCTGTCCTTTCTAAATCAAGATCTCTTTGGCCTGTTGACTGGAGAACAAATTTTGGCACTGAAATTTAGCTTTTTATCATAAGATATCTATCTATCTATCTATCTATCTATCTATCTATCTATCTATCTATCTATCTATCTATCTATATAGATATATAAATATATAGATAGTTTTCCTTCCATTAAAATGTGTTTTCCTCCCAGGTAACATTGTTAGAATGTTACCAGGCACTTATTCTTTACAATAGGTGGTTCTCACATCCTTTCTTGGGAGAAGATCTGAAGAGATAGAAGACTCAGAAGACAATGGAAAACTGAAGGTGGAAGGAAGATGGAAGAAGAGGTAGGGCAGGCATTTAGCAAGCTGAGAAGGTCACTTACTCATTTAGTGATTTTCCTTACTGGCTGTCGTCTATGGTGGCAGATAGAGCTTTTTGTTTCTGAATTCATTAAATTCCTGGCCCAGCCCTAACCCCATTTCTTCTTATAGTACTTCTTTACTCCTGCTATCCTTAAGATTTCATTTCATTCTTTTTCAAACTTCTTGAAGTGACCACTCTGTTCTTTATTTTTCAAATGTTATGCATTGACCTTTTAGAACAACTTTGTTTGCAACTCATCAGCTTTAATTATATATTATTCTTTCATTTTCATTATTTTCTAAACTGTAATCTTAGCTTTTAGTCCCCCCCGCCCCTTTTTTTGTTTCTTCCTTTGTTTCTTTCTTTCTTCTCTTTACTTTCATACTCCTATGGCATTTACCACCACCACCACCCCCCACCCCAATGCCAAAGCTCTGGGGATATCACAGAAAACAAACAAACAAAAAAGGCAGCATCCAGATCCTACCGAAGGGATAGGACCCATATTAATGTTACCAGATAGTCAAATTACCAGAGGTTGCGTATTAGATAAAATGGACATTCTGTGACCATATATATTTATCACTGAGCCAAAATGGGGATCTGGCAGGTGCCAGGGGGTAGCCACAATTCACCCTATGGTCATCTTTAAGAAATACTCACTCTTCATTAGCATTTTTATTTAACAAGTTGAAAGCCTAGTGTATGCCAGAAACTATATTAGGCAGTAAAAAAGACAGAAACACCCCTTGGTCTTCTTTCTGGTAAGGAAAATTAGCATTAAAGAAGTCATTATCCGGAAAAAATATGTGTGAGGTAAGGGCTAGCGGGAAAGCCCACAGCTCTGTCTCTGTTTTGCTGGTGAGTAAGGGCGGAAATGGGGAGCATGCTAGGGCAGGAGTGGGGCTTGAGCTGAGATGAGAAGTATGAAGCTTCAGGGACTGAGTCAAGACCTGGAGGATGAACAACACTGAGCTAGTGAAGATGAGGTGCGAGGGCAAGAGGACAGAACAGCATGCACAATGGCCTAGGGGCTGGAGCACAGAGCTGGAAAAGGAGGGCTACGCATGATGGAGCAGAAGGCAGGGACAGGATCTGTGGGTCCTGCAAGCCTGTTAATGATTTTGGTCTTCATCTTAAGGCGGTTGGATGGTCTTGGGTAGATCTGTGTATTGAAGAAAAGTTTCTGTTTTTTCGAATGTTAATTCAGATCCACTTTTCATAAAAGCTCTCTATAGCCGTTGCGTTGAAAGGGGCAAGTATGGGTGCAGGAAGATGAGTCAGGAGGACTCTGAGTGTCTAGGGGAGACAATAGTAGCTTGGACCAGGCTGGAGGTGGTGGGCACATTGAGAATGGGATGGCTCTGAGAGATCTGCATGTAAGAGAACTGAGAGCACTTGATGATTGTTGGCTGGGGGAAGAGGAGGACCATGAGAGGAGAAGGTCTGGCTGACTCCGAGGTTTCTGCTTGGATATCCCCTGGTACAGTGGGTGGGTTGGCGGAGCTTGAGGACAGAGCTGCAATGCCCACCACTGCCAGGAAGTGGGGCCAGGCCAGACTCTGTGGAAGTGAGTTTCTCTTGGTGGTTATCTCTCTCCATCTCCATAGTCTGGCCTCTCCTTACTGTTTTGAAGTGCAATTCCCTGGGATCTGATTTGATATGTATTTCTGAATTGGAGGGTTTGGTTTTAGTTGAGGTAGCTATACTCCCACCCTTAACAATCTCCCCTGCCAAGTCAAGTGGAACCAGATGTCTAATAAGCTCCTGGCACCAAAAGGCTCATTTAAAACCAGATCAAGGGCCAGAGCGATTTGGGTGAGGGCTGGGGGTTTTGAAGTGTTGGCCACATGAGATGATGTTTAGAAAGCTTCTTGTCAAATGGCATTGAACTGCTTAAGAGAAAGGCTTCCCTCCCATTCTTATCTTTGTTATGACTGCAGCAGCAGCAGGGGGGTGGCAGGGCCCTAACAGGCTGCATTCATGGAAACTTAATGCTCTGAAGGTGGGCACTCAAGCCCTACTCTGAGCAGTGCTGGACAGGGACAGGCAGGGGCTCCATTTGTGAGAAGGAGTAGGGAGCATCCACTCACAGCAGGAATTGGAGTAGGGTGTCTGGCTGCCCCTGAGGGATGCGGTAGTGGGCATTCATGGCTTCAGCAGCATCCGCTGGACCAGGCTCTACTAACAGTAGTATATGTAGCCTCAATGAGTATGTTAACCATGGCTTTTCTTTTCCGTATTTTGATATTTTGACATCCAGGGCCTTGCTGACTTTGGAGAGATTGCCCCTCCAGGGTTAGCCAATTCCTAAAGATAATAACTCACATGGGAAACCACTTTTTAAATAAAAACCAACCAATGCAGAGTCCACACCCCAACCACCTCATTTATTAAGCTTTCATACTGCAGCCACTGCTCACCAACACTGATATCCCAGGCCCAGGTGTCACAACCAGGGTCCCCCTCCCCGCCTCCACCTTCACTCTAGAGCCCACTAAGATGATATGATTCAGACTAGCCAATCCTAAGTGTACTGACCCTGATTCACCATCTCCTTCCCGTGGAAACCATAATAAAGGCATTTGCCCAAAGTTCCCCTTATTCCTCTGCCTCCAGACTGGCCCTGCTGCCTCATCGTGTGGCGCACTTGTGGGAATAGTGGGGAACAAACTAGATTTTCACTGGCAGTCATCTCCTGATCTGTTGGCCTTATGGTACCTTAGATGTTCTGTTAGCACACTGTATTTTAGAGGAGGAGGAAACAAGGGTTTCCAAAAAACTAAAAATGGTTCGCTCAAGTTTCTCCCTTGAGTTCCATGTCTACTTATAGACCTGACACAGGGGAGGGTGTCATTTATTGGCTCCTGCATATGAAAATAATCATAGTCATGACCATTTTTGACATGGCCCCCAAGTTCTTCGACACTCTTCCCATTGAGAAGTGGGGTCTATGCCACCTCCTCTCAAGTCTGAGCTGGTTTGTGACAGCTTTGACCAATACAATTGCGCAGAAGTGATGTAGTTGACTTCAAGGGAGGGTAGAAAAATGCCTTGCAACAGCCCCTTGTTTTCTCAAGACATCATTGAGGGGTAACCAGACACCACATAGTCTGACAAAGCTAAGACTGCCATGCTGGAAAGGCCACATGGAGGTCGCACCCTTCTCCAATTTGTGATTCATAAAATCATGGGCAAATTACAATGATTGTTGTTTTAGACCACTGATTTTCAGGGTCAGTTGTTATTCAGTAATAGTAACAGAAACAATAGAGTACATTTATTTTGCAGTTACCATGTGACAGACATTATAATAAACACTTTATATACATTATTTCATTTGATGCTATTAACAATATTATAAGGCAGGAATTATGCTTCTCATTTTACATACAAGGAAGCTGAAGCTTAGAGAAGTCAAGTGACTAAACCAAGGTCACACAGGACTTGATATGTAGTATGCTAAGACTGATTCAAACCAGGGCTATTTGTGTTCCAAAACATTTTGCCACTTTTGGGAGATAATACTGAGGACTCAATTCTCTTTAAGGCAAGCCCCCTAGGAAAGCTGCTATAGAAATGCCACTGACTTCCAAGAATTACCTAGAAAGTTCCAAATATTATGTCTGCATTATTTAATTTTCATTTAACATTTTGGTCTTTCTAACATGCGTATAGTAGGTGCTGTTTTAGTTCTTTAGTTTTAGGCTGTAAATATGATTTGAGATTTAGGTTATCTGGGTCTCAGTTTAAATGAGCTAACCTGTATCCTCTCCCAGGTGAATCTCTTAGAATACATTTCTGGAGGGTGAAAATGCCTTTGGATCACTCCCTGCTTTACTTCTAATACAAGGTCCTTCATTGATAAGGGAGCAACATACCCACATCACCAAATTAAGGGTGGAAGAGTGCCTGGCACCTACTGGGTATTTAATAAAAATTTGTGAAGAAATGAATTAATGAATGAAAGGGGTTTTTAAATTTAGTAATGTTTCCTAGAGACTGTCTTAAATTAATGTATTATTTGAATTTTCTAACACCAAAAGCCTTCCTTTGGGTCTCACTTTGGGGTAGAGGGACTCTCCCAGGCCATTTAAATCATACTATAGAGACAGCTTCCTTCTCCCTACCATCTCTCTTTCTTTGCAGCCCTGCTGGTTCTGGAACAGAGGCCCACCACTACATTGGGTCTCTGCAGCTTCCTGCACCCCAGGATCTTCCTCCCTTGCTACCCAGTAGGGAGCCCTTTATACGGCCTGTCACACTCCCCTCCCTCAGAGTGGGAAACTGGGGCTCAGAATGCTCTTGGCCTGGCAGGGGGAGCAGGGACAGATAGAGCAGGCTGCATGTGAGGCAGGGGTAGTAGAGAGCACCTGTGTGCCCATGGCAGGGGATGGCCATGTATGATACTGCTCGGTCAATGGAATGGGAGCATGGTCCTAGAGCATCTTCTGAGGTGGAGTCCTGAGGGGTAGGGATGAAAGTGCATATCCCAGCTCACTGACAGCTTTCTAATAACTAGCAATAGAGGCCTTCATCTATAAGGCCAGGTTGGGCAACTGTGTAGACATCAACGATTATAATAGCTACCACTCATTGTGTTTATGCATCATTGTATGCCAAATATGCTGTACCCATGGTAACAAGTCTTCATGACTTACCTGCAAAGTAACTCTCACTATCTCTATTTTACAGCTAAGGGAACTAAGACTCAGAGAGGTTAACTTGCTTAGCTAAGGTCACAAAACTAATAAGTAGTGAAGCTGGCTAAGTTTTTGTTTATTCATTCATCCAACCAATATTTACTGTGTCCTTAGTTTGTATGCTCCAGGCACTGATGTAGCACTGGGAATACCCAGTGAACAAGGCAGATAAAGTCCCTGCCCTTATAAATGGGAGAAAAACAACAAACTGGGAGACATGTCAAAAAATCAGCAGAGTATAAAGGAGATAAATTGGAGCGAGGTAAAAAAGAGTGATTGGGGATAGGAGAGGTAGACAAAAGACAAGTCCATCATTAAAACTTAACAGACCTGGATTTTGGTCCTAACTTTGCTGCTGATATGCTGTGCAATCTTTGGTAAGGTGCTCAGCCTCTCTGGATCTCATCTCTGCACCAATGCCTGGTGTCTCCTGGAGAGGAAGATAATGTGAGAAAAGCTGCACTGCACCCCTAAGGTACCCTAATATTCTGAGACTTCCTTTCCCCTTACCTCTCTGTTTTGGATTAACCAGAGTCTCTCTTCATAACGGACTGTGGGGAAACAAACCATGGAAAGGAAATACCGCTTGCTTTTCCCTTGTCTGTCCTGAGTCTCACTTCTCCCATTCTCCTGTCCTGGTGGCATGGGGGACATGCTCTCTGCTGCCATTGATAGCAGCTTGATATTAAGCTGCCCCTTTGTCACAGCAGGATTTAATACACTCTCCATTCTTGGCACTCAGTGGCCTGGGAGTCCCTTGCTGCCTCTTCCTCTATCAGAAGCCTCCACATTCTCCTCTCTTTGTCACTCCAATTCCTGTTCAAAAGCTATGAGTTATCCCTTTCAAGCACATGTGCCCCTGCAAATCGATTTCCCCACTGGCACCTTTTGCTTTGTCAAGAGCAACCTGTTGGTTTTTCCAAGACGGCAGTACATTGTCTCTGATGCCCCACCGCCTCCCCCACCCCTTGGGTTCCCCCTTCCTTCTCAGGCTTGTGTGTAGTAAGAATTCCCCTAGTGGGAATTTCATTTTCTAATGCTGGGGCTGGTCCCTGGCTGGTGTGTGCCCAAAAATCCTTGTCCTCCTTGGCATTCTTTCCTTCTTCTGACTTCTCTTTTGTTATAAACTCCAGACAGACAGAGGGGTTTATCACGTTGTAATTTGCAGACCTCTGTACTGTAAATTCACATGACTCAGAAGCTCTGGGCAGGAGCTTTGTGGGGTGTGTGTGTGCACACATGTGTGTATGTGTGTATCTGTAGAAAATAGATGAAAGATATAGAAGATAAATGGATTGATAGATAAAATTTATACATAATGTGCAAATACATGTAAATAATATCTCAGAGCTTTATAGAAAGAATGAGCCTCTGTCACCTGCCTCCTCTAAGCCACCATAGGTAGAATTAATCACTCTCTCTATTGTCCTTTTAAGTATATGCCACGATTCACACAGCTAATGTGTTGTGGAGTGGCCATTTAGACCTAGAACTTTCATTTATTCCATAAATATTTATTTAACACATACTAAGACCCAGGAACTACATGGCTCTTGCAGAGGCCTGATTGTTAGTGTTGGGAGAAGTGTTCACATTTCAATGTATGAGCAGGTAGGAGAGTGGAACAAGATCTTGGAGCTTTGTAGGAAGAAGAGTTCTCCCTGCCACTGGTCCTCTTTGCATCACACACAGACTTGTTCACTCTCTCTGCTGTCACTGCATCTTTCCATCCCTTGTGTATGTCCATTATCACTCTGATCTTTTACATGTCTGCCTCCCCAACTAAACTATCAACTCGCTGAGAGCAAGGATGTCTGCATCCTTGCATCTAGCCCTGTACCTGGCATGTAGCAAGTGCTTAATAATGTTTGAGACCAGAATTTCCTCATCTCTGGGCAGAGGATTAGTTTTGAATTCCATGGCTTCTTTGGCCTTTTTAGTATAAGTAATAGCCTGAAGCATAGGGATTTGAAAACTTAAATCAAGTATTTAGAGGTAAACAAGGCAGATTTGAACATACATTTAAGTATTTACTCATTTGAATATTTTCCTTCCCAGCACCTTAAAAAGCACAGTAAAGGAATTAAAAAGCAACAACTCCTTAGGACAAAGAGAGGAGATGACAACAGTTGAAAGATGGCAATAAATTTTTTGAAGATGGCAAGTGGATGGATAAATGGAACTTACTTAGCAGAATAAAGCTGAAACCTAGCCTACCAAGATGGGGAGAGAGCAGGGGAAACTCAGCAAGGAGCAGCTTATTTTACAGAAGCTTAGAAATGCTCAGAAATTGGAGGCATTGAGAACCTCTGACAGTCAAGGTTAGGAGTTTTAAGGAGTAAGACAGTCCAAAAGTCCTTATAAAGAACAGGTAAACCCAAGATTTCTTCTCCCATTCCAAGCAGCAGGCACTAGCTCTGCCCTCCTGCAATAGTATGATGGAGATCAACTCTGGAAAAAAGAGGTAAAGAATCTCTAATTTCAACAACACCAGCACAGTGTCCTTACTAAGAACACAGGACTGAAGGCGAGTCTACATTCTGAATAGTGAGACTCCATCCGCATGCTTTCCACCACTTGGCCTCCTCCAGGTTTTGTGCTGCCTTAGCAGGAGTTTGGGATTGTTAGCTAATGAAACTGACCAGTTAAGAAAGGAATTAAAGAGGATGACATTTGAGGGATGCCAATAAAGAAGCTGGCCCATTATTTCTTCACCAATAGGTGAAGGTCTCCTATCAACATATCCCATTCTTGCACACAACTTCCAGTTGGCTTCCAGTACCAGTCAAGTAAACACAATGGTAGACAAGGACCACCAGACATTTAAAGAATGCTTCTATTATGAAGGCTTGACAGAAGAAAATGCATAAACAAAGAAAAACCACAATAAATTAATACAAGCAGAGTTTAAAATAGGTTGCAGCTATGGAACAAGAACAGGAGGCTATAAAAAATTCAAAGAACAATAAGGAGCTCCTGGAAATTAAAAATATAAAAGTAATTAAAAAGTTTAATAGAATGTTTCAAAGATACATTGATGAAATGTCTATGATAGGAGAAGAAAAATACAAAGAAGAGATGGAAATTAGGAAAAGATAATAAGAAAATGATAGGATTAGCCAGAATGTACAACATTTTATTAATAGGCTTCCAAAAACAAGAAACAGGGAAAATATAGAGGAGAGAATTTTCAAAATCAACATTGGCAGTTTTCTTAGAATAGAAGGACATGAGTTTCTGGACTGAGAGCATCAATAGAGTGCTCAGCACTCACATACACACACACATCCTATATCACACACCATAGTACACACACACACCATACAATATACATAACACAACACATGTAAAACACACCACATACACACCCCCACATTCCACAGCACATACAGACCCCTTCATATACATTCACCCCATACCATACATCCACAATGCAAACATACCACACACATACCACATACTAGTTACACACCACACACAAACACTCCATACCACATACACACTCACAAATATACCACAAACATACTACATACATATATACTACACACACATACTAAATACACACCCCCCCACAACACATAAAGACCCCTCATACCTCACAGACTCCATACCACACACTCCATAACACACATACCACACATCATACACACATATCACACATTCTATAGAACATAGTGCACATGCTCACACACACATGCTCAAACCAAGAAATGTGAATTTTCAGAACACTGAGCATCAAGATGAGATTTCCTAAATTTTCTCGAGTAGGAAAACAAATTAAAAACAGAATGCAGACACTAAGTCATGGGGCAATAAACCCTTATGATTTTTCTCCTTTTGGAAATTTCAGCCCTCACGAATGAGAAAAGATGTGACCTACAGATTTTTCAATGAAAAGAAAACTGGCCAATTATAAATACTTTTTAATGGACTCTCTTCGAACTCCTGCTTAGAGTGAAGGTGCTATAAGGAGCCCCAGCATGTCATTCGGTGTCTTCAAATAGGGCAAATCTAAGCCTGGCATTCGAGGCTCCAGGGATCTTTCTGTCCCAGAGTCACCACTTAATCATTGGCTAAGTTTGGAGGTAAAACATCTATTTTCTGAGGAGTATGTGCAAGGAAGAGTTTATGATTGGCTCTTTGGCCCTGTGACTTGCAGTGCCCCATCAGCGTGAGAAGGTGTGGCTCAGCCTTGCCCTGATGAGTTGGGCTCTCGCCGGTGAAAGTGAACACATTCACTGCCTCCATGCCCCTCACAGAGACAGCACAGGAAAGCCTGCTGCTGCTCTTTTCCCTGCTGCTTCACCCATGCAGCCTAAGGAACCCTGTGGAGAGTGAGTAGGAGTGGTTCCAGAGGTGTAACTCCCCAACAATGCAGAATTTGTGTTTGCCCTGAAGTTCACCAACTCTCAGCTTTTGGGACTCTTCTATCTCCATGCTAACTTTGTCCCACTTTCCTTCCTACAGAAGATCATAAGAATCTCCCCAGGTGGTGGACTCACTGACATGAGTTCGAATCCTAGCACTGCCTCTTGCCGTAAGTACATTCTGTAACTTCACTGAGCCTTGGTTTCTCCAGTAGTAAACTAATGATATGGAATAACAACATTTATAAGGACTTTTTCAAATCCAGACCTCTGTGAGCCTGGAGATTTATGATGAACAGAAAACACAGGCCTTCTCCTCCAGGGACTCCAAGGCTTGTAGCTCAGTCAAATACACAGAAAATTACAGCATTTATAGCATGAAGGGCTGGAAGGGAAAGAAGACTGTGGACACCAGGATAGGGGGTTGAGGGACAAGACAGGTATGCCAAAGGAGGCGGGGGGCTGATCTGAATTTCAAGGAAAGGGGAGGACTTTGATGGACAGCTGTAGCATGTTTCTCACTGGTTTTCAGCTCTACAGTGATAAGTCTGTCATCAGTGCTTTGCTTAGAGAGATGCAGTGTACCATGCTGGTCAACAGACATCCTTCAGCTGCATCAAGGAGATAATAAAGCTTACAGCTCTCTCTTGTTCTCTGGGCTTTGTGCATGTGGTTCCCTGTTTCTGGAATATCTTTCCTGTTAAGCTCCCAATTATCATCTACGATTCTGCTCCTGCAAAATGTTCTTTGAGAAGGCTACTTTTGACCCCTCTCATGCATCTGGTAAAAATGTTTTGAGTGAATGAAAGAATGAGTTAATGTGTGACATATGGGCCTCTGGAACTTTGTATTTTCAGGCAGTCATGCAAACTGCCATATACATGCTCAACATCATGTTTACTCTATTGGTTAAAGCCCTCTGAATTATCCTTTCTTGGCTCTTACCCTCAGTGTGAGGTCTCAGAAAATTGAAAAGCTTGGTTCCCTAGTTCCTTCCCCTCAGCTCTGCAACCATGGGCCCAAGAGAGCTGCACCAGCTGTGAGATGACTTGTTAGATCAGCAACTGTAAGGAACAGAAACATCTGTTGGCACCCCTATGTCACTAATCATTGTCATGGTTTCATCCTGGCTGCTGACACCTGCAGCTGAGCCCAGAGTTCTGTGATCTGAGGCTGGCAATTGGTAAAATGCCACTTCAAGTGCACACTTGTCAGAGCAGTCAACATTGGCTGCATGGCCTGGCCCCAGGGCAGGCTAGCAGGCAGGCAGCTGACACGGGTGACAGTGGTAGAAACAGGGTCCAGCACAATGAGCTGGGCTCCCCACTGTCTAAGTTTTGAGTAATGCATGAGGCTATCTCCTGACACCATGTGTCCTTGTTGATGGCTTATACTCTGACAGAATGTGTAAAGTGACAAGATTTAGAGATGTCACTGGAAGTGTAGTTACAACTGTTTTTTTTGGACAATCAGAGAAAAGAGTTAAGAGGTAAAGATAGAAGATTCTGTCAATCAAAAGCAAATTTCAGTGAAGCATATCTGACAAACCTATGATAACCTTCATATATGAAAAGCACTTATAAATCAATAAGAAAACATTATTCTACAATAGGAAAATGAACTGACAGAAATACAGCATGGAAGAAGAATTATAAATAAGCAATGAATCCCCAAATATATTCAGCTTTGTGAATAACAAATGTGCATATGGAAATGATAAGATCTTAATTTTTACTTATCAAATTGGCAAACTGCTTTTAAAAATTATTCTTCAATTTCAGTAAGAATGAAATTAAATGATTACACATTCTTTCAAGAGTACAAAATGCCTTTATCTTTCTGGAAAACAATTTTGCCTTATGTACCTAGAGACTTAAAAATGTTCCTAATGCTCGACTTGTAATTCCTCTTCTAGGAATGTCTGCCAAGGAAATAGAAACTGGGACACAGTTTCATATGTACAGAGATGTTTATTGCAGTTATTTGGAAGCAACTCAAATGTCCAACCATAGTGAAATAGTTAAGTAAACTGTAATATAACAATGCAGTAAAATACCATGCAATCATTAAAACAGTGCTTTTGAAGAATTTTAAATGACATGGGAAAATACTCATGATATCTTTTTAAGCAAAAGAAGCTGTATAGAAAACTCTATGTACATCATAAATTCAATTATATAAATACTCCTCTCCTTTAAATAGTATCTATTTTCAGAAAAGAAATGTTGGAAGAAAAATACAGAAATACCTCTGGATTATAAGATTATGGCTAATTTAAATTTTATTCTACACATTTTCTGAATTTTCTAGATTTTCTATAATGAATATCTTCATAATTTATCCACTTATTCATTCATTAAACGGACTTATTGAGTATATCCTATGTCCTTGGCACTGTTCTAGGCACCAATTTTAAAAATCTACTTTCTGCCAATGTTGCAGGTGTTGGAAGCAGACAGCTGGGGTTTAGTTCTATTTGTATTACTTAGGTCTCTACTCTCACTATGCCACATCATCCTCAGGAATAAAGTAAAAGATAATATTGATATCTATTTCATCATGTACTTGTAAGGATTAAAGAACAACTTATATGAAAAGGGATTGGCTTAGGGCCCAGCACACCCTAAGGGTGCCTCTACCACTGGGAAAGCCACACATAGAGATCTCCTCCCCCACCTTCCTGCCAATCCAAAGCCCACCCAAACTGTACACAAGTATAGAGGGAAAAGGGGGGTCCTATTCAACATCAGTGCCCTTCTCTTGCCACATAATCTTGCTTCTATCTCCGGAAGTATCACGCGAAACAGTTTTTTTTTGTTTATCCTTTCCCCACATGCTTTCTCTGAATTCTTGTGTGTGTAGATATGGAGTTCTATACCCCTGTGTGATGGATCTGATTGTGCCCATTTGTCAAAAAGGAAGTAAAGGCTCAAGGAGAGTAAGCAGAATGACCACTCCCATACAGGTGGTTACAGCCAGACTAGAAAGGCAGACTTAGATCCATCTATGCCTGTGTCCAGGCCCTCTGGATTGTCCCTTTATCTCCAAGCCCACCCCTAAATAGGGTTCTTTTCTCTATAAAGAACATCATCCCAAAGAAAAACCAAGACACTAGAAACTCAAGGCTGAATAGTACAAACATCAGAGGCACTATATTTTTGTTTTCTACTGCCATTTGAATCGTGCTCAGTGGGAGTAACCCTCTCCTTTGCCCTTGAAGCCAACTTTGGCAGACCTATGACCTTTGTCCTCAAGTTTAATTGACCAAGTCTTACATTATCATGACCCAGTTGTAATTGAGGCATTCAGTCTTCTCTTTCCCTCTGGCTTGATTCTAGCACAGCCTATGGACAAGAGAGAGGTAGAGCTGCTTCTTTCCTTTGCATTTTCTTATCCACCCACTAGATACTGTCTCCATTGATCCTGGATGTATGTGCGGGTGGAGGGCAGGAAAGAGTTGAAGAAGGTGAAGAAATTTTTTACCTGCCTGAAGCCCAAAGACTTCAGGCTGCCTGCATCTGGTAGATGTTTATAGCTGCTTTGAAGGGCACTGTTGGGAGTTCTGAGAGTCTCCCTTGTTGGGCCTCTCAAAGCAGTCCCTTAGTAGATAGGGACTTTTCAGATGGCTAATCCTGACAATCTTATATTCTACAACATCTTACTGGTGAATTCCACTTACCATGTCGAGCTATACTCTTGGAGAGGATCCATTTCAATATGATCCCAACATTACCTAGTAACCTAAGATCTGGCCCTCAAGATTTATAAACTATTTCTTTTTGCAAAAGGAGGGTAAGGTAGCACATATCTAAACCAGTCGTTTACAAAGGAAATAGAGCCACCATGATTGCATCAGAGGCATGTCTATGTGTACATGTGCATGTGTGCATGTGTACTGGGTCTCTGAATTATAGATGAAAAATTGAAACTCGGAAAGACGAAATGTTTTGGGTAAGATCTTGTGGCCATTTGCTGTGCAGTCAGAACACAAACCCAGGTCTTCTGGCTCTGGCAACCAGAGCTCTCCCTTAAACATTTTCATTGTCCATAAAAAGTGGAACTAGACTGAATATCTCAAAGAACCACTCAAGCATTCTAGGACTCCAGATTCTGTCTGTTCTGTGGCTCCAGAATGAACCATAGCTTTCCATCATAATGCATGACTAGGAATTCAAATTGTCTACTCTGAGAGACTTTGTTCACAATGTCTCAGGCTTACGGATAGCCTTCATTCAGAATCAACACCAACTCTTGTTGATTAAGGTCTACTTTGGTTCCAAGCCCAGGGCTGGGCACTTTGTGCACATCATCTCTGGATAACAATACAGAACAAATTAAGAGGAGTGGGTGAGAAATACTGGCAGATGTTTTAAGGCTTATTATTTTCCAAAGAAAGGTCAAATAAAAGAACCAACATAAAAATCATTCAAAAAAACTATACATGAATGGAAGCATTATTTACAATCATTAAAAAGGTGGAAACAACTCAAATGTCCACTAATTGATGAAAGCATAAACAAAATGTAGTACATCCATATAATGGAATAGTATTCACCCATAAAAAGGAATGAAGAACTGATTCATGATATAAAATGGATGAACATTAAAAACGTTAAGCTAAGTGAAAGAAGCAGCCACAAAAAGACAAATATTATATTCCTTTTCTATGAAATGTCCATAATAGGCAGCTGTGCATATAGCAAAAGTAGATAAATGGTTGCCAAGGACTGGAGGGAGAGGAGAATAAGGCATGACTGCTAACAGATTCTCTTTGGGGTGATGAAAAAGTTCTAAAATTAGCTTGCGGTAATGGTTGCACAGGTCTGTGAGTACACTAAAAAACATTGAATTGTACAGTTTAACTTGGGTGGATTTTTTGGTTTGTGAATTATATCTCAATTTTATGGTGCATGAATTAAAAAAAATCAAAAAACCCATATGGCCAAGCCATGAGGACTTTACTTGGCTTGTGTGCCAAGGGATCTAAGAATGTAATTGTAAGAATTAATCAATGCATTCACTTTCAAATAGAAATACAGTGAGTGTTTGTGGTTCCAGAAATCTAACCCTTTTCAGTCTCTGCATTAGGACTGAGGCCTATTACCTCCACATTGGAAGTCTGATCTCTTGCTGAAGATGTGAAAAGAAGTCATTTACTTTCAGTTGAACATATGTGTTAAGGGGGAACTCTCAAGGTAGCCTAGTGGAGGGGGGATTGTTTTGTTTTTCCAGTGTTATCGTAGGATCCCGCAGAGCAACTGGCAGCCTGTCCACAGCTGGGTAAGGCCTCTCAGCAGGCAGCTCAGGGGGCTGGAATCCTCAGCAAATCATCCAGACAGCTAGGACCATGAAATCCAGCCCAACTCCCAAAAGGTGACCCCCGAAACCCCAGTGCCCTCTGAAGCCCTCTGGATAGGCTGGCTTCCATTTCTGGTCCAGCGTGGCCACTGAGGAATGCCAAACATCTCCACACCTGGCGGCCACAAGGCCACCAGGTGTCCTCAGGCCAGGGTGAAGGTTCAGGTCTGGGGAAGTATTTCTACTCTTTCTCCCTGCCCTTTATGGAAGGCCTCTCCAAACCTTTCACCTCTATCTCTTTCCTGTTTTTGCTCCACTGCTGGCTTGAGAGTGTGGACAAAGCTATGACTCTCTCTGTGGGCTGGGGGAGACTGCTGGAGGCCCATCTTCTTGGGGGTATCATTTCTTAGGAAAATGGTTGAGCTAATTGGAGACAGGTGTCTCCAGGTGCTAACATGCAGACTCCCACTGGAGAAGTGGGTGCAAAGTGAAACCACATGGGCTACTTACAAATAAGTGAGGTGTGAGCCGGCTGGCCCTTACCTTCTCTTTCCTTCTCCTGCCTGTGCCCCTCTCCCTTCAGTTTGAAAGGGGAAGGGACCCCATACTCACACGTCGGGTGGTATGGATGTGGTTTGCACACTGAGCTTTGCTAGGTGCAGAAGAGCGAAGGACAAAAGGGTTCTCTGAGCCTGTTCTCAGCCTGAGGCTTGAAATTGGGGTAATGTAGGGGAATGTGCCTTCTCTGTGGCAATAGGAATAAGAATTGTGAGAGGAAGTAAAGACAGTCAGTAGGAGTGGGTCCTTTGAAAAGAGGCCCAAAGAACTGGGGCTATTTGCTTCAGGAAGCCTGGAGACGCTTTTCACATATACTTTTGGAGTTTATTTGACTAAGGGGTTTGGAACTTTGGGGCCAAAAAAAATTATAACATTTTCAAGCTGCAAAGGCCTCTATGGGTGTCCAAGTCCACTTGCCATTTTCCAGACAAGAAAACTGAGGCTCCAGTGTGACCAATATCACATGGGCAGAGCCATGATAACTGATGTTTTGAGGCCCCTGAAGTCAGGGCTCATGTTTTGACTTTGGTTAAATCTCTGGGGTTCAAAGACAGGTATGGAGCATGGACATGGAGGGCCTGGACCCATTTTAGTAATTCCTTTGCCTTCCTTCTTTCTGTTTGCTGAGTCCTCACTTACAAAGGCCTGTTAAGACAGTGAGGAGAGCAGGTTGGGGGCAAGAAGTCTTCACAGCCCCTGAAATTGCACCTAAGAGAGTTTCCATTCTGTCATACTGTCTGATCCCCACAATATTAATGATTTCATTACAAGGTGGACGGGGTTTCTGAGATGTTTTTATTGTAGAGCCAAGGCCATTGCGTTGATAAGTTTAAATGTTGGGTGCTATAAGACATGGGCAGTGAGATTCAGTGGAGAGGACTGGGAGACAAAATTCCTGAGTTCTAGCCTGATTCTGCTACCAACTCTTGCCTGAACTTTGCAAGGCATTTCATTTGACTGGTTTTTAATCAGTGAAAAAGACCTTTCACTCTGTCGATTGTTTCCTTTGCTCTGCAGAAGTTTTTCCACTTGCTGTAGTCCCACTAGTCTATTTTTGCTTTTGTCGACTGTGCTGTTGGTGTCAGAGCCAAGAAATCATTGCCAAGACTGACGTCAAAGAGCTTTCCCCCTATATTTTCTTCTAGGAGTTTTACAGCTTCAGGTCTTATGATTAAGCCTTTAATCCACTTTGAGTTGATTTTTGTGTATGGTACACGATAGGGGTTCAATGTCATTATTTTAGATGTGGATAACTACTTTTATCAACACCGTTTGTTGAAGAGACTGTCCTTGTCCCTATATTCTTGGCACTTTCATTGATGATGAGTTGACTGTGTATATGTATATTTATTTCTGGGCTTTCTGTTTGTTCCATTGCTCTATATGTCTGCCTTGAAAACTATGGAATGGGAGAAAATATTTTCAAACCATTTATCTGATAAGGGATGTATATCCAATATATATAAGAAATTCTTACAACTTTATAGCAAAATAACAAGTAACCTGGTTAAAAAATGGCAAAAGACATGAATAGACATTTCTCTAAAGAAGATATACATTCCACCAGGCATATGAAAAGGTGCTCAACATCACTAAATATAAAGGAATTGCAAATAAAAACCACAATAAGAGATCACCTAACATCTGTTAGGATGGCTATTATAAAAAACAACAATGACAACAAAAGATTAAGTGTTGGTTAGGATTACGAGGAGAAATTGGAATGCTTATACACTGGGATTCTAATTCCAGTTAGTAAGAATGTAAAATGTCGTGGCCATTACAGAAAATAGTATGGAAGTTTCTCAAAAAACATTAAAAATAGAACTACCATATAATCCAACAACCCCACTTCTAGGTATATATCCTAAAGAATTGAAATCAGGATCTCGAAAAGGTATCTTTAGTCCCGTCTTCATTGCAGTATTGTTCACAATAGCCAAGATATGGGAACAATGCAAATGTCTATCAACAGATGAATGGATAAAGAAAATGTGGTAAATACATACAATGGAACATTATTCAGCCTTAAAAAGGAAGGAAATTCTACCATTTGTAGTAACAGATGAAATTAGAGGACATCATGCTAAGTGAAATAAGCCAGACATAGAAGGACAAGTACTGCATAATTTCACTTGTATGAGATATCAAAAATAGTTAAACTCATAGAAGCAGAGATTAGGATGGTGGTTGCCAGATGCTTGGAGGAGGGAGAAATGGTGAATTGCCATTCAATAGGTGGAAAGTTTTGGTTATACACTATGAATAACTTCTAGAGATCTTGTGTGCAACATGGTGCCTTCGGTTAACAATTTGGTGTTGTGCACTTAAAAATTTAAGATAAATATTCTTACCACAAAACAAATATTCTTACCAAAAAAACATAAAAGGACACAAGAAAACTTTTGAAAGTGATGGATATATTTATTACCTTGATTATGGTGATGGTATTATGAGTGTATGCATATGTCCAAGTTCCTCAAATCATATACATTAAATGTGTTCTAGTTTTTTTTGTATAGCAATTATACCTCAATAAAGCTGTTAAAAACAAAAAAAACATATCTTGACCCTCTCACCTAGACACCAAACAGTATTGGTTGCCTGCTTAACAGCCATCTCAGCCTTTCTGCTTGCTTGCCTCCTGTATAGAGGCCAGAAAATTCAAGTCTTCTCTTCTCAGACTGCCTGACAATGAAGGGTTTCAACTAGATATATGGAGAAGTCTGGAACACCTAGAGAAAACTCTTCCTTCTCAGTAAGAGGGCAGAAGTTCCAAAAGAGAAGCTGCCTTTTTACTCACTTCCTTCCTTGCTGGGTGGAACATAAGAATGAGGATACGATTCCTGGAGCCGTAGCAGCCATCTTGTTATTATGAGGTGAGATCGATTGACACAAGAGAGACAAGACCTTGAGTTTGCATAGAAGAGGGATAGGGTGAGCTGGGTTCTTAACAACATTCTTGAGCTACTGATCCAACCATGGCACTACAACCTCAGTACTTCTTGTTCCAGAGATTATTAAATGCTCTAAAGGCCTTTATTTTTAAAGCTATCCTTAGGCAGGTACATCACTTATAGTCAAACATATCCTGATATATTAATATCCTAGAATTCTATAATATGTATATGATTCATTAACAGATGATAACTAAAGCCCCGGAGGATGATGGTGTGTGTGTGTGTGTGTGTGTGTGTGCGCGCGCGCGTGCGCGCATTTGCGCACGTGTATTATACATAGTAGGTGCCAATGGTTTCATGACAAGAATTTAATGTGATTTCAGCTGAATTTATACTAATTTAAGCTCCAAACTTCACTCCCAGGGAAAGTTTGGAGCCACAATGCTGAGCTCATCATTGGCTCCCCGACACCTGAGCACCCTACTTCTGTGAATGGTGCCGTGGGCTGGCTATGTGCTTGCCCAAGTCCTTTCAACTCTCTCTTTCTCACCCTACACGCAGCCTATTACCAGGCCCTGTCTGATCTGCCTTTTATTTTCTCTCCAACTGGTCCCTTTCTGTTCATTCTCACTGCCCTGATGTGGTTTGAGTCATCACTTCTCCCAGATAGATTAGGGCTCCAGCTATAGGGGTGATTGCCCTGACTCCAGACTCTGTCTCAGGGTCACTCCCCACTCTGCAGCCAGAGATATCTTTTGAAATACAATTATGATCCTGTCACTTCCCTGCTTAAAGTCCCATTGTTGGTAGAAGGAAGTCCACATACCTGTAGAGCACTTACAAAGCCACCCAACCTGGCTCCTGCCCACGACCCTGTTTTGTCTCTCCCATTCTCCTCCTTATAGTCTCCTACTGCCAATTGGAATTACTTTTGTTCCCTGATCATGTCCTGTGAATTCTCACTTCTTGGTATTTGCCAATTCTATTCCTTCTGTTGGTGTCATTCTTTTCCTTGTAGCCTCTTCACCTGGCTGCTTCACAGGCATTCTTCAGCACAGACATTCCTCCCTGCAGGAAGATCTTTCTCCAGCCCTGGGTAATGGATAGGGTGACTTTGCTTTAGCCTCTTGTCCTTACCCTAGTTGTACATTGTAGTTACTTGTGCACCTGCATTTCTGCCTCACTGGACAGTGAGTTCCTGAAGGGCAGAGGCCATCTCTTTGAAGACACATACACATCTAGCATCTTGGAAAGCTAATTAAGTCTTTTATGGTTGTAAGCAGCAAAATCCCATCTCAAACTAGCATAGAAAAATGGGGAACTTTTTGAATGACAAGGAGTATTGCACAAAATCCAATGAAGATTAGAATAATCAAACCAAATGGGTAGGGCTGAGATGCAAAAGGCCCGAGGAACACCTGGAATCAGTTCAGCTGCTTCCAATATTTATTTTCTTTGTCTGTCTCTGTCTGTTTCTCTTTCATTCAGTGCCATTTTTGCTTCTCTGTGTGTCTACCTCATTTTCTTTCCTTGCTTACTCCACATGGTAGGAGACACTGCCACTCACAGTTTCCAGACCTCTTGTCACACTACATTTGCCCCAGGAGAGGGACTACCTTCTTCAGTTCCTGCTTGAAAAATCCCAGGGCAGGCTCTTCCTTGGCCAGGGGAGTGGGAGCCGCATTAGCACATGCAGCTCCTGTTGGCACTGATGTCTGCTGTAAAAGAAGACAAGTGTCCCCAAAGGAGAGTGAATTCCCAGGTGGGCTGGTGGAGGGACCAGCAGGCATAACAAAAATGTCCACTGCATCTAAGATGGTCACTCAAAGGAGGGACCCAGTAGCTGGCACGAAGGAGGCTGTGATCAACAGAACCTGACAGCCTCTCGCATTGCAGAAGGGTTGATAGGGTGAAACCAAAGCATGGGCATCTCGTCCCCACTCTCCACCAGCTTTCCCAGTCCCACTCCTGACATCCTCTGCTTACCTGGCTTTGAGATTTGGGGGTCTTCAGAGCATGGAGAGAAGGGCCAGGACCTCAGAAGTATTCCCTCTGAGGAAGAGTCGGGGTATAGGAAGAAAGAGCGGAATGGAGAAGAAATGAGAAAGAGAGGCCAAGGGGAGAGGGAGTCAGGAAAGATGGAGGGAGAAGAAAGGGAGGGAGGAAGAACAGTAGATGAAGGTGGAAGGATACAGATGGGAGTGGAGGAAAAAAGTAGATAAAGGGAGAAAAGGGAGGAAAAGACCATTACTGGAGCTCTTTGAGCTCCTCTGTGTGCCAGTCATTTCCATACTCTTAACACCTAACAGGCTTTCCAGGAAGAATGTGATCAGCTCTACCTCCCAGAAGAGGAACAGAGGGTATGGATGTACCACAACTTGCCAGGGCCCCCAGCTTGCTTTGGCCGTGCCAAACTTTTTCCAGGTCCCTGCCCACAAGGCTTTTTCTCACTCCAGGCCTTTACTATGGTGTCTCCTCTGCCCATGACAGTCTCCCTTTGCTTCTTCTGTGCTCATCCCTCAGGTCTCACTTCCTTTAGGAAGCCTTTTCTGAGGCCCCGAGACTGTGTAAATCATTGACTGTGTGTCCCTATCCTGGCATGTTTACCTAGTCTTTTCATGAGGATCTTGAGAACAGGGCCAATGTCTTTACTATTCATCTTTTTAATCTCAATATCCAGTACAGGGCCTGGCATACAGCAGCCATCCCATAACTGTTTGTTAGATGAATGAATGGGTGAGCATTGAGAAGTTGTCTTGGTTTAAATTGAGTGCGTAGCAGCCAACTTTTGCTGAGCACTTACTATGTGCCAAGTGCTTTATCTTGTTTTGTTCTTACCACCACAGTGGTGTGAGGGACATCCTATAATTACTCCTGTTCTTTAGATGAGGGCATTGAGGCTAGGAGAAGTGACTTGCCTAGCTCACGTGGGCAGGAGTTAGCAAAGGCAGAACTTGAATCCAGGTGTTCTCAGACTGCCCTACTCTTCCCATGGTGTCACCCTGTAAGACTGAAGGTGAAAAGAGGAAAAAGGGTGAGAAGGAGATGAAGAATAAAAATAAAGGTAAAACCTGAATTGAGGAGAAGGAAAGAGAAGGGGAGATGGTGAGGGAAAGAAAAGGGAAAGAGAGAAGCACAGAGGGAAGGGGGAGGATCGGGAGTCTTCCACAGGCCTTCTCTGTGCACCTCTGAAGAGTAAGCACCCTTGACTTTCTCCTGCTAAGATCCTCTCCACTCAGGGGTGGAGGAGAGTTTGATCTCTGTTGGTCTCCTTCCCCATGGCAGCTATAAGTACATGTCTGGTAACAGCTTGCTAGGCCTGAGCTTTTGGGTTCTGGAGGGAGCCTCTGGAGAAGGTACAGTGCAACAGGGGCTGTCAGCAGTCTCTGAGTGACACCCCCCCCACCCCCCTGCCATGGGCTTAGGTAAGCATTCTCCATTGGAGGCTTGCTGACTTTTTCTCTTGGTCAGTGGAATATCCACCTGAGTGACAGCTGGGAGAGAATTCTGGTGTTTCCTTTTCCAACTGCTCTTAGAGAGTGAAGACCTCATCCTGTTAACCTAATCATGTGGTTATTGCAAAACACAAAACAGACAGCAGTCTCAGAGTTCACACTGATGTCTCAAGTCTAGCATATTGGGGACATTTTACATGTTTCAGGTCGGAGTGCCTTTTCCGTGGGGAAATTGGGTGTCCATGGGTTTGGGAAAGAGCCTAGAAAAGCCTCTTCAGTGGGTTTTTTGAGAAAGAATCCCAGATAATCCAGCATGGCACCAGTCCATAGACCTGGGGACCCCTCTACCAGCCACCCACCCACTGGAAGAGTGGATCCTAAATAGGTTACCACATAGGAATCACCCAGAGTTCTTGACACCTAACACTTGTCACCAATAGGAGTTTCTTATTTATTTATAGTTAGCGAAATCAATATGGCTGGCCTTTATCTCAATATCCTTTCCTTTTCCTTTCCCCTGATCCTAGGGAGAATTAGTATGCAAATTTCTCCATAAATTAGATTTTTCACATAAGTACCATTATCATTTTTAACTTGGAGTTGGCAAACAAACCAAAAGTGCTCATTGCTTCGGTGGAGGAAACAGCCAGCAAAACAGCTGGGAAGCCATAAAGTGTGGTGATCTCTGGAAAGCCTATATGGGAAGAGTGAGCTGGAACATTTTGTGGGGTTGTCCCCTTCAGAAAGGACCAGAGTGGCCCTCTGCCACATTGCTTCTTTCCTTGCCCCAAGTGCCGAAGTGGCTGCCACATTTCTCAGCAAATCAGCTGGGATCCCTGCCCTGTGTCGATGGTGTCATAGCACCTGCTGCCCATGGTTTTCTTTGTGCCTCTCTCCAGTGTCAGAATGCTGAGCAGGGAGAGGACTGTTGGGTAGGTTGTTTATACGAAGATGAGGATCAAGCCTAGAGGAAGGGAGATGCAAGGAAAAGGCTGGGTAGAAGACTCAACCTGAAGGACTTCGAAGGATTTTAGAGGTAGGATTGACTCGGATGATGCAAGGAGGTTCCATGGGTGAATCATCCAGCATTTCTCCAGCAACCCTGCTGTTCTGGACTTTGGAGGGACCACCATTTATGCATCATTAATCCCCTATCAGTTCTCTGCTATGGGAACAGCTTTCTTTGCATTAGGCTCTCATGGGAGGTGAGGTGGTATGAGACCTAACCATGACCCATTCATTCATTCATTCATTCATCCACTCATGCCACATTACTTATTGACACTGGTCTTACCGAGCTGGCTCAGGTGCTGGGGTCTCTTCAATGAACAGGATTCCAGCTCTCAACTTTAGAGGTGGAAACAGACAAGTCAACTGATGGTGACTGCATAGTATGGGAGGGTAACAGTGGAGCACAAACTGATGAGCTGAAGGAATGAAGATGGGGTGGGTAAGAGGAAGAGGGAGCTAAGAGGGACAACTCCATAAAAGAGGTACTTTCTTGAAGACAGTCTTGAAGACAAAGCTGAGAGTAAATGAGCAGTGTTTTAGGCAGCTTGAAAAGCATGGGCTGGACTTTTGAGCCACACTGCTTGGTTTTAATCCTGGCTCTATCACATTCTCTCTGTGTGACTTTGGGCAAGTGACTTATTTGTGCCTTAGTTTTTTCAATGATCAAATGAGCATAATATTGATGTCCACCTTTTAAGGTTATGTAAGCATTAAATGAGTCAGTAGAGTAATGCATTTAGACCCGTGTTTGCTATTTTGCTTACTATTATTTATTGGTCATGGAATGGTGTGGCCAGTTTCAGGAACTGAAGCAGTTCCATATGGCAACAGGATGGATTGGGACAGGATTGCAGTAGAAGATGGAACTGGAGAATAAGAATAAGAATCTGATAGAGCTGCCCTTTCTCTTGTAGAAGGGATGGGGAACCAGCAAAGAGTTTTATTTGAAGAGCATGGCAGTGCTCTTCAGATTCATAAACAAATAAAAACTTTCTTCTTAAGGAAATTATAAATCTAGAAGACAAAGATCGACCGTACAAGACATTGGATAATAAGTGAGAAGCAATTCAGGGCCAAGAAGCTGTACAGTTTCAAGGCAGGCAAGATCAAATGCGTAGAGCAGGAGGCTTCATGGCAGGGAGTGTTTGAGCTGGGAGTAAAGGCCAAGTTGGATTATTCAATAGAAAGACTACTCTTGTTAGCACATCCTGCTTGAGGAATCACTTTCACTTTAGCCAATCTCAGTGAATACAGAGCAGTTCTGCAGGCTATTCAGGGTAGGGTTAGTATCCCCACCATACGGTGAGAGAACAGAGACATTCTGGTCCAAGGTGACTAGCTAGGCACTGAGAGAAGGGGCACAGAAGTCGAGTGTCACCCTAGCCTTCTGACTCATTGCCTTTCTCCAAGAAATGGGGACTGGTCCACAGGGCACTGTCTGTTGAGGGGAGCAGATAGACAGCCACAAGACACAAAGTGCAGGGTGACCATGAGGCTAAGGCCACTGCTACGGTCAGAGGAATTTTAAACCTGGAGAATTCTGGATTAGACTGTGCACGAGGAGTAGAGGCTGAGAAAGAAGCAGGAATCAGTGGAGAAGAGTGAATTCCAGAGAATTATTTATTGTTAGGATGGATTGGTCATGTGATTTAGAGGAGAGAATTAAGGAGAAGAATTTGAGAAGAAGCGGTAAGAGGGAATCTAGTACACCAAGCCATTTTTTTTTTGCCCCAGCCCTTTCTTTGAGAGAGAAATGGAGAGATAGTGGAGGGAGGTGTGGGCCAGATCCACTCAGTGTGACCTGTAGACTGGGGCCAGGCACCATGAGCTAAGAGCAGAAATGGAGAGCAAGTGTCTGGAAACGGCATCCACACTTGCAGTCAGTGGGCTCATCTATTGAATGGGATATTGGCAAGTTTGGGTATTGTTGAATTCTTTTAAATCACTATCTTAGTTCGTTTGGGCTACTATAACAGAATATCATAGACTGGGTGGCTTGTAAACAACAGCAATTTATTTCTCATAGTTCTGGAGGCTGAGATGTCCAAGATCAAGGCATGGGCAGATTTAGTGTCTCACGAGAGCTCATTTTTCCTGGTTCATAGATGGCTGTCTTCTCTCTGTGTTCTCACATGTTGAAAGGGATGAGGGAGCTTTTTGGAATCTCTTTTATAAGGCACTAATTTCGTTCATGAAGGCTCCACCTTCATGACTTAATCAACCCCAAAAGGCTCCAAATATCATGACATTGGACATTAGGATTTAACATAAATTTTAGGAGGACACGACCATTCAGTCTATAGTGGTTACTGAGTTGCATGTGGCATAAGCTGTGTGCTTATTTCACCCAGTAGGGGCATGTTGGTTGTGAGGGTTTAGGGCCTGCAGGATTATCAGGGGCTAGGCTGAATCTGGTTGTTCCAATATGTTGCTGGGAGAATTGAGGTGGGTGCGTCTGGAATTTTCTGTGTTTATTTTTATTTGTTGTAATGAGGGATGGTTGACTGAATTGATAGGTTGCAGGTTGCGGACTGGGGAGCCACTGGCCAACTGTGGCCCTTAGACTTTGTTGCTTGGCCTACACATGTTGATTTTTATAGTGTTTGGAAATACTTGAGTCAGATGTCAAGTGATTTCACATAAAAATTGGATACTGGCTCTCTTGAAAAATTAGTTTATATGACAAATCTGGGCCACACTCTTGCTCATCCACAAGTGGCTAATATGCCCTTCTAGGTGGGAGCACATGACCTTCAATTTGCTTCTGTTGCTCCTGTGCTCAGCCCTGATCTGTTTTATTAATTTACATGGCCAGCCTGGCCTCCGCAGGCTTTTTGACATGCCAGATTTAAGCCAATGCAGATTTATCCATCAGAACATTTAATAGGTGTCTATTATGTGCCTGGTGCTAAGTTATTATTATTTTAAAATCAGGTACCTATTATATTTTGTGGAGAGTGAACAAAAAGATGTTTTTTAAACATGGTCCTTCTTGAAAAGAGCGTGCAGCCTCATCAGGAGGCAGATTGAAGACATAATTTATAGTAAGAATCCTAAACACGAACTTATATGGTTGGCAAACAGCAAATACTTCAGAGAAAGGAGCAATTAATAGCATACATTATTTATACTTGTATAACAATAGCTTTTCAAAGCCTTTTCATATACAATGTTTGCTTTGACAAACCCTGGTGTGATAGGTAGGACAAGAATTAGTCCTTCTGCTTTATTAAGGAAGGTACTGAGGCTAAGCAGTGACGTGGCCAGGTCTCCCATCAAGGATGGACTCTGAGCCAGGCCTCTGCATTCTAATCCAGTGGTTTACAAGGCAAAGTCTGCAAGGGCAAGCCCGGTGTCTGCAGGTAGATTCTACTGCAGGCAATGAGGGCTCGTGTGGTCTGGAGACTCTGGTTGAATGATGATTTCAATATGGAAGAATGATCTCGCCAAGAATAATTCATCAAAGAGTGAATCAGTTCAGAAATGGACGCGCCCAAACTGTGTCATCACCTGGGGAATGAGTTCACATTTTTCAATGCAGGGCACGCCTTATAGTTTGAGAGAAGCCATTTGGCCTGGCCTATTTCCTGAGATGTAAAGTCGTAGGTGTATTTGATGATTTCGACTAGAGTCTTTGCTGGAGACGTCCCAGGCTCCCAAACAGCAGAAGAGTTCATGGGGTTGATGCAGTGTATGCTGAGTACCTAAGGAGATGCAGAAGGACTTGACAGCGACCCAAGTGTCCAAGGCAGACATTTTCTCTCTGTTAGCCCCAGTTTTCCACCTTAAATTCTGAGCAGCTCAATTTCTCTCTCTCTCTGAGTCCAGGCTGGTAAATACCGACTCTTGGGGAGATAGGATGGAATTAGTAAACTCCCAAGACATTTCTCCCAGCTTAGAGGCAAAGAAGACTAAGAGCTGGGTAGTCAAAATGCCAGAACATGAATGGAAAGGCATAGAGGATGATCCACTTAGTAAAGGAGGTCATGTTTTAAGTGCCTACTTATGTGACTACAGTTAGATACCATGCTGGGGTGTGTGTGTGTGTGTGTGTGTGTGATAGCAATTCAATTTCAAATAAATCCATTGAGCATAGCATTAATATCCTCCTTTTATAGTCAAGGAAATGAAACTTCAGAAACATTAAATATCTTGCCCAAAGATAGGCACCAGGATATGAATATAGAAGTATCTGACTCCAAAACCCATATTTTCTATCTACTCTCTGAACCATGATGTGCCTTTTGATTGACAGTGAAGGTTCAAACCCCTGTGTCTCTTAACCACTGCTGTCTTCTACCTAGGTGACACTTGGCTGGAGATGTGGGCATAGGTCACTGACCAATAAACAGATATGCATTGAATGTAGCACATTTCAATAATTAGATTGTAACATTGGTCCATTTTCACATCTGTAGCCCTTATGTTTGTGTTTGAAATGGCCTGTAGGATTGAAGATGAGCAGGGAAAGGAAATAATTACAAGTTATCTGAATAAAATCTGCAACAAATTACCTATAAAACTATAACTATCCAAACAGGATGACATTTACTTTATTAGTTCATGACTCCCTTTCTTTAAAGTTTGCTAAAAAGAGAGCGAAGTAATTACAGTTCTTCTCTGATTGATTAAACATGACATATATGCTAATATGAAAGTAACTCTTGTCCTTTGTTACTCTATCATCTGGTTTACAGTAATTTGGAAGGTAGCAGATATAATCATTTCAGAGCTGCTAGTTTGAAATTTTCTATGCTAAAAATAAAATCTCTGGTCTCCTTTGCTTCAATCAAAAATTAATATCTCCTCTCTGTGTTTCAGCTTTCATATAGACCTGAAATGTTGCTGCAGCTATTAAAGCCTTGTTTTTTTTCTTTTTTACATCAGAAAACACATGTTGCCACAATTCAACAAAAAAATAAAAAAATAAAACCCACTTGCTAAGTTTTTCTTTAAAGCAATTAGGTAGTTAGTGGTCTGTCTGATGGAGTATTTTTCATTCTCTGAATAAAATGTTAGACATGACTTAGAAAAAAACAAAATTTAGAACATCAATAAAATATGCCACTTTTCAAGTTTTAAGAAGGACTGTTCAATTTAAAGTAGCAATTATTTGAAAAATGTTACAATCACATCTATGAAAATTAGTCTGTATTTTGAGATTGCAATTATTACTGCAACAATTATTTAAAAATCCAAATGAATGAAAGAATTAGAAACAAAATATAGTAACAATAGATACACATATCATGTACACTATGTGGTAAGCATTATTCCAAATACTTTGCAGGTATTACCTAGATTAATTCTTGCAACAACCCTGTAAGATAGATACCATTATGAGCTGCTTTTTAGAGATGTGTGAAGAGAGGCATCAAGAGGTTAAGAAGCTTCCCCATGATTAAATAGTTATAAAGTTCTAGATGTACAGTTATCTTCAGATCATGCTGCTGGAATATTCTATAGAAAGAAATAACCAAATTCTTGGTTAAAGGAAATGAAGATTAGATTTTCAACAGGAAAGATGTGAAGCAAGCCTCATTCTGGAACCCTGCTTCATTCTGGATCAGAATGGTCTGTGGACCCCTGACCCCTCTGTTTTTGGTAACCTCCATAATCCCAGAGACCCTTGTGCCAAAGAACATAGACAGGACAGTGGGCCATGAGGTTGCGTGGATTGCCAAAGCTATTGGCCCACTGCCCTGTATTTCCGAAGTTACCAATAGCTTCGGCAGCCCACTCAGTCTCATGACCTGGTCTTGGTCCCTAGGCTTCTCTCATGAAGCTGGAGTTCTACCCTAACCACATTTTATCTGACTTTTCAGATTCTTGCTCACATGTTGTCTTCTCTAGAGAGACAGTGTGGCTCTATGCTTTAAACATACTCTGAAGAAGACACACCAGTGTATGAGTCCTGCCCTGCTACTTACTAGCCTCTCTGGGTGACTTTTAAAACATTATTTCAGGGCTTTGTGTCTCAATTTGTTCATATGCAAAATGAAAATTTTCAGGGTATTTGTGAGATCTCAAGATATAATGTATGTCAAGCACTGGACACAGGGCATGTGCTGGAGGGCTAGTTCTTCTTTCCTTCCTTAAAAGTCAGTTCTCTCTGGGCCTCAGATTCTCACTGAAGAAAAGAGGATCTAAGCTGTTAATATCCCTTTATTTTTATATACTGTGGCTCAAATTGTCATAGTGATGTCTTTTTCTAGATAGATGAATAATTAATTTAACACACACACACTGAATTTGTCCAAAGACAAGACAGGCAAACTTATTTTGCCCTTTTGGAACTTACAGTCTAATCAGAAAGAGAGATAGATAGGCAGCGAGTTTAGATGAACCCACTGCCTGTCAGAATAGAGGCCTGTCCTGAGTGTAACTGGCGTGCAGGAGGAACAAGCAGAGAATTCATTCAATTTCCTTCCCTGCTGTGCACACCTGTGTGCCTGGAGGCTGACACTTGGCGTGGGACCCTTGTCTTGCCCTACACTGCAGTGTCTCCAGCCCCTGGCACCCTTACTGCTTGGAATGAGTGGCTACTGCAGACTCCAGGAGGGCAGAAAGCTGAGTGAATTTGGAAGAATTTCCTCAAAGAGTGTGGGACAACGCCCGAGTACAAAAGGCAATTAACAGGAAATTAATTAAGTCCCCAGAGTTGATAGTGTGGAATGACGCCATGTCTAGAGATGCCAGACAGCCACGATCCTGATCACAGCTTCCAGCTGGAACGCCATATTCTTGCCCCTAGCAGGTCAGGCTCTGTGAAGTTACCTCCATGTATGGGGGACATCCAGCCCTCTGGGAGGGCTGCCCTTTGCTCCTTTGCTTACCCTTTCTTTACCTCTCTTTTCTTTTCCTTCCTGATTGAGTCTTAGGAGTGTGTGTAACACTCAAGGCCCCCATTAGATCTAGGGGCTTCCTTGTCTGTGCTTCTCATCTTTCTAAGCTACAGAATCACTGTCATAGTTGTTGGTAAATAGGGCTGAGGTAATAATGATAGCTACTACTACCTACACTATGCCAACTATGCCTGGTTGGGATAAGGGGGGTTAAGAAATTTGCCTAAAGGTCACAGAACTGGGAGGATGGAGTTTGAAGTTCTATATTAATTTATTAAACAAATATGAAGTAAGCATGATTATGTTCCAGGTACTGGATGGGAAAGAGACAAAGATGCTTTAGTGGACATAGTTTCACAGAAAAGATTGATAGATGGTAAGTACAAGAGGGACAAGCACAAGTTTCAGCAGCAGCAGCAGCAGCAGCAGCACAGAGGCAGGGAGTTCCAAGAAGGCTGCCTGGAGGTGGTGCTTCGGGAGTTTAGTTGTGAAAAATGAACGGGAGTGTTTTAGGTGAGTGCCGGAAGGGCATGCTGGGTACAGGGAAAGAAAACTACATGTGGCAAAGGTTGATGCAGTGTGGGGTAGTTTGGGGCTGGAGAGGTGGGTAAGGCCAGATGCCAAACAGGATGTGTGAAGACATACAAGGAACTTGAACAGAAAAAAAAAAAGACCCATCAGAGAGTTTTAAAGCACCTCCTTCATCTTTTTCTTCATCAATGCATCACATTTTATTTTTTCAAGTGCTCCAGTGATCTATATCCATGTATCCAACCATGCCAAAACTTAGTAGAGGAACACAGCCATCTCTTCACACATATATCCTGATCTTGTGAGTCAGGAATTCAGAAAGGGCACAGTGGGGACAGTTTAGTTCTTTACAATGACTGGGCTGGAGATGCTGGGGCTAGAGGAGATTCAAAGAGATGGTTTCTTCACTCCTGAGCCAGGCACCTGGCTGGGATGGCTGAAGGATGGGCCCACTCAAACTGCTGATCAGTATGCCCATTTGAGGCCCTCCAGCATGGGGGCTTCCAAGTCATTAGACTTCTTACACAGCAGCTCTCATTTTTCACAAGGATGGTCCAGTGAGCAAAGAAGATGTTGTGAGGCTTTTTCTGACTTAGCCTTGAAAATCATTTGTCATTTCTGCCATATGCCATCAGTCCATCCAGTCATAGGCTCAGTAGGATTCAAGAGGAGACCACATCTAGTAAAACCTCCAAAGTCCTGAGAGCTAGTCTCTTAACTCTAATGTAGACTCTTATAAACTTACTAATTCAAGATCTTAATGGTATTTTTAGAAATCAATGATTTCTAAAACTCTTTACCTCTAGCGAAACAAATGAAAGAAGAGCTGGTGCCAGGCTGGGAGAGGGATGTCTGCCCACCGGCTGTTCCTCTCCTAGCTTCCTGTCTCCCTAAAGGCATTTTCTAGGTTCCGCTCTCAGAATTCTGGGGGCTCTGAGGAGAAGGGTTTCCAGTTCATTCTCTTAAAGCATTGTTTGCCTTTCATAAAGACTCACATGAGGGGCGTAAATCCAGGCATCTTGAGAAGCCCAAGGGGGTCCATCAGGAGTATCCCCTTAATTCATGCCACTCAGGCCAGGGCACATTCTGCCCACCAATGGGGTTCTATTTATAGCACCAAACAAACCTAAACCAATTGCTTCTGTTCCACCTGTTCTCTAACCACTTTTTAAGTTTCCGGTTTCAGTTTTTTTTTTTTCCTCTAATGTTGCAATCTTTCTCTCTCTCATTTTAGTCTTCTTCTTCTCCACCCTTCTGCCAATGTAGCCATGTGACTACATAGAAATAAAGTTCCTCGGGGCCAGACCTCAGGGTTGTCCAGGAGTAGGGATGTCTTGAGAATGGATGTGTGGTCACTCCAGCCATGGTCAGGAGACCAGAGGAGGCAGAGAGTGAGATGCAGCAGGCATGTCTCTAGAGCCTCCTTCTTTCCCACCCAGAGCCTCTTCTCCCCTCGTAAGTGACCTCAGGCCTGTCCTTTCCCTTTAATTCCCCAGGCTTTGGGGTTTAGGGGCTGCTCCTCGTGGTGTCGTCTGCACCCTGGGGTGGGGGAATGGCATTGGCTGACCTCACAGGCCTAGATAGATTGCTGGTGACTGCTCTTTCTATTCCAAGTCTCTTCTACCAGGATGCTCTCCAAGAAGAAAACTTACTTAGTCAGAGTCCCTGCAGGTAGCAAACGGAACCCTCAGGTTTGGATCATTTGGGGAGAGTTTAATTAAAGAACTATTTGAAAAACATGGGCAGGGGGTAAGGAAGCCACAGGGGGAAGGAGTCCTCATTGGAACATGGAGAGAGAGGGCTGTATGGAAAGAATGGCCCAGCAGGAGCTGTGACGGTCTCAGTGGGGTACAGTTAATCCGTGAGGTCCCCAGAGGCAAGGAACCTCAGGGAAATGGGTGCCTCAGTCTTACTCTCTTCCCTTCATCCTGCTGGTGCTCGCCCTTGGCCCATTCAGCTGGGAGCCATGCACAGGGGCACCCAGTTATAGGTTAGCCTCAGGAGCATAGAGCAGTGTCAAGAGTGGGAGAGTATGGATCTGGGGAGGAAGAATGAGATATCCAGTCTGCTCACATGTATTGAGTACATACTGTGCACCAGGATCTTTCATGTTTTCCAGGTCAGGGCACTTCTGCCAGTTAAGAATAAGCCTCCATTTACAGGTGGGATCCTCAGGGCCCTAATACACATCTCTAGGCCAGCTACGTGGTGGTGAATGGCAGTGTGAAACTCATCACCAAGCCCTCTGGCTTCCAGCTTAGAGGATGCCCCACAATTGCCCCACAGCTGCCTCCCCGAAACATTTCCGACACTCATCAGTCATAACAAGCTTCCTGCACCAACTTGCTTTTCCAAATGCACGATTTCTTATTGCCAAGTATAATTAACATGATGCATTGACTTAGGGCAGCGCTAACAAGCACATATTCATTTTGAAAAGTCAGGCTCTTTCGCTGGAGATGAGCTGCTGATGAACACCTACTACAGGAGTTTAAAAGTGCAGGAAAGGGAGAGGGTAATTATGGGCTGGCACCGCCCGCAGGTCTGCGTTTCTGCCCCCCGGAAACACCCTGACAGTGAGTGATTGGCCCCGCCTCAGGGAGGGGGGCTCTCAGGGTTGCCCCAGCTCTGCATCCCTGATGCCCAGTCTCCCCTTCCCTCAGGGAGCATCTTGGTTCAGCCTGTCTCTCAATGTAGTTATCTCTGATCAGAATTTGTACCTGAACTGTTCTTTGCCTAATTGCTTCCCCTGACTTGGATATTTACATCCCCCCCTCCTGAAAAAAAATCCTTCCAGTAGGTCACTGGGCAGCCCTGGGCAAATGAAGGGAAACAAAACAAAGATGCTCAGATCCTTGTCTGCCTTTCATTCAGAGCCTCCCTGACAGTTGGAATTTCCTTTAGAACTCTGGTTTCATGAGCCAGATGTTCAGTAAATTCCCCATTCTGTCTCCTTTCCCAATGGGGAGGGTAACTTTTTCACACACCTTTGTGTACTAGGGTTAGGCACCAGGAAGACAACTTTTTCCCATCATTCCTGGTGAAAGGGGGGTATTTTGTTGAAGGGGAACAAGCTTCCTCTGGTCTAGTCACCCCCTTCCCATTCAGTTGTTTCCTCTCTAAACTAAAAGGTCCACAGGAGATTCAGGATTGGGTGAGGAACCCTTTTATGTTGGATAATTATGGGGAGGCCTGAGTTCAAATTCCATTCCGCTTCTTTTCAGCTATGGGAAGCTGGACAAGTCACTCCATCTTGTTAAATGCCAGTTTCCTCACTGGCACCTTTTGGGTGATGATACACATCTCACAGGTGGCTGTGTGACTCAGTGCTTAGCGCATTCTGAGAGCTTCGCCTGGTGCCTGCTCAGTGGAAGGTCCTGGGGAGATGCTGATTTCCTTCCTGACTCAGCCTGCTCCCTGTACTCTCAAGCACGCCAGGAGCTGCTGGGGCGGTTGTAAAGTTTGTATTTCTTGGGGGACGTGAGGAAACCACCACATACCTCTGTTTAAAAACTTATTTTGTGGTTTCCTTGGTTATTTATAGAACGCTGACTTTCTCTTCCCCATTGCTTTCCTCTTCACTTCATTCCCAATCCATTTCCCCACTTTTTCCATCTCTCCTTACAGACAAGTCTCCCTGAAAGATCTTCAGCACTTGTGAGAGGCCTTGTTTCAATACCTGTGGTTTTGAGATGATCCTCTTTATGTTGATGGGGTCTCCAGGGCTGAATTCCTGTCGGGATTTTTCTCCACTGGAGCAAGACCACTCCACCCCCATCTCCCTCAGCAGTAAGGAAGGCTCATTTTAGTACACCTCTCCTCTCACTCTCATTTCCCCATTCACAGTTCCCAGACTGCTTTGCGCCTTGTGCTTGATGAAGCCAAATCTGATGACTGAGCCTTGCCTCTTCCCAGCAAGATTTCCAATTCTGGGTTTCTGGCCGGAATTTTTTTGTTTGTTTCCAAAGTTGACTCTTTCCTCACTTTCTTCAGCTTCCTGCTACTTAACCTGGCCACTCTGCTGTACTGACAGCCCATCTTCATTTCATGTCTCCTAATGGAATTAGTTAACAGCTTAACCTCAACTTCTATAGACTTTAAAGATATATTCCTCTATCTGGTCCTCTACGAAGCCCTTTCCCCCTAGGTAGAATCGCCGTGAAGTCTGGGTTCCAGTTCAAAACATAATTCTCCAGCCTCTCAAACAGGGGCTTAGACATATTTTCTCCAAATAAACATCCTTGGATTATTAACAACCCCATACTAGCTGAAGCCTGAGAGTCACCTCCCTCAGAGCAGCCCCGGGGCAAGACCCTAGGGCCTGGACTCCATTTCTGAGAATTCGGGGCATGGATGCTAACACTCGTTCCACTTTTCAATCTTGCGCTGGTCCTAAGGACATGTGGCATTCAACTACGACCAATAATTCTTTGAACTTCTTTGCTTTAATAGCTATCAGATGGAAACTCTCATTCCTTTATTAAACTAGGCTGGATGTCACCCAGAGAACTACTGTGTGGTGGAATTTCTATCCTGGATTCACTTTCTTTTGGTTGACTCCTTCTCCCCATTCCTGACCCAGTTCGAATAGGGGCATTCCCAGAAAGGACAGACTCTCCAGGCTTGCTTCCAAATTCTCCGACTAGTATTTTGATACAGAAGTACCTTTAGTCTTAAGTCACATTTGGAGAGAAGTTCTGATCAAGTCTTTGTGACACTGTATCTTAGTCAAACCAAATCTAATGGATTATTTTTTAAAATGAGCAGCCATCAGACTGAATTCAGTGGCTTGAGTTTTAAACAGGTTTCTTTGCAGCTTTCATACCAGAGGCTTCTGTGTTTCTGAGTCTTGAATACATAAGTCTGTCTCTCTTAGAGTGACCCACCTTGTCATCTCCTGGCTGACATGAAAGCTGCAGGGTAGTGACTACACAGTGGTGCCATCTGCCTCTTGCTGGTAGCCAGGAGGCATTAGTGGGCTGGGGACAGCCTAAGGGCTAAGATGTTTCTCCTCCATGACATCTGGGACTTTCAGAAAGGAAATCTACTTTAATAAGCATGCCCTGTATACTAGCCACAATACTGGAAGCTCTATGCCTGCCATCTCATTTTGTCTCTACCTAAAGCCCTGCAGGAAAACCACTGCTACTCTAACTTTACAAATGATCGAACAAGGCTCTATGAGGTGGATGTGGGTAGGTCTCCAAAGGAGATGTTGGAGTCCAGGGTGCAGATGTTTATTAGAGATCAACACTTATAGAAGAAAGATGTAAGAAACAGGATTAGGCAGAGGGAGAAGTTGAGGTAGATACAGCAAAGCCTGGGCCAAAGTAGAGAGAGTTTGCACATCTGTTTCATGTTTGCTGAAATAGCCAGGTTTTGATACCCATACTTGGACACGTTTCCAGGTTTGATTGACCCAGGAAGGATGTGACCACTAAAGTCCTTCTGTGAAGGGGGATCTGGGCAGTACACTTATTTTTCTATCATGAAGACAGCTCAGTCAAACTTAAACTCGGGGCCTGGGATTCACATCAAGTTATGATTGTCTGCAAAAGCCACCCTCTCTTCACAACACCACCGCACTGAGTGCTCTCTGCGGATAGGGAGTGAGTATTCCACTGGTTTGGGAGTCATAGGAAAGCATGGATTGTACCTCTTCCTTCCTTTGCTCCCCTGATGGGAAGATCCTCCAACTCACTTTGGGACCCCCTGAAAGAGTGATCAGCGAGGCCCCCACAAGGCACCCCTGCTGAGAGCCAGCCAGCCATTTCCAGTTTATAAATCTGATACCTGATTCTGTTGAACTGAGTTTCTAGGCCTAGCACCTCTATCCCCATGAGTCAAGCCAGGAAATGCCCACTGGTCATTTTTGTTCTCCATTTCCAATCCACATCTCCTCTGTTTCCTCTATTTTGGTGTTCTCATCTGTCTTTACCACAGATTGAATTTTTCATTTTCATAGGTCAGCCATTTCTTCAGTTGACTGGTGAATGGGCCATGAGCAACAGTTTGGAGAGGGAGCTGGAAAGAATCTGAGGGAGAGGCCTGGGGATGCTGCTTTTCAGATGTTCTAGTTCTATCCTGTCTAGAGGACAACATAAGGCTAATTCCCTTTCCTTCAAAGGGGAAATAATTAAAAAGACCTAACATGGGCTTTCATTTGCCAACATTATGGCATTTTGTGCTCAGGCCAAGCTGCGCAGGCTGGAGAACACAGGGATGACACTCCTGGGCCAGCCTCATGGCTCACCTGCTCCACAGACAAGGAGGCCTCTGCTTGTTCTACCATTAACTCACTCTGTGACCTCTGGCAAGTTACTGCTTACTTCTGGGCCTCTGTTTCCCCCATTTATTTTAACAGTAAAATAGGGGCACAATAGTGTATTAGTGTGCTAGGGTTGGTATAACAAAGTTTCAAAAACCGGGTGGCTTAGAATAACAGAAACTTATTTTCTCACAATTCTGGATGTCAGGAGTCTGAGATGCAAATTAAGGTGTGAGCAGGTTATTTCCTTCTGAGGGCTCTGAGAATCTGTTCTGTGCCTGTCTCCTAGCTTCTGGTGGCTTGCTGGCAGCTTTGGCATCCTTTGGCTTGTAGATTTCTGTCTTCATCTTCACATGGCATTCTCTGTGTGTGTCTCTGTGTCTATTTTTTTTTTTAATAAGGACGTCAGTCACCCTGTTGACCTCGTTTTAACTTATTACCTGTGTAAAGATACTATTTCCAAATGAGGGCACTGAGACACTGGAGGGTTAGGGCTCCAATGGACTTTTTTGAGGGAATACACTTCAACTCATATTAGATAGTTAACTCACCTAGCATTTTTAAAAGGCTGTTGCATTGCTCACACCTTGGGTTCCTAGCTAATTGAGACACCCAAAGGAGGTTTTGGGGAGGGTGCAATGGTCCTCCCTAGATGTGCCTCTAGGGATCTGTTCCAATTAGTCATTGCAAAACCCACAACATTTTTCTGAAGTATTCGTGCTTGCATTGGGGCACGAATTTGGGGACCATCATTTGGAGACCTCACATTTGCCTTGCTCTCCAATTCCTGTTAACTATCTTTTTGAATCCCTAGGTCATTAGAGGAGTGAGACAATGGCAATCAGCTGATCTTATGGTAATGAAATATTTTTAAGCTTTTCTCTCATACCTAATTGCTCACAGAACCCTAACCTGTAAAGCAAATCAAACCCAAGCTTCTCTTATTAAGGTCAAGGTGAAGATACTTTGAAAGCTGAGGAATAAGCTAAAGAGATTCTGCTGAGGAAGTTCCTGAGAATTGAAGTTATGACCTTGATTAGGGTAAAAGCTGTTTGATGGGGACATTGGTGACAACAGTTATGGCAATCATTTTGAACTTTTAACACCTGCTAATTGATCAGGGGATTTATGTGATGTTAAAGCCTTGGCTATCAGAGCTATTATTAAAAAAATAACTATAAAGGTAAAGAATAGAGCAAGACAAAACCATTTCCATAGCATATTGTGTTTGTGACTTAATGACTTTGTCTTTCTATTGCTGAGGCATCTAATTAATAATTTGACACTTAACAATGTTTTATTCAATCAACATTTATTTGGTACTTACTGAATGTATATGATTGACAGAGAGAGAATTGGGTTATATTTTTGAACTTTATCTCTGGAACCTCTCTCTCTCTTTCTCTCTCTCTCTCTCTCCTTCTCTCTCTCTCACTCACTGTCTCTTGTATCTCTCTATTTCTATATTATCTATACTAATCTATATATCTATATACTGGAAGATAAAGTTAAAGAAAATAATTTATTTCTCAAGGCAGAGCAGACATTTCTTAGGTACCATCTTAGGACTTCTTGGCCTCACCTGCCTCCTGTTCCAGCAATCTGAGGACACAACCCAACAGTGCTTTACCTTTGATGGGTAGCACCTTTGATGGGTGGTCCCCATCTCTCAAATACAATCTCAGAGCGTCCCTGTTGATGACATCTTGGGATTTTACTCAAATGCTCCTGCCCTCTTGTGCACAACTCAGAAGAGCAGAGGAGTTACTGCCTGTGAGGTAAACCTTTGACCTAAGGGAGCTGAGATCCAGTGGGTCCACTTGTCTCCCTTCTCCCACCAGAGGTGGTCTAGAGAGCAGTTTACATGACCTCTGGTGTCACAGTCCCCTGGATAGAGCAAAGTCTCAATTGGCCCCTTCATTTTGTCAATATAATCTCACACTGGCAGACCCTCCTTCTCTGATTCCTTAGATTACATTCTTAGTGAAAGAAGACTCCATTAGGCCTTTCCAAGGCTCACCTTTCTAAGAGTTCAGCTAAGATATAGTGAGAGAGAACTAGGCTCTGCCCCATGATGGCTCCAGGTGTGCAAGTCTGTTATCCTCATTCAAGTGCTCTGAAGAGATGATGGAGCTTTGTTTGAGTTTCTTTGGCTTGGGAGGTAGTAAGAAAGAGGATTTATAGACCAAATCACTTGTAAAGCTGTGTTTGTAATCTATGGACTTTCTTTTGTGATGTAACATGAAGATAGCTGTCTCCTCTTTCCATGGTAGTCTTGGGGGAAGCAGGGTTTCTGGAGAAGTAGGGGAAGGCTGCGTTGTGTGGTGGGATGCAGACTGGGCAGAACATCAGGAGCCCTGGTTTTGGGGCTTGGCTCTTCCACTAATGTGACCTTGGCAAAGTGACCTTGGCTAAGTCACATTGCCTCTCTGGGAGTCAACTTTCTTATCTGCACAATTAGAGCTTAGGCTAGATCATTTCTACGATCATTTCCAATTCTAAAGTCTTATGATGAACTATAATTTCTGCCACTTTGACTGCATTTGCATGGAAGATGCTTTCATTCTTATCCAAAAGGTCAAATCAATGCCCCCGTGAGGTTTTTCAGTATAGGAGCTCAAGCCAAAACAAACAAACAAACAAACAAACAAACAAACAAACAAACCAAAAACAAAAACAGAAACAGAAACAAGAACAAAAAAACCTCCAAACAACGACAAGAACAAAAAACTCCTTTTATTTTGTTCATCCAAGGGAAAAATAAAGACTCTAATAACCCAAGACTTTCAACTCTAAATGTGAGTGTTTATCTCTTGCAATTTAGTACATCACTACTGAGGGCTGCTTTGGGGAAGGATACCCAAGATAGCCCCAAATAGAGGAGCAAGATGGACCTTCTCCTTCGACACAGGCATTGTCCACTTCTTTCTGCATATCCTACCTTCCATTCACCCTTGGAGAGAAAGTTCTCTGCTTGTGAGGTCAAGGCCATGACCACACCCAGCACACTGACCATAGCCAGAGGGGGCTGGGGGAAGTGGTGTACACAACATTCTCCTTAGGAATTCACAGAGGCCAAAACAAATTGCTTTTGGTGATTGCCCAAACTGGAAAGAACATTTTTCCCCCAGATCATTATTAAGAATTTTATATAATCACATGCTCTCTTCTTTCTCTTCTCTCTCATTCCCAAAGAGAAAAACTCATCTCTGAGTATTGGGTCATAAATTATATGAGGTATATTTCATATAAAGTACATTTCTTTAGTCCTTCATGAATGTTCTCCATTTACCCCAGGGGGGTTGTAATGTACACTGACATCTTACTTTCTTCCAAGAAGCATTCCCTCATATTGTTTAGTATGTGGGGCCTAGCTGGGCAAACAAATCCTATGCTGGAAAAAGAAGGCAGTCAATTCATATACAAGTGGGAATACAATCATGCATCTATGCCTGGGCTCCAGGGAGGCCACATATAATCTTTAGAAAAACTGAGTAAGTAAACATCATTGAAACAAATGTTTGATGGGGGAAGGGGACTGCATAAACAGTGAAAATGCATAATTGCTATGGCCTAGAAAAATGGAAAGCCAAGTGATTCTAAAGCCAGAAAGAAGAGAATGAGTATTTTATAACAAGTCATTCTTCATTATATCTGATTTTTTACTTCACCATCTCTGTCCATCCCGCTTCCCAGCCCCCATCCAGTCCTTCCTAAGGCATTTGTTTTTCTTAAAGTGGAGAACCGTGAAAAGGTAAAAAGTCAAGCAAATTAGAGATAAAGTTGGAGGCCTCTCCGTTTTCTTCAATTAACAAAGCCAGGAACAGCAGAGGCAGTAGGATCTTTGAGCACTTGAATTTTTAAGTGCTTCACTTTTACCTTGAAGAAGATCAGAAGCCAAAGCTCATAAAATTGAACTCAGATGAGGAGCACTCCTATCTTTGGAGTGCTACTAAACAATCTGCAAATTATTTAAATTAAACCAACCCAGCCTTCAACATCTGCACACAAAATGCTTAAATTCCAAGTGCAACTTTACTGGCATAAGAAAATAATAAGGGGAGTTCAATTTGTGTCAGCATGGCTCAGGAAAATAAGATATCATGTCTTGCTGTCTGCTTGATGTCAGCTTCTCAGATGCGAGCCCTAATGCCTCATCCTAGACTGTCCGCACCAGAGCCTGCCAAACAGGGAAGTTCAGCCAAAGTTCACCAAGCTACTACCAAACAGCTTCCCCCTCCTTTTTCAATCATTAGAAAACTTCTGTTTTTTATTGTGCGCACGTGATCGTATCTACCTCTTAAAGCATATATAACTCTATTAGCTTCTCCTATTCTTTGGGAATACTGTCACTTCCCTTAGATGAGTTTGTTTATGGCTTAGAGTTACTTAGCTTTCAAACTTTCACTACATAGACTCGATTCTATCTGAAACGCTTGGTTAGGGCAGACACACAGTGATATTTGAGATGATCTGAAAACAATTCTTTAAAAATAAATAAAGTGAAAAACAAACAAAAAACCAGACCTCAATCAATTATTGTCTGAGAAGACTATAGAAATGCTCTTTCAGCCCTCTGTCCCTCCTTTTCGCCCGAATTGGAGGCTTACTCAGGGCATGTCAGAGAACCTACCCTAAGACTAGCTCTCTGCCCTCAGAAAAGTCCTTAGCTCAGACCTCAGTTCTAATCTTCCTTTCAACGGGGATATTGAGACGACCAACAGGGCAATTACACAGGCCATTTTTCTCATTTTCGTTGTTTAGTCTTGATTTACTTTAAATGACTACAAGTCTCATTCCTCCAGTGAAATTGTGCACCCACACTTTTAATCACGCAAAACCAACATTTTAATGCTGCTGGATGATGTATCAATTTAGGGTCCCGGGATTGCCAAAGAGCTAGAATTTCACTCATCAGCAGAAATGCAGGTTTAGTAGGTGTGTGAAGACAAAAATAAGCACAGTGAAGTCTTTGATCTACTGCGTGCATGTTCTATAAAAATACCTTTCCTATAGTGTAACATGTCACATTTAATCTATGTTTCACCTTTAGCATCTTTCTTCCAACTGTCACTTGGTCCTTTTCAGAAACCCAAGCACCAATGCTCAGAGCAACCTATTGGAAGGAAAAACCTTTGTTTCCATTTGGTGGTGGTGCTTGGGATACGGTAGGCATGGAAAATCCCTACCAACAACTGGAAAAATAGCTTCACAGCCTCTAATCTTCAAGCTCAGTACTAGGCCACTATCTTCTTACTGTTTCAAAGACAATTAAAATAATGCTAAAATTTACATTTCAGGTATATTATAGCTGGTTATAATTACTGTAAAAAATCCTTTACATTTCATGTTGATTCTGATAACTTTCAAACTCTTGCTAACTCTCTGACCATCAACAGCTGAGTATAGTTTAATTAAGCAATTTGATAAATTATTACAAATAAATCTGGTCTGAATACATACATTAAAATGAAACGAATCATGGAATAGAGAAATATTAAAGACAGTAAACTTGTCACTTACTGATCATTATTATCTTGATTTCTTTTCATGTTTCATATCATGAAATAATTCGGCTTAAACACTGCATTTAAAGGAACTTGTCTATGATTCATAATTCACTTAATCTGGTATCAATTACTGGCCTAGATTTGGGAAATTCAATGTCTGTGTAGATGAAATGCTTTAATACCTTAGATAGTAGCTGGTTTCTGGATTCAGCCTGAAACAGCATGGTCAGAAAAATTTAAAATATTTTTGCTAGATTCAAAGACGAGCAAGATTAAAAATTCCCAAATGTGTATTCTGGAATCCCTCCAAAAACATTCCATCTTTATTCATTATTGGATATTGTCTTGATTAAAATTCCTGTTGGTTTGTTCTATGGTTAAGTAGTAATCTTGTATCTTAGCATTTGGAATGTATTGGTATCATGTGATGTGCACAGAGCCCAAATGAATATAGAGAGATCTCTTTCACAAGTCAACAAGGAAGACTTAAAGCGTTCAGATTTCAGCAGAACTGTTTGGGGGGAGGGGAGATGATCTGTTCAGCACTCTTTCCAAAAAGTGAGTCAGAAAGAGAGCTGTTCAAAGCAAAATGATTTTTCCTATACCAATGTCCTGAATTAAGGCAGATTTCTCTAGAGGAAATAAAATATTTTTTTTCCTTTTTCTTTATCTTTTTTGTTCTATTTCTAGCATTTGGCACCCTTTATTGCTAGTTTCACCCAGTAACATGTGAAAAATGTACTCGACAATGCAAAGCAGATGAGTTGGTCACCATCTTCTGAGTCACCATTCTGTTCTCTGCATTCCTGCAAATGCCTTTCAAAACTAGAGAACAATTCTGTTAGGAGCCACTGAGAAGGGAAAAAGAAATGGACCTCCTTGTGCAGCCACACAGATACTTTTGTTGCTTATCCCCCACTGGCAACCTGCTTTGCCCTGGATGTTCCCAGGGATCCCAGGCCAGGGCCTAAATCCTGGATACCTAAGAGAACATGGGAGACCATGAGACTCTGGCAGACTCGGCTAGTCTTTTATTCTGTTTTACATTGTAATGGCCACTTAGAAGTGTGCTCTGTGGCAGAGAAGAAAGGGGAGGTCATTGGTGAAGATCTAGACACCTTAAATTGATATAAGCTGTTACTACTTCTTGTGTGCATATGTCAGAAAAAGTCAGAGCCAAGCTTTTGGGGATTAAACCAAACTTTTGGACAAGCTGTTAGGTACACCAAGTCACCTCTAAGTCCTCCTTAGTGTGGTGGGTGGAGGTATCTCACAGGATTAGATAAGGATATAATCCGAGTACCATGATTCTCGAGCAGAGTCAACTGATTGCTTTAGTGGCTGCAAAGGAGCACACAATAGATGCCCAGTAAGTTTCTGTGCATCAAGGAGCATGCCTCCCAAGGAACTGGTCTTTGCCTTGAGGGAAGTGAGTAGACCAGATTGTGTTTGGTGAGATCAACTCACAATGTGAGTCTCAGTTCAGAGTTTTACTAATGAACTTGCTCACTAAGCATCTCATCTTCCACATACAGAAATACTGACCAAAAACAAGAAGCTGTCCAATCGTTGAGCACAACCTCTAAGGAGAAGAAAGCTTTGTCAGTCTCATTCATTACTCAAAAATCAGCTCCTATAACAACAGCTGCACATAAATATTTGTCAATGAATAGATGGTATTATATGAAGATTCTGAATTAAAAAATCAATCAATGCAATGGTCAAATGGCTTTTGAGCACAATGAACCTAGAAGCACCCTTATTTTAACAAGCTAAATTTTAAGAAGACTAGAGCAAGGAAAAGGAGAGGACCAACTATTGTTGGTACTATGTGTCAGGAAATGGCTCATGTTCTTGATGAGTAGTAGGCATTGTCTCATTTTCCATATTAAGAAACCGAGGCTTGGAAAAGTTAAACCATTTGCCTAATGTCACATAGCTAATGCCTGGTGATCTATGGTTCGGATTCAGGACTCCCACGTTGGTGTGGTTTCAGAGATCTAACTACTGCAGCACTGCATGATTAGAGACCCACTATACCAGCATTTAAAGATGTATTAGACTACTTTCACTTGATATTGGAAAAAAAGTTTTAAATTCCTTTTATGGGAAGTTTTTAGAAGTTTAGACTCAAATAAGATTAAATAGGTGAAAGTACTTTTTTCAATTGCTTGGCACAACACTAAAAAATTTATTCTGAATCCAAATCCAATATAAATGTATTAGATTTTTCTAGCCAAGGGTTTATAGACACAAGAAACATGCCTCCAATCTCAGCTATGTGATCCTGGATAAGTCACTTTACTTCTTCGGTCTGACTGGCAGGTTTATTAACGGTCAAATAAGGGACTAATAACCCTTGCTTTACTGCTTAGATGTTGTTGGAATCAAGACAAGTAACAGAATTAAAATACTTTCAAAATGTATAGCATCCAATTGAGCAAAATGTTATGCTTGTGATGAAAATGCCCTATACTCTGCAGTAAGGGGGTTTGAGCTTTTCCCCATCTACTTACCTAATTTTACTAATTTAATTTAATTTAATTTGTATCTTAGGTGATGACATATATGTTTCTCATTTAGAATTCTTTTAGCATTTCATTAAGTTAAATGAACCTTTACTCCCTTTATTTGGCATTTTTGTATATTTTCTTGATTTTTATAAAATTTTAACTCCATCAAGATTTACTGTTTTCTCTAAGATAGCAAATCCAAGTATTCACCTCAGAGGGTATGGAGAGTTGAGACAATGTTTCTTTCTGAACATACATTTCTTGGGTTGGCCCCAGATATGAAATATAATTGTTGCACTTACTTGCCTGATATTGGACAAGTCTGAGGAGGCCTGGTGTACATTCCTTGGGCTCATGAGTAATTATGGTGTTGGTGATGATCAAGTACTTTATAGGGTCTTGGGCTGCTGGCATTCTGGTTTTTCTGTAATGAATATACTGCATGAATTTAATTACCACTGTTTTGGTGCCTGACAAATATGCTTCACTTGTAAACCTTGCCTTTATGTTCAGATAAGACTGGAGGGTGTATGTTTGTGTGTGTTGTAACAACTACATCCAAGACATTCATAAAAATAGGATCCCAAATTCAGATCTGCTTGTGGTTCAATGGCCCATGCATTTGATAGTCTGATTTTGGTTGGAAAACTATCTTTCAAATTCTCTTTTTCTCCACCCTCTTTCTTCTCCCTTCCTGCCTCTTTCTAAACTTTATAATGCTGTGTTTCCTTTTGAAAGATTAGGTAAGAGGGAACACGTGTGTGAAAGTCCTAGACAACTCCCATGTGCGGGGGCCGGTGAGACTAAGGCCAAAGGCCAAATGACTTCAGCACCTGATAAGTGTGTGGATCTCATTATGGCCATGGGGTCTGGGGCCTTAAAAAAATCAATTGATTTGCAGGATGCATGGTCAACATTTGGTGAGAAAGCAGGTTTTCAAAAATTTTGTTTCTAATCCATGGCACAACTTTAGTTTTAAAAAAAAAAAATTGTTTTTTGTCTCTCAGAGAAAAGTTTTCATCTACCCCTATATTTAGAGATTCACAGAGCTCGAAGAAGTATTTAAAATTATCTTTCTAATCTTTTTATTTTATAAATGAGTGGCATGAGCCCAGGAAGGACAAAGAGAGTTTCCCAAGGTCACATAACGCAGGAATTTTTGACTGCCAGCCCCGTGCTCCGTCTTTTATACCAGCACCATCCTGGCATCCATTCACATATCCGCTTATCCAGTGAGGATCTTTGGTGCACCTACTCTGAACTTGACAGTAAGAGGCTTGGTTTGGGGCTTACAAAGACGTCATTGAGGCACAGTTTTGGCCTTCAAGGAATTTATTAGCAAATTGGGCAGTTAAAATTAAACTGACACAACAGCGTCGTTATTGTAAATGGCAGCTTACAGGTCAGTGCTGATATAAATGGGGTAGTAGACTAGTTCCCTAGGATATCAGAGTGCAGAAATTGGAGAAGGCTGGTCTACTGAGAGGAAACTTGGAGGTACAACTTGAAGCAGGTTTTGAAGATTTTAAATTTTGTAATTCCAGGAAGAGAGCAGGGCTTGTAAAAGGCTCACAAGCCTTAAGGAGTGGCATATGAGCGAGGGTTCAGAGTCAATTTCTGTGTAGAAGGTGAGGGAACGAGGTTGGCACCACAGGACAAGGGCACAGTGCAGACAGCCTTTAGTGTAAGCTCAAGTGTCTATTTTCTTTTAACTAGGGCAGTGAGGAGGAAAAAATGAAGCTAACTGGTTAGAAGAAAGATTAGAGAGAGGCAAGGTGAGAAACAAGAAACCATTTGGGATATTTTGAAAAAAAGTCCCAGCCTGAGGTAATGAGCTTCCTGAACAGAGGGCTGGAGAATACAGCACAGCAGGTGCCCAGCAAATCCCTTACCTCTGCAGAGGCTGCCTGGGTAACAGTACAGTGAGACCCACGATGATAACTCCCAAATAAATAATTTGCTTTTCGAGGTCTTGAAAGGTTTGCTCTGGTTGTCCATATGGCTTTTCCAGGAAGGCCACTGGAAAATAGGAGTCTTCACCATCTAAAAAGCAAAGCTGGAGGCAGAAAAAGAGGGACAGTTGCCCCACAAGACCAGGACATCTCAGGCTAACACTGAAGTGCCCATTGTCTGGGTAGAGTGATGGATGTGCATTCTAGTTTGGCTAGTTTGGCATCTTACTAATTGTGAGCTATGGCCAAGCCTCTAACATGTTCCAAACCTCAGGGTTCTTGTCTGTACTTTACAGATATAATAATGCCTGGCCCAGCTACCTCACAGCGGAGTATAAGAGTCCATTGAAAGTAAATAGACTATAATCATTGCCACTTCATAGACCTCTTGCTGCCGAGATAGTGGAGCATTTGATGCAGGGAGAAACTACACAAGAGGAAGGACACATTTTCCTCTAAGGAAATCATTGTCTTCTGTTTTGCCACTTGGAGCATTCTTTGATTTTGTCTTTTTGCTTTTTTCCCCTATTTACAAAGGAATAGAAATGGTTAGAATTCTGTTCAAACTGATTACCATGAGGTACCCTAAACCAGAACTGATCAGAGTCTGCTGGTAGGGCCTTCAGAACTTGGGTGGCCCCATCCACAGCTGAACAATCAATGAAAGGATGGGAGAGAGTGGTGAGATGCTCATCCCTAAAAAAAAAAAAAAAAAATGGAGATGGCATTGAACTATATTTTTAATGTATATTCTAAAGTTTAATAACAGCGCTGTCTAAAACCATTAACAGCTTCTAAGGTTCCCTGAGTAGGATTTTCCTTGGAGATTGGCTTGATTATAGGTTTAAGTCTTGACTATTTTCTAAAGTAAAGAGCCAGTTCTAGAACTCCATAAATGCTCCCTTCCAAAGGAAGAGGCCTATGTTGAAAGCTATGGCAGGCTAGAGAGAGACAGAATGAGGATCTTGTGGTAAGGGGATTTCTAAGCTAATAGAAGCAAAGAAAACATTCAAAACATAATTATTGAGCACCAACTGCTCTAGAAAGTGAGAACATGAAAATGTGTGTGGAAGGGACATTTATTGAGTGTTTTCTATGTGCCATACTTGATTTTCATATCCTATTTTATAGTGTCAGAGTTTAAGAAACCATGGATTTTTTTTTTCTAAAAGGCAATGGGAATTGAATAAAAGGTTCTACTTTGCAGAATGGCATAGACACAGCCTTAGAGAGCTCTGCCAGGCTGCCATGCTGAGGATAGATTTGGGGCAGGGGAGGTGGAGGCTAGGAGCAGAGTAGGGGGATAACAGCAGGAATCTCTTGAACTAGGGAAATGACAGTGGAGAAGGATCAGATTTGGAAAATAGTTTGGCAGCAAAAGTGAAAAGTGTTGGCTTTTGAGAAAATAGTGCCCACAGTTTTTGCTCCCTGTATCCCCAGGCTCCAGCACTTACAAAATGCTCAAGCTGAAGGCCTTGAAATGCTTGTCAATTAATTGTGTGGTTCACTGTACATCCTAAAGAGAATTTCTCACTGTTTAACCTATCCAGAAATGTGGACCCAAACTCAGCCATAAGAATGTATATCACATTGTCATTTTTCAATTGCAAAAATATGTGCAAATAGGGGAAGCCTCTTATGTTGGATAGGATGTTTGCGATTATTAAAAATCACATTTTCAATAAATGCTCAATGACATGGGAACTTCTAATATAATGTTAAGTATAAACATAATACAACTTATGTATAAATAGCAAACTCCTGAATCAGTTAAAAGAATACACATAGAGGAAAAAAGGAGGGAAGGAAATATATCAACATAGTTATCTTGAGTTATAAGACTAGGACTGTCATTTATTTTCTTCCTTCTACATTTTAATATTTTTTCAATTTTATACTCTCTATAGGCAGAAATTTTCAAATCAGAAGAATAAAAATCACTGTGGAAGAAGAAAAAAATAGCAAGAGGATACCATTCATAGATCCAGCAGATTATGTTCAAGTGTTAGTGCTGCCTCATGACTAGGGCAGTCACTTAACCTCTATGGTCTACAGTTTTATCATCTGTACAGTGGACTTAATAACATCTGCTTGCTAATTACAGGGCTATTGTAAATGTCAAACTAAATAAGGGATGTGGAAGTGCTTCATTTCTAGTAACTTGCTTCAGGAATATATGAGATTCTGGCAATTTCCATGTTTCCTCCCTTCATGGGGATCCATAAGTGTGGTTAGAGGGCCCCCAGGTGGGTGTGGGTGGCTGACAACCTAATCTGAAGAAGAAGAGGAGGAGATTATCACAGCTTCAAGCCATTTTGCCTAAATGGAGACTATCCAATCTAGCCAAAGGTAATTCATTGTACTAAAGAGAGAGAGAGAGAGTGGGGACACTCCAGGAGTGTTAGGGAAAGAGGAAGACATTTGGGTAAAGAGGACCACAGTCTTGCAAGCTCATTGCTTCTCATTTCCAGTCTGTGTGCAAGGCCGGATTCCCCTTCCAGTGCTGCAACTCTAGTCTTAAGTAGCTTTGGACCAGCCCTACTTCCTCTGAGCCTTAGATTTCAGTCTGATAAATGAAGGCTTATAAAGGCTGATCCCTATCCTCCTCTGTTCCCAGCGTCTTTTCCTATATTCTGTAGGTCTTGTGTGAAATCATTCTTTTCATCATTGCTGATAGTCATCTTGAATGATCCAAGTGAAAGGAGTAAAGGGTACAAAAGGAACACACACAAAAAGCCAAGAGATGATATTGTATCACAATCACAAACATGTATAGAGTCTGCGTTAAGGGTAGGCCTTTGTATTTCATACTGAGGGTTCAGAAATGTTGATCCCAGCTTCTGCCTACTTACAGACATTTGGATTGCTAAGAATGCATCACAGGCAGTGGCTGGGCACTCAGGAGATCAGAGGAGGCAGATGATGACAGAGGTGATAAGCGAATGACTCCAACAGCAGGTAACTAGGTGAAGTCTCCCAAGCTGGGAATGAGCAGAAAGTGCTGCTACAAAAGTAGGTTTAGGACACTTCTAGTTAAGTTGTCTTGAAAAAATTACTTAACTCAAATGAATTTCCGTTTCTTCAGTTGTGAAAATGAGGCTAATGACATTCACAAACTGTTGGGATGATTAAATGAGGGGAAAAGAGAGGAAGTTCCAGGCATATATTAAGTGTTCAAAAAATATTAATTTCCCTTTCCCTCTCTTTACCCTCCCTTTCTCCCCCTACCCCTTCTCTCTCCTCTATAAAGCAGATACTGTCTAGCTCCAGACCAATGATTGAGAACTGGTGGCCTATGAGCCAGACCTGGTCTATGAACATTGTTTTGTTTGGATCACAGAATTCTGGCTTACACTATGTTTTAAAAACATTTGAATTAGTTGGCGACACTTGAAAATTAGGAGATTTTATATAACTGTTTAGATTTCCGGCCTCTCCTGAAAAATCAGATCTGGCAACAGGGGGCCCACGTTACCACTTGGCACCTACCAGCTGGCACTGAGTCAGGGCTGCTCCTGTGGGTGGGGCCACATTTTCCACTTCTCCACAGTCCCCACAACTCCCTACTGAGCTCCAGCCCTGAGGCAAGTGTCAGCTGCAATCTATCATTGTGTTTGCACTATTTTTTTAATACTTAAATTGAGTTAAGAGTTGAGTGAAAATTCTTTACAGCAAAAGAAATTTTATAGCAGAAGCAGAAAAATGAAAGATTGACCAAGAATAGCAGAAGTTTCAAAAACAAAAACAAAAAAAGAACAGAAAGAGAACATATTTCTTTGGAGAAGTGAAGAAAATGCCTATGTGTTTAATATTCAGACAAAGCGTGACTCTATTGAAAGAAGACACTTGGCTTGCTTCACTTGTTTATGTTACCTGCTTGGCTTTCGTAGACATTTGAGTTTATTGGCCTTAACCTGAGCCACTTGCTGTTATCAGTATGTGCTTATGGAAAACATCAGTCCCTCTTTATAATTTCCTCCTGCAGTGAAGGGGAAATTCAGCCAGAACTGAGGGAAGCCACATAGGCACCAGTGGTAGTTGACATGAAGTCCACTGAGTTGGCTACTAGACAAGATCTCTTGCAAATATGAATACATGTCAATTTACATGAGAGCATATACTTTTTGGTCTTGGAGATATTTGGTGCTTTAAATGCTTCCTGGTAACACCCCCAAGACCAAAGGTAACTCTAAACAGGTGATGTGATGGCTGGGACTAAAGGGAAAACAGTGGTTTAGAAAGTCACTGTCCAATAAAAATGTGATGTGAGCCACAAATGTGAGCCACATATGTAATTTAAAAATTTCTAGTAGCCACATTGTAAAAAAGTTAAAAGAAACAAGCAAATTTAATTTAAATGTTTTATTTTATCTAGTATATCCAAAATACTGTCATTTCAACATGTTAACATGTAGTAAATATAAAAATAATTAAATGAGATATTTTAACATGTTATTTTTCTTAATTAAGTCTTTGAAATTTGGCATTTTTCATTTATAGTATGTCCTACTTCGAGCTGGCCATGTTTCAAGTGCTCACTAGCTTCCTAGGGCTAGTGGCCACTGTAATGAACAGTGTGTTTAGAAGATGGGTGGGGGATCAGCAACTCTAGAAGCTTTATTGGCTTCTTGGCTTTGCTGCTCGCAGGCCCTGATGGGCCAGACCTTAGTCACTCCCTTCTCAGGTATTCCTTATCCTCTGTATCATGTGCCTGTACTTTCCTCCCAGCTTTAACAGTAAGCAAGCAATTTGAGAGAGCACGCTCCCCACATTGCATTTTCCTTTCCTTGTAAATTCTTCTAGATGAAGGATGGTGTGGAACACTGTAGCAGATACTCACCATGTTTTCCTTGACCTAGTATATGCTTTTTTAAAATTTTTTTTTTAATTTTTAGAGTTTGAGTTCTTCTATGACAGAAAATTCACAGAGCTGAGGTCTCTATTCTGAAACAGGGTATTGACTTTGGCTGCTCCCGTTAAACCTCCAAGTTTAAAGATCCAACTGAATCTCAGACTTTCAGTGTCAACAGACCTTCTTTCATTAATTCACAGATTCATTAATAAACATGCCAGGCATATTGCTACACACTGTAAATTCCAAAGATCACAAGAGCACATTTATTACTCAATAATTGCACAGTATAAAAAACAAACAAACAAATACTGTTTAGCATGACAGATACAATAACAGATGGAGAGTGAGAGAGAGCAAAAGAATAAGGGACATAAATGGAGCAGTAGCTGATTTACTTGGAGAGATTAGGACAGGCTTCACAGAGGAGGCGATGTTTGAGCCTGGTCTTGAGAAATGAGTAAAAATTCAGCGGGCAGCAAGGAGGGCATGAACTTATGCTTGTGTGGCCAGCACATGTAGAGCTCTGGAAGATGGCCCCAAATAGGGGCTAATGGTCAAAGCAGATGGATCAGCTGTGTCTTTCCATTGTGAGTTTATAGGTGAGACTGCTGTCCCCTAATGTGAGACAATTAGTTTGATATTCATCTAGTCTTCTATTTTATTGTGATTTCATCAAGATGCTGCAAAGTGTGAAATGCCTAGCTCTATGACCAACTTCAGAAGACTTCTAATTCTGGGCACCTCACAAAAATTTAGACAACTTTACTTGTTTTTACACAAGGATCACTTGGTCCATCTCTAGAAGTCATTTCTATAGGAGTATCTTAAGGAGATTTCTGAATTACCCTCACAATTAAGAACCATTAAACTGTAACCAAAATGTACATGTGGATTTGAGATGTGTCAACATGTGTTTTGCATCTTTCGCTTGTGATATTTATGTATCTTGCATGGTCTTTGGACAGACTCCATGTGTTTCACATATGGTTGGTACATTTCTTATTAGGAATGGTATAAAGAGGGTCAGGAGAATCTGACTACTGTATTGATAAACATAAGGTTTGAGATCCACTGGTAAAAAATGACTTCCGAGACACCCACTTTAATGGGCAGGACATTTATCTTGGGAATATAAACTTTTATGGCTGGAAAGAATCTTAGAAAGAATCTGGTCCAACCCATTTATTTTATACTTAGGAAACTGAGACCTTGAGGAGTTAAGTGACTCACATATCAGGTCCTCAGATATCAGTGGCAAAAGCAAGGACAAGAACTTAAGCTGTTTGATTTACAGCTCAATTTTTTTTTCTATCGTCTACACTGCTTTGCTCATGAGTCTTATTAAAAAGGCATCATCATTTTCCAGTTTAAAATGATTTCTGGGTAGCAGTTCTAGAAAGTTTTCCATGTTCCAACTATGAAGAAATGAGAAATTTGTGGGAGCAGAATCATACATTTGTGACTTAGTAGTGTAGCCCCAGGGCCTAACAAAAATGCTTGGCCCATAGTCGTTTTTAAATCAGTGTTTGGGGAATGAAGAAACCACACCAACAACCAAGATGACGGCCAATGTACTGCCAGAATCTGTGGGAGTGCCCACAAAGATTACAAGACTATAAAACTAAAATGAGAACCACAATTGGGGGGCCAGCATATGTTTTGACAATGAAACAGGGCAAGCTTGATCTCCTGTAAATGTGTCTCTACCCAGAGGTGAAATTCAAAATATTCAACGACCACACAGGCACCAGCCATCAGAATGGAGGCTGTTGTGAAAAATTGGAATCAGAGCCAACCAGTTAAATGCCAACCCTGTCTTTTCTTCCATTTTACTGTTCTTTGAGATGCTCAGAATGTGATTCCCCTCCCCACCCACCCAATAATTATCTTTTCCATGTCCCCTGAGAGAATGAAACTCTAATAAAACTGCAGAGAAGGAAGGGAATAATGATAATACATGGAAGATATAGTCTCAGTGAGTAAAGTTCTGCAGGTAGGAAGAACTCTAGTGGCATTGCATGCTGGAGTTTAATTTTGGGGTACTTTTTCACTTTAGAGTCTCCATGAGTTAGAGGATTGAAGAAGGACATTTATGCAGTAGGGCTGTACTAAATAATCATCTGCTAGGTGGATACATCCTTCTGCCTTCTAGCAATATACCTGAGAAGGGGTTTTACCAAAACCAAAGTGGTCGGCAAGTGGGATGAAAGGAACTCTACAAACCATACCTACTGGTGAATACCAAATCTGGATGCATCTCTGCTAATTTTAAGATTAGAAAGCAGGAAAAACCTAACATGGAACATATTAAAAAGATTGCATAACAAGTGATGGAAAATACAACACTGAGAAACTTTTTGAAATACTCTGAAGGATGAATGAAGTCTTGGCTTTCATGAAACGGGAACAAAACACAATGAGGAAGAAATAGCCTGAAATGATAATAATGAGGACTGCAAAGGAACTAAAAACATACAACTGTAGAATCTAAATTCTCACTGAAGATAAAAAAAAAATAGCAAAATTGATGATGCAGAAGATGGAAGCAACAATATGGAAGGCAAACTATATAGTCCCACCCATCCCCCATCCCTAATGGAGAGAAGAATGGACACAATGAACAGAGAAGAAGCATAGAATCAAAAGTATGGACTGTGAAGGTGTACTCCCTTTCTTTTGGCTATCTGAATAATGCTGCTATGAACATTCACATACAACTTTCTTTGTGGACAAATTTTTCATTTCTCTTGGAATATATACCTAAGAGTGGACTTGTTTGGTCAATGGTAATTCTGTTTAAAGTTCTGAGAAACTGTATTTAACAGTAGTTGCTGTATTTAACAGTAGTTGCACTATACATTTGAACAGCAACATACAGGGGTTACAAATTCTTCATATTCTTACAAAAACTTATTATATTTGTTTCCATTTTTTAAAATTTAAATTACAGCTATCCTAATGGGTGTGAAGTGGTATTTCATTGTGGGTTTGATTTGTTCTTTCTTGATGTCCCGTGATGTTGAACATCTTTTCATGTGTTTACTGGCCCTTTTGAAGAAATGACTAAGTCTTTTGCCCATTTAATTGTTTTCTTTTTGGCTGAGTGGTAGAAGTTCTTTATACAAAAGTTGTCTTTTCATTTTCTTAATAATGTCCTCTGATGCACAAAAGTTTTTAATTTTTACAAAGTTAAATATGTCTATTTTTTTTTATTGTTGTTGTTTTATACTTGGGATGTTCAATCTAAGAATCCATTGCCAAATTGGAGACATAAAATTTACTTCTATGTTTTCTTCTAATTGTTTAATAATTTTAGCTCTTATATTTAGGATATTGATTCATTTTGACTTAATTTTTGTACATGGAATGAGTTAAATTTTGTATATAGGGGCCTAACTTCATTTTTTTTTTTTTTTTTTTTGCATGTGGCTATCCTGTTGTTCCAGCACCATTTGTTGAAGAGACTATTCTTTCCTCTTTGAGTGACCTTGGCATTCTTGTCAAAAATCATTTGGCTATAAACATTTGGGTTTATTTTTAAATTCTCAGTTCTATTCCATTGGTCTACGTGTCTTTCCTTATTCCAGTAACACATAATTTTGATCTTTTCAGGTTTTAGTAAGTTTGCAATAGGTAAGTGTGAATCCTTCAACTTTTTCTTTTTCAGTATTGTTTTGACTATTTGGGTCCTTTGCAATTACACATAAATTTGAGGATCAGCTTTTCCATTTCTGAAAAAAGGCCATTAACATTTTGATAGGGGTTGCATTAAATCTGCAGTTAACTCTAGGAAATATTGTCTTCATAACAATATTGTCTTCCAATCCATGAAATCAGGATGTATTCACATTTATTTATGTCTTTAATTTCTTTTTGCAATGTTTTGTAGTTTTCAATGTACAAGCTTTTCATCTCCTTGGTTACATTTATTCCTTGGTATATATTCTTTTGGATACTATTATAAATGGAATTGTTTGCTTAATTTCCTTTTTGGATTATTCATTACTGCTGTATAAAAATGCAATTGATTTTGCAATTGGCAGATTTTGTTTTTTGCTTCTAGTGTATTAGTGTACGTTCTTCAGAATTATCTAGATATAGGATTTTATCATCTGCAAATAGCAATAGCTTTGCAACTTCATTTTCAGTTTGAATGCTCTTTCTTGACTAATTGCTCTGGCTAGGACTTCCGGAGCAACATTGAATAGTAATGGCGAAAGTGAGCATCCTTGTCTTGTTACTGATTTTAGGGGAAAGATTTCAGTCTTTCACTGTTGAATATGATGTTAGCTGTGTAAATTTTTGGTATATACTTCATCGTGTTGAGAAAGTTCTCTTCTAGTTTACTAAGTGTTGTTTTCTTTTTTTTAAATCAATGAAAGGTCTTCAATTTGGTCAAATAGTTTTTCCATGTCTATTAAGTTAATCATGTAGTGTATTCATTCTATTAGTATGGTATATTACATTGATTGATTTTCTTGTGGTGAAACTCTCTTGCATTCCTTGAAAAATTCCACTTGGTCATGATGCATATTTATTTTAATGTGCTGCTGGATTTTGTTAGCTAGTATTTTATTTAAGATTTTTGCATCTACTTCTATAAGGGGTATTAGTCTGTAGTTTTATTTTCTTGTGGTATCTTTGTCTGACTATAGTATCTGGGTAATGTTGGCCTCAGAATATGTTAAAAAGTGTTCTTTTTGTGTGTGTGTCTTTTGGGATTGGTTTTAATTCTTTATATATTTGGTAGAATTTATCAGTGAAACCAGCTAGTCTTGGACTTTACTTTGTTGAGAGAGTTTTGCTTGCTGATTCAATCTCATTATTTGTCGCAAGTCCTTTGATGTTTTCTATTTCTTCTTGAATCTGTATTGGTGATTTGCATGTTTCTAAGAATCTATCCACTTCATCTAGTTTATGTAATTTGTTGACATAAAATTGTTTATAATATTCTTTTATAATCTTGTTAATTTCTTAATGTCAGTGGTAATGTCCTTACTTTCATTTCTTATTTTAGTTGTTTGTATATTCCCTTTTTAAAATCCATCTAGCTAAAAGCTTGTCAACATTTTAACATTTTCAAAAGTCAATGTTTCATTTTGTTGTTTTTCTCTATTATTTTTCTATTCTCTGTTTTGTTTATCTCTATTCTAATATTTGTTATTTCCTTCCTTATACTGGGTTTAGTTTGTTCTTTTTTAAAATTTCTTAAGGTATAAAGTTAAGTTGTTGATTTGAGATCCTTCCAATTTTTAAATATAGGCATTTACAGCTATAAATTTCCTTCTGAACATTGCTTTCACTGCATTACAAAAATTTTGGTATGTTGCCTTTTCATTTTTTTTTCAAATAAAGAGTTTAAGTTTTTTAGAGCAGTTTTATGTTCACAGCAAACTTGAAGGGAAAGCACAGAGATTTCCCATATAACCCACACATGTATAGCCCCTGTGCATGTATAGTCTCCCCCATTATCAACACCTCCCTCCAGAGTGGCATATTTGTTACAAATTATAAACTTACATTAACACATCATAATCACGCAAAGTCCATGTTTTACATTACAATTTACTCAATGTTCTATGTTGTGTGGGTTTGGGCAAATGTATAAGGACACGTATTCATCATTATCTTGTACAGAGTATTTTCACAGCCCTAAAACTCCTTTGTACTCTGCCTATTTATCCTTCCACCGCCTACTACCCCTCAAAACTCTTGACAGCAAATAAACTTTTTATTTGCTTCACAGTTTTACCTCTCCAGAATATCATATAGTTGGAATCATACAGTTTGTAGCTTTTTCAGATTGGCTTCTTTCACTTAGCAACATGCATTTAAAGTCCATCCAGGCCATTTCATGACTTGATACCTCATTAAATACCACAGCTTATTTATCCATTTACCACTTATATAACATCTTGGTTCCTTCTAAATTTTGGCAATTTTGAATAAAGCTGCTGTAAAAATTCACTTGCAGTTTTTTTGTGTGGGCATGTATTTTCATCTTCTTTAGGTAAATACCAAGGAGCGCAATTGCTGGATCCTATAGTAAAAGTATACTTAGTTTGGTAGGAAAATGCCAGTCTTCCAGAGTGGCTGTATCATTTTGCATTCCCACCGGCAATAAATGAGTACCTGAGCTCCACATCCTTGCCAGCGTTTGGTGTTGTCAGTGTCCCAGATTTCAACCATTCTAACACATGTGTAGTTGTATCTCATTGTTCTTGTAATTTGCATTTCCCCAATGATTTAAGATATGGATCATCTTTTCAAATGCTGTTTGCCATCTCTATATTTCATTTGGTGAGGTGTCTGTTAAGAGTTTTGGCCCATTTTTAAATCAGATTTTTTTTTTTACCGTAGAACTTTAAGAGTGCTTTTTGTATTTTGGATATCAACCCTTTATTAGGTGTGTCTTTTGTGAATGTTTTCTCCCAGTCTGTGCCTTGTTTGCTCACTGTCTTGATATTGTCTCTTACAAAGTTTTTAATATTAAGTCCAACCAGCTTATCAATTATTTCTTGTATAGATTGTGCCTTAGATGTTGTACCTAAAAACTCAATGCCATACCTAAGGTCACCTAGGTTTTCTCCTATGAATCTTTGAGGAGTTTATAGTTTTGTGTTTTACATGTAGGTTTGTGATCTGTTTTGAGTTAATTTTTGTGAAGAATGTAAGATCTGTGTCTAGATTCATTGTTTTGCATATGGATGTCCAGGCCTTTTCATTTTAATTCATCTCAAGATATTTTCTTATTTCTCTAGTCATTTCTTCTTTGACCCATTGATTTTTTTGAATGTGTTGTTTAATTTCCATGTATTTGTGGATTTTCCAGTTTTCCTTCTGTTTTTGATTTTTGGTTTCATTCTACTGTGGTCAGTGAAGGTATTTTTTATGATTTCCGTCTTTTAAAATTAATTGAAAATTGTTTTATAACAATATACAGTCTATTCTGGATAATGTTCCATGTACATTTGACAGAAATATGTATTGTGTTGTTGTTGAATGAAGTGTTCAGTGTAAGTGTTAGGTCTAGTTGCTTTATAATGTTCAAGTTCTCTACTTCTTTATTGATCTTCTGTCTGGATATTCTATCTATTATTGAAAGTGGAGTATCAAGTTCTTTAAAATCCTATAGGACACAAAAAGAAGAGCTACAAACTAAAACTTTAATAATATTAGCTATTACATTTATCTATGTATTTACCTTTACCAGAGATCTTTATTTCTTTATCTGACTTTGATTTATGGTTTAGTGCCATTTCATTTTATCCTGAAGAACTTCTTTTAGCATTTCTTGCATGGCAGGTTTACTAGTGATGAATTCCCTTAGCTTTTGTTTGTCTGGGAATGCTTTGATTTCTTCTTTATTCTTTTTGTTTATTTTATTTTATTTTTTAAATTTGAGATATAATTGACATATAATATTGTATTAATTTCAGGTGTACAACATAATAATTTGATATTTGTATATTATGCCAAATGATCACCACAATAGGTCTAGTTAACATCCATCACCATACATAGTCACAAATTATTTTTCTTGTGATGAGAACTTCTAAGTTTTACTCTCTTAGCAACTTTCAAATGTAGAATACACTATTATTACCTATTTCACTATACCGTACATTACATTTTATGCTTTGTTTTAGAAGTATAGTTTTGCTGGGTAAGGAATTCTTGGCTGATAGATTTTAATTTCAACTCTTTAAATAAATATCACTCCACTGCCTTCTGGCTTCTGTGGTTTTCTCATGAGAAATTGGCTGTTAATCTTACTGAGGATGACTTATACATGAGGAGTTGCTTCTCTCTTGCTCCTGTCAAGATTTTTTTCTTTGTCCTTCGACAGTTTATTATAGTGTATTTTAATGTGGATCTGTTTAAGTTTATCCTGCTTAGAGTTCACTGAGTTTCTTAGATTTGTTTATTCATTTCTTTCATCAAATGTGGGCAGTTTTCAGCCATCATTTCTTCAAAAAATTTTCTCTTCCTCTTTCTTTATGTCTTCTCAGATGCAAATGTTAGTACACTTGATGGTGTTCCATAGGTCCCTTAGGCTCTGTTCATTTTTCTTCATTCTTTTTCTTTCTACTGTGCAAACTGGATAATTTCAGTCACCTTATTATTAAATTTGCTGATTCTTTATTCTGCTTGCTTAAATCTGCTGTTGAACCCTTCCAGTGAATATTTTTTTATTTCATCTCTTGTACTTTTCAGCTCCAGAATTTTTATTTGATTTCTTTTGAATAATTTCTATTTATAGATATTGCCTACTTGCTCATACATTGCTCTTCTGATTTCCTTTATTTCTTTGTCCATAGTTTCCTTTATCCTGATCTTAGCCAAAAGGCCAAGAAGTCATGGTTTCCTTGATCTTAAGCACATTTATGACAGTTAATGTCTTTTTCTAGTATTCCCAGTGTCTGAGCTTCTTGTTTTTTTATTCGGTAATATTTTCTCTTGGTTTCTTTTTATCTTGTTTCTTTGCATGTTTTGATGTGTGTGTGTGTGTGTGTGTGTGTGTGTGTGTGTGTGTGTGTGTGTGTGTACATGAAGAACTGGACATTTTGAATATTGTAATGTATTAACTCTGGATACCAGATTATCCTTATTCCCAGGGATTGCTAATGTTTGTTGGGGCAGGGCAGGTGCAGTTGTTTATTTGTTTAGTGACCTTTACAAAATATTTTAGCAAGGACAGTATTTCTTATCATGTGCATTCTCTGAAATCTCTTTTCCAGTACCTCTGTGGTAAGTCAGTGGCATGAACAAATTAGAGAAAATAAAATAAATAAAAAACTGTTCTGTCTATTTAAACTCTTCAATAGCTACTACTCAGGAAGCCATTTCAACCCATGGTAGTTGAAATAACAGCCAGTCACTGTGCCAGTCTCTCAGTAGAGGGCAGATTGAAATATACAGTTCCTCTCCTTGTAGATCAAGGTCTTTATTGCTCAACCTGGTACCACAAGAAATGTGGGTCATCGTTTCCACAGATGCCTGTTATGGGGTTACAACATGGAGGATGGTAACTACTATGCAAAACTGAAATTCATCAACATTTACCAGCTTCTTTCTTCATCAAGCACTCTCCTGGATGTTGCAAGTGTTTGACTAAATTCCAGCATTCTAAATAATTGATTCCAATGGATCTTGCCAGTTCAATAGTTGTTTCACTGGAACTTCCTACTTCTCCATTTCTGTTATGTTACCTCAACTTCAGTTGTTTAAAGCCATTACATTTGTGGTAATTTGTTACAGTAGTACTGAGAAACCAATAAAACCCTTCTCTTCCCATGAGTGACAGGCTTATATGTACAATGTCTATTCTACATTTCTTCTTGGATAGCCGTTAGAGCACTTAGCAGAATTCTTGATTTCAATATTCCTCCTTGAGATTTCTCTTTATTAGTAAATGGAAAGTTCTAATCTACCTCCAGTTACTCAGTGTAATAATATAGACATGATTCACACCTTGACATTTTTTTTATCCTAAAATCTAATTGATGAAACAGTTGCATATCTTCTATCTTCAAAATGTATCCCAAATTCATCCACTCCACCCTAGTCCAAGCTGCCATAATCCCCTGTTGGAGCTGCTGTAATAACCTCCTAATTTCATTCCTGCTTACACTCTTGCCACCATTGTATTAGTTCTTCATATTATATCTGAGCCTTTTTTAAAAATGAATAAATCACATAAAATCAGTCTCCTGCTTAAAATCATTCAATGACTTGCTATCACATTTAAAATAAAATCAATAAGGAAATAACATCCTTAAATGACACATTAGATCAACTAGACATAATCGATATTTACAGAGCCTTCCATTCCAAAACAGCAACTTATACATTCTTCTCTAGTGCACATGGAACATTCTCAGGGATTGACCACATGCTGGGACACAGAGATAGCCTTAACAAATATAAGAGGGTTGAAATCATACCAACCATATTCTCTGATCATAATGCTTTGAAGCTGGAGAAAGAAAGTGGGAAGAACCACAAATTCATGAATATTAAACAACATGCTATGGAAGAATGACTGGGTCATAGAAGAAATAAAAAGAGAGATCAAGAGATACATAGAAACGAATGATAATGACAGTACAACACATTAAAACTTTTGGGACTCAGCAAAAGCAGCAATAAAAGGAAAGTTCATATCATTAAGGGCCTATTCTAAAAAACCGATCAGACAAACAAACAAACAAAAAAACGCAACCCGAGAATGAGCCCAAATAAACAACCTAGCACTACATCTTAAAAAAACTGGAAAAAGAACAAATTAAGCTTAAAATCAGCAGAAGAAAGGAAATAATCAAATTTAGAGCAGAATTAAATGAAATTGAGAACAAAAGAAAAATAGAAAAAATAAATGCAATAAAGTACTGGTTCATTGAGAAGATTAATAAAATTGACAAGCCCCGGCTAGACTCACTAAAGAAAAAAGAGAAAGGTACAAATAAACAAAATCAGTGATGAAAGAGGAAAAGTTACAACAGTACCACAGAAATACAAAAGCTCATCAAGAATACTATGAAAAAGTATATAACGCCAAATTTAGTAACCTAGAAGAAATGGACAAGTTTTTAAAAATATACAACCTTCCTAGACTGAATCAAGAAGAACTGGAAAATCTAAATAGACTGATCAGCAGGATGGAAATTGAAACAATCATCAAAAATCTACCAAAGAGTAAAGGCCCAGGACCAGATGGCTTCACCAATGAATTCTACCAAATATTCAAAGAAGATTTAATACCTGTTCTCCTCAAATTCCTTCAAAAAATTGAAGAGGAGGCAAATATTACTAACTCATTTTATGAGTCAATATTACCCTGATACCAAAACCTGGTAAAGATAACACACACAAAAAGAAAACAACAATATCTCCCGTGAACACGGATGCAAAAATTCTAAATAGATACTAGCAAATCAAATGTAACAACATATTAAAAAGATTATATGCCATGATCAAGTGGGCTTCATCCCAGGGGCACAGGGAAAGTTTGACATGTGCAAATCAATTAATGTGATACGCCATATAAACAAAATAAAGAATCAGGACGTGGTTCCATAGCGTAGCGGTTAGCACGTCTGCTTTACACGCAGAAGGCTCTGGGTTCGTGCCCCAGTGGAGCTAGAGTCCATAGTCTACAGCCATGCCACTCTGAACAAGCCCAATGTCTGATCTCGGAAGCTAAGCAGGGTAAGGCCTGGTTAGTATTTGGCTGGCAGACCACCTAGGAAGAGCAAGTGCTATAGGCATACATAAAAAAATAAAATAAAAAGAATAAGAATCATATGATCATATCAATAGATGCAGAAAAAGCCTTTGATAAAATATAGCATCCATTTGTCATCAAAACACTTAAAATAGTACTTCAACATAATAAAAGCCATATACACAAACCCTCAGCTAACATTATACTTAATGGTGAAAAACTAAAAAAAATTTCCTTTAAGATCAGGAACAAGACAAGGCTGTCCTCTATCACCACTGTTATTCAATATAAAATTGGAAGTCTTGCAATCAGGCAAGAGAAAGAAATAAAAGGCATTCGAATAGGAAACGAAGAACTCAAACTGTCACTATTTGTGGATGACATGATTTTCTATATAGAAAACCCTACAGACTCCACAAGAACACTACCAGAAATAATAAACAAATATAGTAAAGTTTTAGGATACAAAACCAATGTTCAAAAATTCATAGCATTCCTATACTTTAATAATGAATTGTCAGAAAAAGAAATGAAAAAACAATTCCTTTTGCAACTGCAACAAGACTAAAATACCTAGGCATAAACCTAACAAAACATGTGAAGGATCTATATAATGAAAACTATAAGACTCTATTCAAAGAAATTGAAGAAGACACAAAGAAATGAAAAGATATTTCATGTTCTTGAATTGGAAAAATCAACATAGTTAAAGTAACCTTATTACCTAAAGCGTTATATAGATTTAATGTAATCTCCACCAAAATCCCATTGATATTTTAAAAAGAAATAGAGCAAGCACAAAAGACCCCGAATCGCCAAAGCCATCCTGAGAAAAATGAACAAAGCTGGAGGTATCATTCTGCTCGATGTCAAATTGTAATTCAAAGTGACAGTAGTCAAAATGGTATGGCATTGGCAGAAAAACAAACACACAGACCAGTGGAACAGAATTGAGAGTCCAGAAGTAATCTCCTGTTTATATGGGCAAATAATTTTAGACAAGAAAACAAAATCATACAATGGAGAAAGGAAAGCCTCTTCAATAAATGGTGCTGGGAAACTGGAAAGCCACCTGCAAAAGAATGAAACTAGACTATTGTTTATCACCATACATCAAAATTTACTCAAAATGGATTAAAGACCTGAATATAAGACTAACAACAACAAATTGCATAGAAGAAAACATAGGAACTAAACTCAAGGACATTGGACCTAAAGAGGATTTTATGAATTTGACATCAAAGGCAAGAGAAGTAAAACCAAAAATAAGTGAATGGGACTATATCAAACTAAAAGCTTCTACACAGCAAAAGAAACCGTCAACAAGGCAAAGAGGCAATCATCCAAATGGGGGTATAATTTGCAAGCAACGCCTCCAATAAGGGCCTAATATTAAAAATATATAAAGAACTCGTATAACAACAAAAAACAAACAATTCAATTAAAAAATAGGCAGAAGACCTGAACCGACACTTCCCTCAAGAAGATGTACAAATGGCCAACAAGCATATGAAAGGATGCTCAACATCACTAGCTATTAGGGAAATGAAAATTATAACCACAATGAGATACCATCTCTCACCTGTTAGAGTGGCTATCATCAATAGGACAAGTAATAGCAAGTGTTGGAGAGGATGCTGAGAAAAAAGGAACCCTCATACACTACTGGTGGGACTGCAAATTAGTGCAGCCACTATGGAAAACAGTGTGGAGGTTTCTCAAAAAACTAAGAATTGATTTACAATATGATCCAGTGATCCCTCTACTGGGTATTTACTCAAAAAACTTAAAAATATTTATCCAAAAACATACATGCACACTGATGTTCATGGTGACATTATTCACAGTGGCCAGGACATGGAAGCAACTGAAGTGCCCTACAATAGAAGATTGGATAAAGAAGTTGTGGTACATATATACAATGGAATATTACTATAAGAAGAGATGAAATACTGCCATTTGTGACAATATGGATGGATATTGAGATAATCATGCTAAGTGAAATAAACCAGACAGAAAAAGTTGAAAATCACATGATATCACTTATGTGTGGGATATATATCTAAAAGCAACAAATAAGCATGACAAACAAACAGATTCACGAACATGGACAGTGGATTAGTGGTTACCAGAGGGAAGTGGCGAGAGGAGAGGTAGATAGGGGTAAAAGGAATCAAATAGGTTGTTATGGAAAGAAATCTACCTGTGAGTGGTGAATACATGACTTACTGTTGAATTATACACTTGAAATTTATTGGATTTTGTTAAGCAATATCACCCCAATATAAATAAAAAAATAATAAAATAAAATAAAATAAAATCTACTCTTCTTCTATGTTTTTGTGATAGTTAATTTTGTGTGTTAACTTGACTGGGCTACAAGGTGCTGACATTTGAGCATCATTCTGGGTGTTTCTGTGAGGGTGGTTCTGGATGAGATTAACATTTGAATCAGTAGACTGAGTAAAGCAGACTGTCTTGTCTAATGTGGATGGGCCTCATTTGGTCAGTAGAGGGCCTGAATAGAACAAAAGGCTGATCCTTCCACAAGTAAGAGGGAACTCCTTCTGCCTGACAGCCTTAGCAGGACCACTGGTTGGTTCTTTCTTGCTTTTGGATTCAAACTACACCATTGGCACTCCTGGGTCTCCAGCTTGCCAACTGTAGATCTTGGGACATTGTAGCCTCTATAACCACATAAGCCAACTTCTTATACTAAAGCTCTTTATATATATTCTATACATAATTTATATATCTATCTATATGTAGATAGATATGTGTATTGTATATAGAATAATATCAATACATTTGTAGCAGAATATTCTATATATATCATTCTATATGTAGATAGATGATAGATAGATAAATAGATGGAAAGATAGATAGATGATAGATAATCTCCTGTTGGTTCTGTTTCTCTAGAAGAACCTGAATGTTAAAGTCCTAGAAGTTTCCACTAGTCTCTCTGACCTCATCTTGAACGTTCCGTTTCCTGTCTTTATAGTCCTTTAGCCTCACTATCTATTTTTTTGTTGTTGTTCCTAGCTGGCACTGGCTCCTCCTTCTGCCTGGAAGCTCTTCCCCAAATCTATATATGAATTACTGGATCTCTTCATTCAGATGACTGCTCAAAACCATCTTTCCCAAAAGGGTTCCACAAACACGTAAGCAAATGACACCTTACTCCCTCTATTATATTATTTTGTTTATTTTCTTCATTATAGTTATCATAAGCAGAAATTACTTTGTTTATTTATTTAATGTTTATTACATATTTATTGTCTATCTCTTCTACCAGAATTCAAGCTTCGTGAGTTTAGAGATTTTGTCTGTTTTGTTAACTGTTTTATCCATAGTGCCTGGTCTATAGTATATGCTTAGTGTGGACTTATTGAATACATAGATGAATGAATGCAATCAGGTGTAAAAAGCTTTTATGAACCTACCTGCAATATTGGACACAGAATTATTGTGGCCAAACCAAAACTAGGTTTAAAACAATGGAAAGTTGGTGGCACTCTAAGGCATATGCATAAGAAATTGTCCTTCTCTGAATCAGGGAGCTGAAGGAGTCACGATGTCAATAATTTGAAAAATATAGAGTAAAAAAATCATCTAGAGAAAAGGTAAAGGTAATCTTTGATAAAAATAAAAACAGCATGTATATCATAAGGTGAAGGAGAAGATTAAAGCAAGTAAAATACATTCTTGGTAAAAAAAAAAAAAATACAGGAAAGAATAAAGAAGATTTAAAAACAGAAGCCAAACTGTACATAAAGACGGAAGACCAAACATGTCATTTATGGCTACAAACTCAAATGACTTACCCTCTATTAAAAATGAAATACCTTCAAATAGATTTAAAATATTCAACTATGTATTGAGTAGAAGAGAGTGATGCAGAATTCCTAACAATAAAAAATGGGAAAAGACTTACCAGGAAAATGAAACCCGCCCCAAAAAATCAAGGTGACTATATAAATTTCACACAAGGTAGATTACAAGGCAACTGTGTTACATGAGATAGAAAAAGTCCGTTTATAATGATGAAAGGTAAAATCTACAATGAAAGTATAAAAGTAATATATACTACATGACTGTCATGAAGTATAAAAAGCAAAGTATAAAAAGACAGAGAGAAGGAACAATTTCTCGCTGTGAGAAATGCCCCTTCTAGTATTTAACAGCTATTGAACAGGACAAATAAATACATAGAAAATATGAATAATATAATTTAAAAGACAGGATTAATTGGTATTGTAAATGTTTTACACCCTACCAATTGAGATTGCATCTTCATTTTAAACATGTATGAAACATAAAGAAAATTGATCATATAATAGGCCCTTTGAAAACAAAAATAAATCAAAACCTTCTCAAAGGCAAAAATTTCTCAGCTACAGTATAGTAAAACTAAAAGTAGAAGAGGGGACAGAGAGAGAGAGACATAAGTAAAAAATCTTAAATTAGTTAGCAATTAAAAAATCATTATACTTCTAAATAGTCAAAATGAAATTAAAAGTATGATTAAAGACTATTTATAAGATAATGAAAATAAGAACATTACATATCAAAATTAATGTGACATGGCCAGTCTCCATCATAGGTTTAATTTTTTGTCTTAAATAATATAACTGAAGAATAAGAACATGATAAAATAAAAACTGAAATAACCAATCAATAGTCAATGCAAGATGTATTTAAAAATAAAACAAGACAAGCAGAAGCAAGAAAGAAAGATTAAAGGATTAACAATAAATAAGAAAACACAAAAAGTAAACACAATGATTTTTCTTTGAAAAAAGGCATATCTCTCATAAATGTAAAAAAAAAGAACACAAATAAAATTAAAAATAAGAAAAGGATAAATCAAAGGATACAAACATTTCTTTAAAAATTAAAGAAATATTGTGTACATTTCTTTGCCAACAAATAAAAAAGTATTTCAAAGGAAATGATACTTTCTCAAAAAATATAAAGTATCCACTTTGAATCAAGAAGAAATGGCAAATCAGAAAATGAAAATCATGAAACAATAAACCATTTTCGAACTATGAAAATAAAGAATTTATTAAAATATAACTTTAAAAAAATAAGTCTTTGAGACAAAAATCTTTTACCAATGTGATACCTCAGTCCTTCAAGGACCATAATTCTTGTGTTATATAAATAACTCCTGAGCAAAATGAAAATCAGAAAGCTAATCAACTTGAAACTAGAAATTATGAAACTAGAGCTACTCCAATATAAAAACTTAATAAACATAGATACATTTTTAAAAGCTATAAAATAATATCATATATGAATGTTTTAAAACTCATAAGTGAAGTTGTGCAAATCGAAATCAACGATATAATAAAAAGCACATTTTTCTGTAAAATAGTGGGCCTGCCCTTATGATTTCATATTAAGACATTTATCTCAATTCTAAGATGCACCTTTTCTTTTTCATGTTTTAATATCTCTGAAATTACAATATATTTTATAATCTATGAAGTTTAGTAGTATACAATAACTCCTGCTAACTTTATTAGATACTAAAAGGGGATTAGACCTAATTAAACACCACTTCCACTTTTAAAATATTTAGGAAGCCAGGATTCTTCTTACTATAAAGAAAATCTAACTCATACCAACATTTTACATCACAGTTAATAGTAAAGTACAAGAAATAGTTCCGTTAACATCAGGAACAAAGTAAGGATGCCCACTCTCATTATGAGAATAGTAGAACATACAACAAAAAGTAGTGGAATTACTGTTGAAAGGAGGAGGCACATTTATTGGTATTTCAAATGTATAATTATATGCTTAGAAAACCCTAGATAATTGACAGAAATTCTTCTAAAATTGATAAACTTCAATCAAATCACATGATACAAGATAACAGGCAATAATCAGTTAGAAGGTATAAAGAGATTAACAAACAACCCCGTAGCAGTGAAAAACAAAGTAGTTAGCATAACAGTAACAAGACATGCCTGAGATCTATAGGAAGTTGAACATTGTAAAGATGTTCATTGCTTTGAAATTAGCTCCTAGCTTTAAAGTAAATCCCTTCAAACATGACAGAAGTGTTCTAAAGTTCATCTTGAAGAATGATGTGGCAAAAATAGATAAAAGTAAGGAGAAGGGGCTTACTCTAACAAATATTAATATATATTAAAATTGTAATTCAAATCTACAGATTAAAACTTCAACGTAATCATCTCTGAAAGCTCTCAAGCCATCTGAGCAAGACTACACTAGCAAGCAAACATGCCATCACACAACATCACACATTACCATGACACAACGAATTGAATTTTGATTGGATTAAAGATGGCAGCATAGAAATAGAAGATCATGAAATAGGAAAAATATAAGCAGACATTAAATTGGGGAGGTTAGGAAAAACTTTGTTAAAGTGGAAAGAAAAAAGAAAGATGAATGTGATTACATAAAAAACTTTAAAGGCAAATGACAAATTGAGAAAAATATTTATGAGAATAGCGAAGAAAAGGATGAATTGTTTATGTATCAGAAAAGCTCTTAAATTAAAATTAACAAGTGAAACAAAAATATTTTAAAATCCCTAGGTATAAAGTATGACTATATAATTAGTGAACAAAATTGAAGAAATTGAATATACCCATGTAAAAATGTCTTTCTTACTATTAGTCAATGAGAAGAAAATTAACACATGAGCCAAATACCGCTTTTCTCTTTTCACATTAGAAAGAATAAAATAATCTGTTAATACAAATGAGGCAATGATTAAACAGACAATCTTATATACTGCTAGTTGGAACAGAATTTAGTATACTTTTTCTCAAGTACAGTTTCTCAGTGTGTATTGTGAACCTCAAAATCTTTTACATACTCAAGTAATTCCATTGTTTAGGAATGTGGTCTCATGAAATAATGAGATACACAGGCTTATGTTCAAATACTTGTGGCAGGTATATAAAATAATAGAAATACACAGATAACATAGAGAAAGGTACAGATGCAGATAGAATATTACGTAGTCAATATAATCAAGTACTTTTAGTGAAAAAAGCCGGACACAAAATTGCATATACAGCATGTTCTCAATTTTGTTAAAAGAACATATATGTGTGTATATATGTATATAGTCAATATAGTATACACACATGTATATAGAGTGTTTTTGTTAAAGTTGAGAACGCTCTGCTATATACAATATTACATATGTACAAATACAATAAAATTCTGAAAGGGAGTATACTTAACTATTAACACGATTATTTTGGGATATGGGATTATAGGCAAATTTTATTTATTTTTTTATTTCTTTGTGTTTTCCAAGGATCCTAAAACAAAAATGGAATGGTCCTAGGGAACCTACAGAACACAGATAATGAAACTTTGTACGTAAAGTTGCCTTCTTAGAGACTCATAAGGATAATGGGTATTTTACAGGCTGAGAGAATTCCTGCAGGTAAAATAAAGATAAACACACATCTCTTTTACTTTATTTAATATTATATTTTCCATATTTCTTTGATTTCTCTGATAGAAATGGTTATCAACAATTCATCCCATCTCTTGTAAACACAGAGGTGGGGTCTATCTCCTTCAGCTTAAATCTGGGTTGGCCCTGTGCCTTGCATAGTGTGGGAAAGTTGACGCTTATTCAGTTGTAGGCCCAGTCCTTCAGAGGCTTGACAGCTTCTGCCTCTGTTCTCCTTGCTGCTGTGCTGCAAGGAAGCGGGAGGAGAATTCGCTCTCAGGCAGTGAAGCTCTAGTGGCAGTGCTCAAAATCCCAATAGCACACTACCTGATAGAGGGAGCCTGAGCTCGAGAAATGTGGCAAGATACCAGGTGGTCTGAGGTTAAGAAAATCCAGCAGGAAATTCTCTGGGGTAGTAATGGATCAAGGACTACCAGAAACTGGATGCCCATTTGATTTGTGGTTGCTGGGATGCAGTATAAATTCCCTCCGTTCCTTCTTCAGTATGACTCAGCTATGTGCATAGACTTGTATGCTGGCTGCTCTGGGGAATCAAAAAAAAAAAAAAAAGAGTGTGCTCCAGGCTGGATCTAGCTCAGAATGCAATGGAGAGAAGGGACTAGATGTGGAGTGGGTGTGAATGAGATGGACAAGTTGGTGAAAGCAATAAAGTGGGGCAGGATGTTACCACAGAAGAGAAAGACTTTCTCCAGGTTTGCAAGTAAGTCCCTGGAGACAGTGGGAGTAGGAAACGTTGAATTTTCCATCCACATGGGAGGTGAGTATTGAGTCATCTTAGTTTTAATAGTGAAGTAAGAGTGGTTCCTTGAATTTGAAGAATTTTAGAGATTCTGGTGATTGCAAATGCTTGAGTTATAAATTAGGGCTAATTCTGCCCATCCTCCTTGTTAGTTTAGACTAGGAATCTAAAGTGAGTTAGGAGGATTTTTTTTTGTGTGTTATTTAGTAGACAGCCATGGGGTTCAGGGACTTGGGTAAAAGAAGTAGACTGTTACAGAAAGCTGTAATTAGAACAATAGCTTTGAACCGGTCCCACGTGGGGTTCAGCATGAGCAGAGCAGTTGGAGAGAGGGCAAGTTTACTAAAAGAAGCCATGCTGTCCTGCCTGCTCTGTGGAGAATACCATCTCTACCCCCATGGGCCTCTTGAGGCCCTGGAGTCCTCATGGCTCCCCAAGTCCTGCTGCTGCAGTTGTCCAGAGCCCGGGTGATTTGTGGTGGCAGGAGCACGTGAATTTTCTGAACAAACAATGCAGCCCTACCAAATTCAGTTAGGCTGAGACCTAAGTGACTTCTTCTACTTTTGTGTTTCTGCTTTTGCAAGAATGTCAGGTCCAGCTGTTGCAGTGCACCCTCACCTTTGGGAGCAGTTTACAAACTGCTTTACACATAACACTTTATTTTATTGTCATGGCAGCCCTCTGATGTAGGCCAAATATATAATTTCCATTTCCATTTTACAGGTGGGGAGACTGAGGCTTAGAGAGGATAAATAACTTGCCAAGGACACACAGCTGCAGTATGTTAATATTAGCAGATATGTTGTGCTGAAAGTGAGCTTTCTTGTTTCTAGGTTACATCTTTTATTTTCCAGGTTTCAGTTCAGTTTTTGCTTGAGAACTTTTAAGCTTTTCTAGGGCAGAAAATGTGTCTTCTCTGCCATTAGAATCACCTAGAAGTTCTTTTGAGTCTGTACATAGCAGGTGCCCAGTACATGCTCTTCACTGAAACTCTGTCTTTTCAGAGTCCAGTTTCCCAGTGCCATCTGCTCATTTGACATGTCCCCAAACTAGAATCTAACATTTGCTGACAGTATGAGTTGAATCTTCTCGGACTCTATCATGAGTGTTCTCTATCACCCATCTAAACTTTCCTTTTAAAAGGAGACCAAAGAGAAAGACGGGAAAAGCATCCTGCTGCTAGGCTGTGCGAGGCCTTTTGGGCGTTATCTTCAGGCTAATGGGATAAAATTAATTGAAGGAGCTTAAATGTGGAGCAACAGGCTCTGATTTTCACCTTACAAAGATCTTTCTGACTATCATAGAGGATGACTTGTGTCATGGGGTTACTGCAGGCAGGAGTATAAGCAGGGAGCAGTAAGCAGGCTGTTTCAGGGGCCCAGGTGGGAGATGGAGGTGGACTGGACCAGGATGTGGAGGCTGGGCCATGGAGATGGAGAGAAGTAGGCTGATTTGAGAGATGTATAGGAGGCAGATGGACGTGACTTGGAGAGGCGAATGGTATCAAAGATGATGCCCAAGGTTCAGGGGAATTGTGATGTCACTCCCAAGGCCAGGGAGAATAGAGGGAGAGCAGCGTGTGAAGATGTTCAGTTTGGGCCATTTCAACTTAGAGATTCTCTGAGGAGCTGGGGACCTGGGATGTGAATATCTGTTTGGGAATTCTGACACTGTGGTAGAGGATACGATTACCTAGGGAGGAAGTGAGGTGTAAGGAAACAGGAAGAGCTGGGACTGAGCCTTGCGAATGTCCCTGCCAAAGGCAAATAAGAAGCTGCTGGAGAAGCTTGAGGAAAACTATTGACTGGGATGGTGACAGCTAGAGGAGGAGTGTTTCAAGAGAAAAAGAACTATGAAATGTGTCACATATTTCATAGACAGCAAGTAAGATGGGGCTATAAATTGTTCATAGTAGCCTAGATGTTACTTCAGAGGAAGCTTGGAGGAAGTGCCTAGGTTTGCCAGGAAAAGAAAAGTGAGAAAGTAGAGTTAGTGAATGGAGTCAGGTTCAAGTTTAACTCTGGTTCTGTAAAGGTGATTTCCCTTTCCTACATCCCAGTGTTCTCACCTGAAAAATGAAGGGCTTGAGCTCTTAGGTTTAAAGGGTGTTCACTAATCCTAGCAAAGTAAGATTATTCCAATTATCAGTGTATAACTGCAAGAGCTTTTTAATGACATGAGCTTCCACTGGCTCCTTTGGGCTGTCAAGCTTGGTGTAACAGGCCAACTGGGAAATTTCCTGCTCAGCTTCACATTTCCTCTGCTTGATTTCAGGTCATTGCCCCTAGCGACATTCCCCTCTAGATTATCTTAAATATTCCGATTTTTACACCACTGGAACACTTATACAGTGACATAATATTTTCTATTGTTTCTTGTCTGATTCCTTTGCTCTATCTTTTTCTTCCTATGACCTTGCTAAGTACAAATATATGTTAAAGCCAATCTTGAGCATTTATTGAACAACTAGGTGCTAGTGCGAGTTGTGTGTGTGTGTGTGTGTGTGTGTGTGTAGATGATGACAGTGGGGCATTGAGGTTCAACTACAAGTATAGACTCTGATGAATTTTTGAGGGCCAGTTTTTAGACTGATCCATTTAAAGAAAATTCTGGAAAGGAATAGAAGAGGGTTTTGTGGTTAAAAATCAGTTTTATACAATGCCCCCTGCTAGTGAAGACCATGCCATCTGCTAGTTGTTTACTGGCATCAGAGCATTCAGAGATAGAAGAGACATCAAAGATCACCCTCTTTGTTTTCATTTCTCTGTTTTGCACTGTATATACTGGGGGTAAACTGGGTACAGGATAGATAAGCAATTACACAGCAAACTGGTGGCACTATAGACAATATAAGACTTGTGCACAGGGCTCTTAATGTCTCCTCCCAGCACAACAGAGCATCTGTTATGTGTTAAACACTAGGCTGTGGACCACCTTGATCCTTGGTCTTAATTGGGAAGAAAAATGAAACTCTCGTAGAATTGTACAGGGCTATCTTTATATTCATTATATGTGTGTACAAAAGTACTTCAGAGAAAAGAAGATATACTGTGGACCTTGACGCCTTGAATTTTCAAACAGGTAGAGAGAGTAAGGAATGGTATAGGGAGATCCTAAGAAGAGTGGTGGGAATAGAGTAGGGTAGGGTGAGTGGCTGGGAAGACTTCACTGTATTAGAGACAATGTGTGAGAAGAAACCAGGGAGAGATGGATGGACCAAAAGTATAAGATTGAGTTAGGAGAGATCTGATGTGGAAGGCAAACCAAGAGCTATAATAGAAATATTATATAGTTATCAGTTTTCTATATATACATATATAAACAAAATAGTAACTTGAAGGTTCCTTGTTTTTCTCTCTCACTCTTGCAAAGAAGCACTTGTGTATTATTTGCTTTGCTGTTCCCTTTTCTCTGGGGAGAGAACTGGACTCAAAGATCATCAGCTGGGTGAGGTGGAAGAGATGGGACCCAATGTAGTCAGGATGGTGTGACGAGGTGGCCCTGGGTAAAAGTTCTCCTGGGGAAGGCCAAAAAATTCCCAGGATTTGAGAACTGCATACTTAAATCCTCCTAAAGGATTGGGAGAGACAAGTGAAGTCGGAATTCCAGTTTGGAGTGTACATTTTAAATGAGTGCCTAATTTAAATTAGGCCACATTGTATACATTTCCCTTTTTTAGCATCTTTAATTTGTTCCCCCAAGCTTTGTCTCTAAAAGAAAAGCTGTTGAATGAAGAAAATATTTCCATTATTTTAGTAGGAAAATTATGGTACTTTTCATCCTAACAATTTTTACCGACAGAAAAATATATCAAATGAACAATGAAAATAAATATACATAAATAAAGAAGACAATTTAGAATAAAAAATGTACTTTATTCATAAGTAAAGTGAAGAATTAATGTACTTACCAAATGAAGAATAAAAGACTTGACAATAGATGGTGGCAGGTGGAGGCCAAATATTCATTCTTTAGAAAATTATTGCTTCTTTCTCTATACCATTTCTCTAGACATTTTATAACTTTTGAGGAACTTGTGGTTATCTGGCATTCAAGATGCACTTCAAAAAAAGTAACGGCACAGAAAATCACCTTCAACCAAAATAAATGGTAGTTATACTAAAGCACAAGGGAATAACATGTTCATAACAGCCTGAAAAGTCATAGAAGATGCTACCTCTTCATCTCCCTTGTTGGGTGTACATAGAGCAAAATGCTTTGGGTTTATTTAAATATGAATTCAAATTTGTCCCTGATGATATTCTTTAACTAGAAACTGTGGTATCAACTAAATTGGCGAGTGAGTCTTTGCCTGAAATCATAATGTTGAAACTTTAATTGTTATATTTATTTAGAGTTGTTGTGGGGTGAACAACTTGTTATACCAAGTAAAAAGGAGGTGTTATCTGAGAAGCTGTTGAGCTTTTCAAGAGCATTTATGATGATAAGTGGTTAACGGATACATAGAGAATGAAGTAAACTAGGCTTTCTCTCATCCTCAAGCTTTTGCCCACGATGATTCCACGTCTCAGAACAACTTCTTCCTCACATTCTCTGGGCTTTTCTTGGCTGTTACACTTTTCAAGACTAGCTCAGATGTCAAATTTTGTGGGGAATCTTCTGTGATCTGTCCTCAATGCCTTCGGCTCCATTTGTTCCAGCTCTTTCTCCTCGATACTTCTAAAGTCCCTTGCTTCCAACTATAACATTTAGACAACTGCTATGCACATTCATGTTTCTGGTCTGCTTTCTCAATTAGACTACATTTCTTGTGAATGGAGACATGGATAAATTTGGTGTTAATAGTGCTGGCAGAGTAACTGGTATATAGGAGACAGCCAATCAATGTGAATTAGTGTATGTGTGTGCAACATTATTTAGGAAAGAATTCAGAAGTCAAATTTCAGGGCTGTGAAAAATGTATTAGGAAAGTGTATTTGTCAACTTTTGATGCAATAAGAAACAACCTCAGTATCTCAGTGGCTTACAACAGCAAACATTTATATCTCATTCATATGACTGTGGGTTTTAGGTAGATTAAGGACCTGATCTAAGCTGTGTACAAATGAGAAGTGTCTCCATGTGTGTTTTCAAGGCAGAAGGGAGAAGTGTAACTAGCAAAGCAAAATATATTATATAATTAAAGCTTCTGCTTAGACATGGATAGGGAAGTGTACTCTGCCAATGCGGGGAGACTGCACAAGTCACATCTTATTAATTCAACAGAGAACATATCCTCCTTTGAATCAATGTTGCTGTAAGAACTAAGGGAAAACAGAAAAACAAAAACAACGTCAACTTTTATCTCTGCCATACAAAGAGATAAACTTGAAATAAATCATAGACAAAACTATAAAAGTTAAAACCATGAAGCTTCTAAAAGAAAACATGAGAGAAAATTTTTACAACCCTAGAAGAAAATATGCACAATGCATATGTCAAAGGACTTGTGTTTAGAATATATAAAGAATTTTTATAATTCAACATTGAGACAACAAACAACCTAATAAAGATGGACATAATTTTTGAACATTTAATAAAAGAAGATATAAGCATGTGAACAAATGGTCAATATTGTTAGTCATTAGAGAAATGTGAATTAAAATCACAATGAGGTGCCACTATAAACCCACTAGAATTGCTAAAACTTAAAAGACTGATAATAACCAAATTTTAGTAGAGGCAATGAACAACTAGAACTCTCATACATTGCTAGTGGGAGTGTGAAATGGGACACCACTTTGGAAACAGGTTTTCAGTGTTTTATAAAGTTAAACATACATTTATGACACAACCCAGCAATTTCATTCCTAGGTATTTACCCAAGAGATATAAAAAAATATGCCCACACTAAGGCTTATACGAGACTGGCCATAGCAGCTTTGTATAATAAATAGCTTCAAACTGGAAACAATCAAAACATCCATAAATAATGTAATGGATGAACAAATAAGGGTTTATCCATACAATGGAATACTGTTCTCTAATAAAGAGGGAATAGATATATACAACTTGGATATATACAACTTGGTATATACAACTTGGATGATATATATATAACTTGATATATACAACTTGGATGAATCTTGAATGTTTAATTGTACAGAAGAAGCCAGACAGAGAAGAGCACATACTCACTGATTCCATTTATATGAGGTTCTAGAACAGGAAAAAAAATCTATAGTGATAGAAATCAGATCAATTTTTTCCTGGGGCCATGGAGGGGGATTGACTAGGAAGGACATGAAGCGGGTGATAGAAATACTCTGTACCTTGATTGGGGTAGTGGTAATAGAGATAGTCATATTCATCTAAACTCATCAAACTACATTCAAAATGGGCACATTTTAATGTATGCAAATTATATCTCAATAAATGCATTAAAAATAAGAATAGTATCTTTGTATGTTAAATAAAGATAGGTGCCTGTGGCTTTTTCAGCATACCATCAAGGTACATATCTTTCATGGATTCAACACCTAAACTCAGAGTGCAGTAAAGAAATTACTGGGCTCTACTGAAGGGATGACTCTAGCATGCCTGGCCCACGCAAATCCAGAGTTAAAAGTTATCTGTCATGTGTCCTTTTTATTACCTTTTTTATGTTGGAAAACAGATGCTGCCATATTGGACCTTGAAGATAAGGGCTCACCTTACAAGAAATAGTAAGTGGTGAGCTGAAAAGAGCCTGTGTCTCAAAGGATTCCAACACAGCATTGGTACTTCCCTACCTCTGGACTTCTATGTTATGGAAAATGAGAAATAACCTGCCTTTTTTTCCCCCCAAAATATATATTTTATTAGTATCTTTTCCTTAACATGAAAAAAAAATCATAGCAGTTTCTCTTCACATCTGAAAATCTTGTTCAGCAAAAAACATGGCCAATTTAAGTTTCTTCTCTAAAAATAAATCTAATTCTTTTTTTTTTTTGAAATTTAAGCAATTACTTTATTCATAAGACAGGTTGAATTCTTCATACTGTTTAAAAACAAAAGATACTGGTGCTCTTTTTTTAAAAACAAACAAACAAACAAGCAAAAACAGCTACTTCCAGAACAGTAAAATCTGTACTTAAAAACAATTTAAAAATAGGAAGTTAATCTGCTTTGTTTAAGTCGCTATTATTTTGAGTCTCTTGTGTGGATTAATTCAAACTCAACTGGTATAATTATCCAAAATTGTCGAAACAAAAATTGAACCATGATTTAGCCTTTAATTATGTTTGTTGAGCACTTTCTATGTATTAGATTTGATGTTTCCACAAACACTTTCTGTTGACTGGTATTTAATCTAAGTATGTGGAACTATTGCATCATTAATGAATTCCTCCTCAACTCATCTCACCTAGTGTTAAAGTCTGAGACTAACTTGACTGTAGTTACTAATCAAAGCCCTTTAGAGGTTAGACTGACAAAGCAGGAAACCTCAGTGTATTCTAGAGGCAAAGAGAGCAATGGATCCAATGCAAACATGTTTGGAATTTAGAAATCTATCTTTGTTATCTGAGTAGTACTATGAAACCAAAGAAAAACTTGGAAAGAATATGTTGAAGAGGTTGTTGTTATTGAAAGCTCAACTGGGGATGAGAAAATTTACAAAGTTCTCCAAGATTTTGATTGATCTCTGTACTGAATTGAATAGAGTCTCTCAAAAGTGCATGCCTTCCCAGAACCTCAGAATGTGACCTTATTTGGAAATAGGGTCTTTACAGGTTTTCATAATTAGTTAGGATTAGGGTAGTCCCTATATCCAGTGACCAGTGTCCTTATATGGTGAGACACAGAGACTCAGATACACACAGGGAAGAAAGCCATGTGATGAAGGAGGCAGAAATTGGAATGATGAAGCTACAAGCCAAGGAATGCCCAGGTTGCCTAGCAACCATCAGAAGCTGGAAGAAGCAGGGACTGGTACTTCCCTAGAGCCTTTAGCAGGAACATGGCCTTGCTGAAACCTTGATGTTAAATTTCTAGCCTCCAGAACTATGAGAGAATACATTTCTGTTGTTTTAAACCACCCAATTTGTGGTAATTTATAATGGCAGCCCAAGAAAACTAATCTGGTCTCCAACATTTCAAATCATCTTTTCTTTGTTTCTGTGGCATTTTCACCTAGCCTTGCATTTTTCTTTGTTCACACCCAATTCCTTGAATCAGGCATTGTTCTAATTTCTGATTTTTTATAATCTTCATTTCACTCATGCATAAAAAGTACTGTAGAACTCTATCTTTTGCCAAACAAGTATATAACCTGAATCTTCTTATTTCACTAAAGTATGCTGAATCTATCCTGTCATCTAAATAACTGAACAAGGTTTGAAGGTTCTTCTCTTTGTCAATGTGATGCGGGAGGAACAATGTCTTGTGGAACTCATGTTTGAGATGTCAGGACCTTACAGTGCTCTGGTTGGTGTCTGGCTCCATTGAAATGACGCTTTCTGGTCCAGCCAATCCGTTATGCTTCATGCAACTATAATTGACAACATTGCAACAAAGATTTGTAAGCATTTCTCCAAAATCCTTCAAATTTCCTGCAATATAAATCCCTTTAGCTTAGTAAAGCTACGGTAGAAGTGAAGACAGCTACTTAGATGCTGAAAAAGTTCTCAAAACATAATAAGACAGGGTCAAGATGCTTTAGAAGGCCACACTGGCAGCCATACAAACATAGGCTGTCCTGTTTTCAACTAAGTGAAGTAAGCTGAAAACCTTTTTTTTTTTTTTTTTTTTTGATATTCAGCTAGACTCTGAAAGCAAGGAAAACTCTAGACCATTTTGCGCTTGAGTAGGGCAGCCCCATTTGTGAATCAGGACATATCCTCACATGGGCTGTAGGAGAAAGCTGCTGCAATCTACAGAATGTTTCCAGATGTTAGAATAATTGACGATATTCTAAAAATGAACACCAGTTGTTACATTTGGTTTCAACATTTTTGTTTTATTTTCTGCAATGGTTGCCTTTCCTCATTGAGCGATTTCCATTTCTCCAGGACGCCTAATGCTTACCTTTAAAGGTGTGATCTCCCAACACTTCATTCCTTGGATAGGTTTCTTTTTAACAAGCTAAAACAGACATAACTAGGGCACTGTTCAGGCTGATATGACAAATGTGAAACTGAAGAATATTGAAAGCCACTCAAAAATTGGTTGGGTAAAAGACAGTGCTGTATAATGAAACCAAATGCACAGATCAGAATTTTAAAAGAAATCCTAGTGTGAAGATAAAAGGACATGAAAGATAATAAATGTTGAAATGATACACCATCTAATGGTATCCTGTCAAGGAAGAAAGATAATATGATAACTTACAGAACATCCCTGAGCCTCTATAGGTACTTGACCTATAGTTTGCAGGGAAATAATCTTTTTGTTTCATCTGGCTCATATTAAAAACAGGAAAAACAAAACCAGCATTTTTTTTTCTCCACTCTCACACAGATGGTGGAAAAATCCATGCAATTTTTAACTGTCTGAAATTCTTTAAAGCAATGTAAGACAGAAAGAATTATTAAATCACTTTTCCATTTCATATAATGAAAAACCACACTACCACAGTGGGGCTGGGGCCATCAATTTTGGAGTAAGTGGGAGCTCCGATTGGTCCTGCAGGCAATCAATCACCTGGAAGTCCCAGGTTTCTATCTCTGAAGTCATCTTGCTGTAAGAAAAAAGAAATTTCAAAAATAATCAAACTAAAGTCAAACTGCTTATTAGCATTGATATAATTCCATTTTTGACATTTGCTTACACTTCATTTACATACATGACATACATGTGGGGTATATCTACATTCATTCATGCATGTGTTTCTTCTTTCATTTATTAATTTGTTCAATTGTTTATTCAAAAAGTATTTAGCAAGTGCTTACTCTAGGTATTGGGGAGCTCATTGTCCCCTGGGACAGAGAGATGGGCAAATAAATGACTATAGTTATGTATCCTGATAAATTGTGCCATTTATGTTATGTATATTGTTGACATTAATATGTATATTTGACCATTTCCGGATATTTGGGCCAAATTCAGAGCTTTTAGAAGGGCAGCTGAAATTTGTCTCACCTTCTCTGTTTATTTAAAATTAGAAGAAGTAATAACTTCTATTTTTATTTACTTTTGCATTTGGACTTACTTTTGGTACAAAGGATATTAGATGTAGCTTATAAATACTTATGGTACCAGTAAGTTGTTTCCCTTGGTAACCATCTCTAGGGGTAGAAAGGACTGCCTACTGACAAGGTTCCTCTTTTCTAGGATCACGTATCTAGACAACAAGACTGGACAGGAATCTAAAGTTACCTAACCATACACAAATAATTACTTTTACAGTGTCTCAAGTTTCCTTATGTGTAAAATGAAGTTAACAAAGCTAACAAAGGCAATTCGTTGGGACCAATGAAGAGAGTCTGGCATGTCGCAAGACTATGAAAGTGTTAGTTACTATGGATATTGCTACCCAAGACTGACTTGTAAGAGCTAAAAATGCTAATGAGTGGACAACCAGGAAAATGCAACCTAGATTTCTGCTGAGTCTTCCTTCATACGTATGTGCCCTATTGCCCTATCTGTCTTCCATTGGAATTGAGTGCCCCAGGACAGTAGTGCTTTTTCTCTTGTCTCAAGCCAAGCTCCTTGAAGGTGGAAATTGTATTTATACCACCAAACTATCTATTCCCTGATCTTTTAATGAAGAAATCATAATTAGAAAGAGGTTGCTGACTAGTTATACTTCCTGTGGAACAGAGAGGAGGTAGGGTTGAGTTCAATAAGAGGGGACTCTAGCAAGAGTGATCTGAAGAGTGATAAAGAAAAGCTTGGGGAAAGAATTCAGAATGGGAGGGAAGTCTGCGGCATGGCATGGCATGGCATGGCATGGTAGCGTGAGTTCAGGTCACAGAAGGTGGGAGGAGATGACTTCTCAGGTTTCCTTTTCAAGCTCTCTGACTGAGGTTTCCTCTATATCATGGCAGATACCTCTAGGAAAGTTTTTCTTGGTGGCTGTTGTGGATTTTTCCTTCCCTAGTTCCTACGATACAAAGCCATAGATAAAAGCTATATCAACAAACATAAAAGTAGCATTTCCTATATAAAGAATTGGGAACCATTTCTGATTCTAGGCTGGAAGTGGTGGGGGAATGTGCTGCAGAGAGATGTCCTTGGCAAAGGGAGGCTCCTATTTTGTTTGGGAATATGCTTTCTTTGGGCTGTTAGGTGGTGGCTTCTTCCAGAATAGTGAGAGTGAAGGTGATAAGGACATAAATTGTTCTGTGTGCAAAGTCAAGGAGTAGCCTGCTTGAGCAGACTGCCTTTTGAACTTGAAGGGATTTTAGTGTTTCCCTTATAGGCCAGGAGCCTGGTTTTTGTGATTCTTGAGCTGGTGTGAGAAAAGATGAGAAAATATGTGTAATTTGGCATGCACATACCCCCACACCATGGAGGCATGAAAGGGACAATAAGGGAGAGACAACACTAAGGATTTCTGGTGGAAAGGTATGAAAAAGAAGCTTTAGAAACAGGGCTACAATGTCTCCCAGCACCCAAGCTGTCAGGAAAGGGTGTTAACCTCTAGAATTGAGCCAGATTCTTAAGAATGAAGAGGTGTGAGAACCGTGTGCTGTTAACTGGGAGCCAGGTTCTTAATTTTGTTATTAAAGAGAAAGGCATCTCAGATTGGCAACTAGGACACTTGGGATCATGTGGCTAGACTACTGCTAAAACGGTCTCAGTCATTCAGTTCTGTGGATGTAGAGAATGGAAGGTGCTGGAGGCTGTGCTAGAATCTGGCCAGGTGATCAGTGCTGTGTCCATGGGCAAGGGCATGGAATCTGACTGAAGCCTGGCTGCGGTGCTGATGAAGGACCCTCAAGCGGGGCTCCCCAGCCTGTGTTACTGACATACATGCATTAGAGTAGTTAATATGGTGGCTGTTTCTAGGGCGGTGGTGGTGGGGGATGTGTGTGTCTTAAAAACAACACTGTCTTCCTAAAAGGACCTCAGGGGTAGCTATCTCACAGACCCCCTTTTTTTAGAAACTTAATCGCCCTAGGTGGGGGTACTAGAAAAACACAAATGAAGCCCTTTCTCTCAGAGGAACATTTACATAAAAAACTGCTAACTGTTGGTCAATTTAAAGCAACCAGTTCATCTTTTTATCACATATTTGATGAGCACCGATTATGAGCTAGACACGTACCAGGCACTGGGAGTACAGAGGTGACAAAATGCTGTCATTGTCCTCAAGGAGCTCCAGTCTAGTGGGGAGAGAGCTGAGACAGGGTCAAATCCTGGCCCACAGGCTCCAAACTTTGCCAAGATGAGGCCTAGGCAGGATGGGGCATAGCTGGAGGTGGGGGTGTCCAGGTGCAGGAAAGACTTGCTGCATCTCCAAGGCGGGGTGGGAGAGAGTTGTATAAGAGTGCAGGGAACTGGAAGGACTGTAGGGACAGGAGAGGGTGCTCCCAGCCAGAACAGCTCTTTGCGCAGAGGGCACAGAGAGAAGAAAGGAGGCACCCTGGTTGGCCACCTACAGGAGCCATTTCTCATCCTGACTTTCATGGGCTCCCAAGCAACATCCAGGATCTCTCCTGGAGACTCCTCACCCCAACCTGGCCAATCATGAAATACAGTGTCCCTTGCCACCTCTATGTTAGTTAGCATGGGGAGCTCACCAGGATGGATAAAATCCAGAGCCAGGGCTGGAGCGATCTGGCCTTGCGCACCGTGAATATCAGACCCACAAATGGCAGTCTGTGGCACAAGGCTTCCTTCTGTGCCTATTGTCCTGGAGTGCTGAGGAGACACTAATCCATGACAATTGTGTGGGCTTTACACCTGCCTGCAGCCCTGCCAGTGCTGCCCTGTGATTGTGTTCTCAGGACCCTGGAGCATACAACACAGGTCAGACTATAATATTTCTGCTTTTACTTGCAAACAAAGATAATAACCTCAAGGAGGAGATTTTACAGCTCTTTGGATTGAGTTGCATGTTTGTTCTGTGTTATTTTTTCTGTTTCCTAATATAACACACATTTGCTATTGAGTAAATATTGATCCTGTTGCAGTCAGCATTAGTGGTGGGAGATGTCGAAAAATAAATAGCCAGGTAATCAGGTCTGCTTTCCAGGATGAAAGTGAGCATGGTGGTGGCCCTATTAAAATGGGGGTCATGTTCACGTCACAGACAAATCAATCAACACTTCTGTAATTAGTAGGTTCATTTTAGACTCTTGTAAATGTGTAAATCTTCCCTGCATAACACCATTTTTTGAGCAGTTATAAATCAGTCTATAATTTAGATCTAGGTCATGTGTATCAGAAAGGAGAAATTTGCCTTCATTGTCTTTATTTTTTATTTTTATTTTTTATTTTTTGGTGGGGTAAGTGCTGGCTGCAAGTTGAATCACAATTAGATTATTTGGTGATGCAGTAAAATCCTCATGAATTAAAATGCCACTAATGTTGAAGTAACGGTAATTTTGACCAAGGATGAGCTCTATCTACGTAAAGAAGAATTAGCCAAACAAATTTATAATGTAATCAAGTTTACAAGCATTATGAGCTTGATATTTTCAAGTTTTTCAAGCAGTATAATAATTATATATATTTTATTTCCCAGAGTCAAGGAATCTAAGGTCATTAAGTGTAACTTTCTTATTTAACCTCCACTACAATATCTCTGCTCCAAATACCACTCCCTCCCATCTTGGATACTCTAGGGCAGAGAGAGGTCATTACTCCACAAGGCTTTATTTGGAAAGCTTCAACAGAAACTACTTCCGGGGCAGAGCTTAATTTTTTTCCCTTACTGTTAGTGATGGGTCATACAAAAGAAGCCTAGGTATTTCTAGACATAAATATTTGTGTGTTTTATAGGCACTTAGAATCCAAGATCTCAGAATCTGAAGTACAAAAACCTTAAGTCAATTATTACAACCCCTCTCTTGCCTTCTTTCACTCCAATCTAATGCCTAAATTGCTGTTATCTACACATCAGTGTTGAACAACTCACTACCAAATTTCTTCAAAATTTTTCTTTAATTTTGACCAGCCTTTAATGCAAATTGATCTTCTTCTTGAATTTATCAGAATTAATGAGATGAGATATGACTGGTGAGTTGAAAGTGGGAAGATAAAATCAATTCTGTGATGTTCTGTGGTGATGTTTGCCATACAAGATTGAGTCTCCTTGAAGACTCTCTGGAGGAATGTGGTGTCTAAATACGTGAGTAAATGAAAAGGTCTGTAATAAGCCAGATGAACCTGTCCATCAGACCCTTGTTAGTCCACAAAGGCAGGACTAACTCTCCTACTGTTGCTTTAGGCAATTGCTTTGGACTTCCCCCTCAGCCCCACCCCATCCTCACTTCTTTCGCTTATATGCTTGACAAGTTAGATTTCACTAGATCTAAACTTCTCGATTCCAGGTCCTAGAATTTTGTCTCTGATTCTGACTTATTTCCTTGCCTTTGATGTCATTCATCTCTGAACTCTTTGGTGCTGAGATCTGGCCCAACCATTCTTCCATCTCAGTTCCAGCCCTGTACCCCCAATCCAAGTAGGCTGTGTCCAAGCCTATTAATGAAAAGATTTGTTCTGTCACACATATTTTTTCCCACACTATGTTCCCAAGGTTAACATATTAGAATGCTCTACATACCTTCTGCAGAACTTAATCTGCTGGAAAGTCCATATTTATTATTACCACATTACCAAGCAGAGAAAAAGCAAGTTCATTTCCATTGTAAAACAGCCTTTGATAGGGATGTAGTATGAAGTCATTTAGACAAAAAAAAAAAAAAAGGGCAATGCCATGTACCTGTGCAGTCTGTGCATCTGATCTTCTCAGCACACCACAGGCTCCATTTTCTAGCCTTCTTGGTGAATGATTAAGAACAAGCTTCCCACAAATTTGTTCCCTATTCAATAAGTTTCAGGAATTAGTGAGTCAGTGGGGAAATGCAAGGTGACTCAAGTGAGTCATGAAGAGGTGCCACCTGGAGAAAGAGGTGACAATGTATGGGACCTGGGGCTGGGTTGAACCTGGGGAACTGCCTAAGGCAGACCAAGGCAACTTAGAGAAAGAAGACAGAGCCTGGCTGACTTTGAGGGAGAGGAGGGCAGGGAACAGATCGGGCAATATAGGGCTCAAGAAGAATGTGCCAAGTGTCAATTTGGAGGGACCAAGTTTGAAAATAATGAATTAATAGTGAAGACAATAGCTTCAAGGATTAATAACAAGAGTAGAGTTTAGCATGAGAATGGGAAAGGAATGAGCAGTTATAACTAGGGTTGTGAATAGACTGCTGTTTTTGTTTTATGTGGTGTCTGGTGAAGAGTACCTACAGAATGATGTGAGGCAGGATGGAGAATGGCAAGGGCTCAGCAAGTTTCCCCAGTGGTTCCTAAGGTGAGTGTATGGGTAAATGGTGAGGAAATACACCTCACTGTTTTCCAAGTGAGGTGAAATATGAATTGGTTATTGAAGTGTCTTTATTTCTTGTGTCTACCATCTAGGGCAATTGTGGGGGGCAGTTAATATTTCTGGAGCAATTTATTTTTTGATGAATATTTTGTCTAACAGATAGAGGCAGATATAAAAATTGAATTCAAATCTCAGATTGGCTGTGGCATTTATGTAAGAGAAAGGGCAAGATGACTGGAAGTGACAAAGTTTATGGCAAATGGCACTGAAAGGAGGATCTGAACATTTAGATTTATAAACCAATTTAGATAGCACATATTATCTTTATGCCTTTCCATTAAATAATGGTGAGTTATCTACATATTTACATATTTACACCCTACTTTGTTTCAAAAAAGTTTGAAGTAGCATCAAAAATACAGTATAGGTATGCCTTGGAGAGATTGTGTTTCAGTTCCAGCTCATTGCAATAAAGCGACTATCGCAATAAAGTGAGTCACGTAAATTTTTTGGTTTACCAGGGCATATAAAAGTTATGTTCACACTATACTGTAGCCTATTAAGTGTGCAATAGCATTATGTCTAAAAATATATGTAGATTAATTTAAAAATATTTTACTACTAAAAATTGTTAAGCATCATCTGAGCCTATTAGAAAAATGGCTCTAACACACTTGCTTGACACAGGGTTGCCACAAACCTTCAACTTGTAAAAAAGGCAGTATCTTGGGAAGTAAAATAAAGCACAATAAAACAAGGTATGCTTTACAATAGTATCCTCAAAAATAAAAATAGAATAAGAGCCTGAACATGGAACTTAAGTATGGAAAGTGTTCAGTTCAAAAATGATTGTCCCGGAGTTGTTAGTGGTGGTGATGGTGGCAGTGGTGGTGGTGGAGGTGTTGATTTTTCAGGGAGTTTGAGGAGGAGGTAAAGATGGTGAGGTGCTGTTGTAGTTAGTGGTAGTGGTGGAGGTGGTTCTGGTGTTGCTGGTGGTATCGGTATTGATATTGTTGATAGGGATTGTGGTTGTGGTTATTAACAGTAAGTGAAACATCCACAGCAGAGGGAAGTGAGGGATCAGGAAACTTACAGTCCAGCCAGAGATAAAGTTAATAGACTATGGGTGAAAAGAAAAAGATAGAGTTAGAATAAAAAGAAATTAGAACATTTTTGTTCTATTGTCGTAACTGAGGCATAAAGTAGGCTGAGTTCTCAGCAGTGCTGGCCAATGGGAATAGCTATAATAGTAATAATGTTAGCCAATATTTATTGGTATTGCAAGCATCTTAAATGCAAATCTCATCTAATCCTTGTAACAACTCATGAAATAGGCTCTATTATCATTCGCACTTAAAGGAAGAATTGGGGGCACAGAAAGGTTTAAATAACTTGAACAATATCATATTGACAGAAAGTGATAGAGCCAGAATTGTGTTTATAGTTCAGGTTCTTAATCATAGAGCGTTGGGGAACCTGACAGAAAGTGAATTGTTTACACAGGGCTGACCAACATCCAAGGGATGGGGTTAAAGGAGAGATTGTACTTGTTCTTACTCTTGGGTTAAGAAGACTCAGCTTTAAAGTACTGAGGTTAAGAACCCAGGGAGGGATCTGCAGCCACAGTTTAACTCATAAACTTCTAATCTCTAAGGCACGAAGAAACTGCTCCTCATCTGCAGTCCATTTCTGTCTGTCTGCTCGAGGCTGTATGCTCCTGGGAAGTACAGGGTTGTTGGTATGTGTGGAGCTGGTATCTGGGTATAGATATTTGTCATGAGAATGTGGTCCGGGAAAAAGTATTCGCTTCTTCCCATTTTCACAGACGGAACAACTGTTTTTTAAAAGAAGTTTTGATGTTGATGTCTGTGGCCTGAGCTGTCAGTTGCTACCCACATTACTGACCAGCGGTTCTCAGGCCTATCTTTGGGCATCTGTGTGCGATTTTGTGGCTCTGCCCTGTTTTGCTACAAACACTTCCTCTGCTGCATCCAAGCAGGCTTTGCAATGGTCCTGACACGCTGGCTTTCACGCATGCTTTAATGATTATCTCTCCTTCCCCTTGCCTTGCCATGAGAACATATGAACTCGATGTCTATTTTTGTTTTGTATCTTTTGGTCTTTTGCTTTTATTAATAAGCTCTTTTACACTTTTATTTTCTTCTCTGTCAGAGGAAGGGTGAAAGAGCAGCCACCTGCCTTGCCATCCTCAGTGCTCCTCTCTGCCCTCCGTGGACCTTCCTCACCCAGAACAGTGAAGCTGCAGGCCTGTGACCAACTGAAGCTGGGTTTAGAGGAGGCTGAGTGCCCTTGCCTAGAATTTAAACAATATCATTAGTTTAATCTTCTACCTCACAAAGCACCATTACAAAACCATTTTGTCCCATACAATGTCTCATAAACTGTCACTCCAGCATACCATAGAGAAAGGGGGTAGACGCATTAATAACTAAAGATTTCAGAATATTAATGTGCCTTGGCATTTACACAAGAGCCCAAGAAAATAGGATATGTTGTTCTTTTAAAAATTTTGCACTTTTTTTTTCTATAATGGAGGTAGAGTCATTGACTCTTAAAGGCATTAACAGGAGTGGGAATATGAAGAGCGTATAGAAAATATGTTTGTACTTAGCAGGAGTGACCATCTTTTGGGGGCCAATGTCTATAGGAATGTCAAAATCAAGGAATTTTTAGTGTTAAAAAAGGCGTGAGATTATAAAGTTGCTAATAAAATTTTTATGTACTGTAACCTCAAATCTAAGCTTTTCAGGGGGAAATAGTTGTAGTGGAATGCTAAAAGAAGATTCCTAAAGCAAACATAGGCAGAGTTTGTCAGAACCGATTATAGACTGTCACTGCTAGCTTGGGAGTTTGTGGGTGGGAAGTGAGAAACCCTCTGCTCTGAATAAAGTTCAAAATGATGCTAATGGTGCTAATGTTAACAAGAACTAGCTAATCTTTACATCTGCTCAAGTTTTATACATCAGTTAAAATTTTCAATGTGATTAAATAAAATTGCATGACTTACAGCAGTTACTGTCAAAACAAAAATTAGAAGGACACCTATCAGAATTTAACAATCACATAGCTTCTACCCTTATTGGGTGTTAATAGCAGCCACAACTTCTGACTAAAGAAGAAATTGACTGACGATTGTGCCCATTGACTTGTGCTCAAATATAAATTATAGAAGATGGTGATAGGTATAAAAGAAAGCGTATTTACAGAAAGTGTTTTTTTTTGCAAATGAGTCTTGTACAAGTTTAGGGAAATGCTTAATTCAGAATGAGCAAAGCAATAAAGCAAAATTTAAAATGACTTATTGAATTCAAAAATTGTGAGCTAAAAGCACTTGAGTTAAATTAAAAAGCAATTTTATTGAGTTAATGGTGAGTATAAAGAATTAAATCAATGAAAACCCTACTTGCCATTAAGTTTAAAAACAATGAAAGCGTTTTATTAACTGTGTTGTTTCAAATTCAACAATGTATGTTCTCTCAATTTGCAAAGCTTTTTTTGCTCCTGACTGTGGGCTTTAGAAATTGCTGGTATATGTAAACACACATGTCTATAATCTAAACCACAAGTAAAACTGAACTTGGGCAGGCCATTTAAATGAACTGAACTAAACTCTGTTCAGTTTCATCACATATGAATCAAGGACAGCTATATGTACTTCATTCATATGTGTTACATTTTTGGAGATACAGTATAGGCTCTCAATCAGTGAGATGAGCCTGCACTAACAGATGGCTTCCTGTGCCCTTTTATTTCATAAATATTTCATAAATTTATTTCATAAATATATGAGATATTTATCATATATTTATCATAGATGTAATAAATATATGATAAATATTAGTCAATACATAAAATCACTGTTTTTGTAGGTCAAAGATGGTTGAATAACAGAAATTTCATATTGTTTAACCTGGTAGAGCCTTCTGGAATTAATTAATTAAATCCGTCAGTCATTCAATAAATCAAATGACTGCTCTGTTAGGGGGTGGGTATACAACAATAACCCAAGAAGATGTTGACTTTTAGAGTGAGAGACAAACAGCAAACAAACTTTCAAATAAGTATATAATTGAAAATTATTATGAGCATTATCAAGGTAAAAACTTAGGGTGACAAAAGAATAATGGAGGAAACCAAGGAAGGCCCAGAGGCAGTGCCATTTAGGCTGCACCTGAGGGACGAGTTGGAGTGAGGTGCAGCATGGAGAAGGGCATGTGTGAAAGACTAGGGTGGGATATAGGTAGCCATACATCTAAATGGTGTCCAGAAGGTTGTGGGGAAGGTGCTAAGTTCTGTTTCTTGTTTTCATACTTGGATGCCCTCTCTGTTTAGCCCCGTGGGACTGATGCCCAAGTGAGATGGTCTGGCCAGCTCATGTGCTACATGACGCTGCCCATGGGGCCAAGCACTACTAGTCCCAGGTAAATAATCCTCTATTACTCTGACAGTTTTCTACACAGAGTCTGGACTTAGAGCCTTAGGACCCAGCCTGAAAATGAGGAGGTGCTGGTCAGCTAATGCAGCTCAATCAGTGGGAGCTTTGTATCTAACCAGAAACTTTGTACCCAACCAGAGCATTGTCACTCTATATTAACAAGTACAATACATTTTATTTATTGAGTACTTATTATGTGCCAGATACCAAGATATATGCTTTATTTAAATGCTGTTACTCACTTACAGTGTAATGAGATAGACATTATTATTATCCCATTTTACAGATGTGGAAACTAAGGCTCAAGGAGTTTGAGTGCCTTGTCCATGGTCACACAGTAGCGGAGTGGTGGAGTTAGTCAGTCTGGCCCCAGAGGCTCTGTCCTTAATCAGTCTGCTATGTTGCCCTCCCCACTCCATTTCATGCCATTAACTGAGCATGCGGCATGATTTGTGCTTTGGTTTTCTTCAAGGAATACTAAATCAAGCCACAATCCTGTGAGTCAGAGGTCTGATATTTCACAATTAATGAAGATTTTCTTGTTGAACTCATTTATGAAAGAGGCAAATTCTCACACAAGACCCAGGGGAGTGAAGGCTGCAGATCATGGCAGATTAGGAGAGCAAGCTCAGCTTCTGACTCTTGGTGGAGACCCCAAGATTCAAGGGATCTGTACATGTCCTCCTGGATAATGTGATTAAGAACGGTCTGGGGAAGACCAAGAGCTAAGCAAGGCACCAGCCATCTGTTACAACACTGACCTTCTAGCTCTCTGCTTCCTGTGGGCCCCCAACCCAGTCTCTGCAGGGCATCAGGAGGTGTTTGTCCACCTTGGCCAGACTGATAATAGGGGAGGTCATCACAATGGTGCCAGCAGGGACAGGCCAGGAGGGGTTCCAGGGAAAGGTGAATTCCCAACTCCAGGTTCCTCTTCTCCACTGAGAGTTCTTTTCGGTGACAACCCATAGCCTTATGTTTTAGGGCTAACACTTTTCCTTGCCCCATTACAAGTGACTGAACATATATCACAGTCCATGGGCAGAGTTCACAGGCTACGTTATATCCACTTCCTGGGGGCTACCAAGCAGGAAAATGTGCCTATGAAATCACTGGAACCAGAAGCAAAGAAGACTGTCCTACAACTGCAATTGTCTCCCGAGTGCCTAGGCGTCTGGGAGGCCTGTTTCAGGCACATCTGCTGAGGCACTTTTGGATGGGGGCCCTCCTGGCCTCACCAGCAAACATATCAATTGCAGGGCCTTGCATGGAATCAGGCTGGGAAGAAGAAGCCTGAAACACTGTGAAATGTGATAAAGCTGGTTTGGTTCAAGAAGCCCATGCTTTGTGACACCTGCCTATCTGTTTCACTGATGCTGTTACACAACTGTCTGGGAATTCATCGGTATCCTCATGGGTCCAATGGTGCCAACTTACCCCAAAGTGTTAGGTACTAGGAGAGAAGGGCTAGACTGGCTTTTATTCCCCCCTTTTTTTTTTGGCTATGCAGAACTCCCACACACACCAAATGACATACTGGCAGAAATGAGCAGCACAAAGCTAGATTCTTGATTTCAGTAAAGCGGTTGCCTAACCTCTCTAAGATCTAGATTACTGGGGATGTTCGTCTGCCTCTGTCACCCTCACCGAAAACCCAAGCAAATTCTAAAGCTCAAGAAAAGATGTTCTCAAATTTCCCTGGAAACGTCTTTCAGTATTTAAATTTGAGAAAAAATTCACATGTTCACATTAACAGGTGAATGGATAAAGAATTGGTAGTATCTCTGTGATGGAATACTACTAAGCAATAAAAAAGAAAGAAACTGCTGATATGTGGGCCAATGTGTGTGAATTGTGCTAAGTAAAAGAATCCAGACTTCAAAGACTACTGTGTTGTTCCATTTCTATGGCATTCTGGAAAAGGCAGCTACTGAAAAAAATCACACCCATGACAAGTAGTTTTCAAGGGGTGTCTCATGGTTTCAATTGGGGATGAGAGTGAAATAGCATTGGGAAGAATCTATCTCTGCACTTCATTCAGAGAAGCTTCACTTTTATCTATTATATATATTGGAGTTTTTTAAAAATTGTCTTATACTTGAAAAAAAAGAATTGAATATGTTAAGCCAGATGAAATAATATCTGGAGATAAGTCTTCTCTGTTCTTTGTCCAATCCAATGAGCTTGGGAACTCCTGAGATAAGAGAATCCAATTAATTTAATGATGTCCTTCCCTTGAGAATGCATATATGCCCAGGAGCTTATAAATTTGCATGCAGTTTCGGGTGAGTTGTAGACTCCCCGAAGTCTGTCTCCAGAGTCTCTAAACACCCAGGGATTTCCAGCTCCATACTTCCATCTTAGAAAGTAGAAACCATGTCTTCTCTTCTTTGAACACAATCTCATATCATCTAGTCCAGCTATATCAGTTACCAATTGCTGCATAACAAGCCACTCCAACACTTATTGACTTAAAATAGTAACAATTTATCATTTCTCTCAATTCTGTGCATTGTTTGGTCTCAGTTGGGTGGTTCTTCTGTTGCATGGGTGTTGGATAGGGTGGCTCAAGTGGCTACGTTCATCTGGGCACTCATCTGGGTGCTCTGCCAGGGCTGGAATGTCCAATAGGACTTCAGTCACATCTGGGGCCTTGGTGTTGACCATCGACAGGGGCAACTTAGTTCTGTTCTATTAGAACTGTCTTTTTCTCCATGTGGTCTCTCAGTTAGCACTTAAGTCTGAGTGGCTGACTTCCAAGAGAGAAAAACTGGCAGCTACCATACTTCTTAAAAGCTAGGACAAGAACTGGCGGTGTCACTTCTACCACATCCTGTTGGTAAAAGCAAGTCATGGCTATTTCAAATTCAAAGGGAGGGGATAAAAACATTGCCTCTTGATTGGAGGAGCACTGTGAATGCGTAGAGATGGCAGGATTGCTGAAGGGTATCTTTGGATACAATATATTGTGCTAGGTTCTTGCAAAGTGTGAGAGGACTCATCAGTGTTAAGGGCAATCTCACTGAACCAGCCAGAGCAACGAGCTCCTGGGGTGGAACCTGAACATTTGCTTCCTGCTTTTTAAGAATCTATTTCTTAATGTGTTTATTTTCTTGTGTTACCAAGAAAATAAGCTTATATTTTCTCCCTCCAGCCTCATTACTCTGCTAATGTCCTAATGACACACCCATATTATTCACAAACTCCACTGTATATTTTGAACTTCGTAATATATGCACTTATATATGCACTTTGCATTTTTCTCTTCCCAGAAATACATGTCTGTTTTCTCTAAACAAACTGAAAGCCCCCCAAGGAAAGAAGCCACAATCCCATTTCAGGAAGCTAATGTAGTTCTAAATACGAACAAGCATTTGTATCAACTTTTTACTGGAGCAGCAGTTGTGCAAAGGCACCAGAACTTCATGGACTCCCCTTCTTCCCAACAGATGATAAAGTAGATAGGCTTTCGCTTCCATGGACACCTGAGGTGGGATGAGTTATCCCACCTTGGGAGACATCTTGCTGTCTCCCAAGCCGAATTGTGTTTTAATCATCCCTATCTGCTCCAGAAAGCATTAGATTCTTTTTAAGAATCTATTTCTTAATTTCATTAGAAATGCTTTCTAATGAAATCTCCGTGATTTTATTAGAAAGCATTTCCCATTGGTTGGGGGTAGGATATAATGAAAATAGGGTCCCATAGCAAACATTCCTGGGGAGTACTGATTCTTCTCTCACTCTACACTGCAGAATCTATCTGCCCAAATGTTTTACTCCCCTTGGAAAGTTGCTTCTGTTGCTTCCTGATGTTTCTGCTCCTTGCCTAGAATACTTTCTTCTTTCTCATTTCCTTGCCTCAACTTTGCCCATTCTTCAAATACCATCTCATGTAGCCAATAGTAGGCTCACAATCCTCCCAAATCCATAGGTTCTCAGTATCATCGCGTCATAGAACTTGAAAGCTACAAAGCTTTTTTGAGCTTCTAGTTTAGCAGTTTCAAACCTGTCAAGTATTGGGGCCCAAGGAGGGCCTAAGCTGCATAAAGATGATGAGTGAGTCCTATAAGCCATGCTCTGTTCTTGCCACTTACATTTTAACATGAAGTTTCCCTTATAATCTGATCTTCCATGTAAATTTGACCTCCCTTGTAAAATATTATGTGGTAATTAAAAAAATTGTGGCAACAATTAAGATTGAAAACCACAGATATAATTCAATTTCTTTTTGGATTAATAAATAAAAATAACTAGTCTAGAGACCTGGAGTGAACTGCTCACCTTTAGATAAGTAGCCAATGGTAGGCTCAAAACTCAGGTCTCCCCATCTTGACTGACTACTGTCTCCCATTTCTAGAGCATCCTGGATGAGGACAGGATCCAAGCAGGCTTAAGAATGAGAGTAAAGGTCTCGATACTGCTTTGCTTTGTCTGAAGAAATCTTTTATTTGACTGAGATCTTGCCTCTGCTTTGCTTGAATTTTCTGTGCTGCAGAAGAATGATTATTGCAGGATTATCTTGTGCTGCAGGACTGTCTCTAGAGCCTGCTGGGAGCTTGTTTTGCTAGCTCAGCTGTTTCTCAGCTTGCCCTGCTTGGATGATGTCAGCTGTGATGTTGTTTCACTCAAGAATCTCCCCTCCCGCTGCTCCCTGCCTTGGAGTCTCTTTTGGTCCGGCCAGCGATGTCTTCATCTTCTCCCCTTTTTTTCTGTTCTCTCCACTTTTGATATCCTTGAGGCTGATGGTGTTTGTCAGGTCTGTCTTTAACACTGGGGAAAGAGCTGGTGGAGCCATCTGTGGGTTTTGGAGAGGATCTCTGCCTGTAATTATTTTTCCCGGAGTCATCCTTGATGAGGGGAAGACCCATTGTTGTATGATTACCAGTTGTCGCCTGGGCTTTCCCATCATGAAGTGTGTTTTGTGTGGCAACAATAGCATGATGGGTCTCAGAAAAACAATAGTTGTTTATTCTTCACAGACAATTGAATGAAGTTTGTTCCCAGGACAATGCTCGGTTTAGTCTCTCACATCATTTGGCTGCAGAGTTCCCCATGATGGGAGTAGGATTTTCGTCAGTTCTCCTCATCCCAAGTGTCAGGGAGCTGTCAGGAGCTGGGAAAAATGGAATATGGGCACTTTCTCCACATGAACAGGAAATCCTTGCCTCAGAACAATGGGCAAGGATGAAATCATCAAAAACCCTATAAAGCCTTGGTAATTTTGGCTAATTGTTATGAAGAACAGTTAGAATTATTGAACGGGCTCAGTTATATTAAATCCAGATCAGCAATTTGAAGAGAGTTTGATATTAACAGAGCATTAGACTGGGTGTTGAAAACCTAGGTTTTAACCCAAGCTTTGTCATTAACTCCTGGATAACCTTAGGCAGCATTCCTCCTCTTGTTGTGTTTACATTTCATCACTTACAAAAGGTGGAGTTTTAAATAAATAATTTGTAGGCACCCTTCCACATCTCATGTTCTACCATTTGGAATATTCGTTAAGTACCAACCCTGGGCAGGGCTGTGTTCTGGATCTTGCAGGAGAAGCGAAGGACTATACCGGAGCCGGTCTGCACCATTAAGTTTGGGGTAAAGACCTGCCGCTGCATTCAGTTCAAGCAGAAACAGTTATGCATTAGGCTAACAAATCATTGCCCAAAGAATGGGCTTTATTTGAACAGCATGTTAGTAATTAGAACACTAATCGTTTAAATGCAAATGCTTGCTTATGAAGTGCCTAAAAAGACTGCTTCTCTTAAATAGGTTGAGCAATACTCTTGGCAACTGCAGTTGTCCTTTTAAGCTGTTTAGCTTTTGCTTTTTTCATAGACTGTTATTATAGCTATTTATGATTTATGTTCTGCCTCCTCTAAAAAAGATTTGAGGCAGCTTAAAACAGAAAACACACATATAAACCACGGCAATTCAAATTTTAAAAAGAAAAAAAAAAGCTACGGAAAGCAATAATAAGAGGGAGAAATAGGCTTTCCAAATATCTCAAATGAGTTCGTTTCTGCACTTGATCCCCAGGTTAAGAACTTACTATGTGAATGGCTCAATGAGAAGCAGAGTTCCTGAAGGACAAGTAGAAAAATAGACTTGCAAGCAAATTCTTAGGATACAATGTGCTTAGTGTACATTTCTCAGTGGTCTTGAATTATTTTGATTGTGTACTTGTCAGAAAAATATTTTGGATGTGTACCCCCTAATATGTGTATATTTATTTGTACATAAATTCTATATGTGAACTACTGTACTAAGATGTTGTATACATCATGAAACATACACAAAAAGTTAAAGTGTTTGAGATAAATGTAAATATAAATAGTTTTAACATTTCCTTCCCACATTCCAATGGTGTGCCTTTATTTATATGAAATGTTGATAAGTAGAACAATAGTTGTTTAATGTTAATAAGTGAATTAATGCTTATAAAGTGATTAAAAAGAATGTCTCATATGTGTACAAAGCAATTCACTTGCAATTGCACTTACCCTTATAAATTATTTTGCAAATGTGTTTTTTTAAATAATTTTTTTAGGAGGGACAATTTTAGATTTATAGCAAAGTTGCAAAAATGGTATAAAGAGTTCCCATATACCCTTCACCTGGCTTCCCCAATGCTAACTTCTAGCAAATGTGTTTTTTCATGGATTGTTAGCACCTTGAGTACCTCTTGGGATGTCTGCACCCAAGCTGTCATTGGGAACTGTTAGCTTTTTTATTCTATATCCTATTTTTTTAAGTAAACATTTAACTAAAGTATAATATATGTGCAGCAAAATGCAAAAATCCTGACTCCTCCAAGGCCAAGAGTAGATCTCTGGGAAGCACACTCCCAGACAACCCATGAACACTAACAGTGGGCTTTTTGTTCACTGTGAACCATAGTCGCCTCCAGGAGAAGAGCTGAAGGTGAGGCTCCAGCCCTCTCGTTCACAGCTGGACCTTCAGAACCTAGAAAAAAGTCCACCACAGAAAAGGCACTCCATAAATACTGACTAACTGACTGAGAAAACAAAATTTTCTCCAAGTATCTTAGAAGTAGAGAGGGGTCATAAATATATTTTTTTCCCGTTACGTGTTTAAATGAAAAAACAGGGCTTTATTGGTCACAGAAAAGGAGTGGAGACCAATAAAAGTTTTGCCATTTATGTAAGGAATTGTAAGTTAGCTGGCACCATAGTTTCAGCTTCTTCCAGAACTTTGGTTTGGAGTTCTATTCAAGTGGGTGTCCTGAGTAGGTACCTACCTGATCCTCCTCTTCACCTGGCTTAGGTGCCCATGCAACTAGAATGTGCTTTTTCTGACAGGGCTTAGCTTATACATGGAAGACTTTCCTGGCCCACATTGGTCTCTCCTTTGAACTCTCTAAAGAACTTTTCATTTGAATTGACTGTCCCATAACAGCTTTGTCGTCTATCTCCTTTATGGGATCCTGATTGTTTAGTGGGAGAGGTTGTGCTAAGTTAATTAGTTTCGTGTGTACAATCCATGCATTATCAACTAGATAATGAGCTCCTTGAGTACAGGCCAGTGCCTTCTCATCCGTCTTGAGATTTTTATAGCACAGCAATATAAAATTAAGATGCTGGAGTTCTCAATTGCCATGCAGCTGTTATCCAGAAAGGTTTCTACAGTGAGGTATCATTAGCTGGTCAACAATTTTCAATAGATATGCATTAAATGCCTACTGTCTTCAGGGCACTGAGTGTGTGTGTGTGTGTGTGTGTGTGTGTGTGTGTGTGTTGGATGGGAAGTTAGAGGGGGCCACTCTTATAAGTCAACATGTAGCAGAGACCTGAATGAAAAGAGAGAATGAACCATGAAGATGTCTAAGAGTAGTCAAGGAGGAAGGAATGGCCAGTGCAAATGCCCTAGGGTGAGAAAGCTAGTGCTGGGCCATGGATACGTTCCTTAGATTTTCACATTTAGAATCATTCCAGGCAACTCCTCTGGGACCCAAGGAAACCCTTCATCTCTTTGCACTTTGGAGTCCTTGCCAGCCCATTAGGTGAGTCCGTTGGACCAGATTTCCAAGCTAACATTTTTGTGACTTTATGGAAAAACTATTATGTATGGAGAAAACACATTTTTTTCTCTTCTAGCTAAGACGGGCCCTCTTTTGTCACATACTTCATTTCTCCACCCCCACCCCACCCCCAAGCATACTACTAACACATACAAACACATTCACACACACTCTAGTTATCTTTAGGTTAGTCACGTTAAGCAACATTTTGTGAGTGTGTTTAACATAACTGTGGGTTTAGGATTATGCATGGACAATTAATTGCTTGTGTGGTTTAGGTTGAATAATGCCAGTGGCACTCTCCACTCTCCACCCAACACACTTCCTGGTGTCTTCAGGTCTCTAAACTAGAAGGTTCCTAATGTGATCACCTCCCTTGGTGACTTTCCTTAAGGATCCCTCTTTCCAAGATTGCCTGGGTGTCAGCTAAACAGAGATACCTGGTGAAGTGGCCTTCACTTCATTGCTCTCCTCCCTCTGCTTTCTGGGAGTCACCAGTCAAAAGTCTCACTAGAGACTTTTCAAATGTCACATTTTGGATTACTCTATTCTCAGGCATAATTTCATTTAATTTGAAACACTCCATTCATTTGTATTAAAGTAGAACATATGGTTTTGATTTATTTACACTTAGATCATGGAATGATCATTTAGTAGTGAGTAGACAAACAAGAAGAACATTTTACCCTTTGCCTCCAGAAACTTGAGAGCCTCTGTTTCCCACAACAGTGACTTGCCTTACAGTAATACTGAGTTGGCCCATGTCCCATAAAGTATGGTTCTGATGGGACCAGGAAACCATGGCTGGCAGGGGTTTTTTGGAATGACACCTTGGTACAAGACTGACTTCCTGAGTCCATATCAGAGACTTGCCTCAGGACAAGTGTAAAAGGCAACTGAAGACAGTAGCTACTTCCTTATGTTTCCTAGAAATGCTAGGATGTCTATTATTTTGCATATAGTGAGGTGTATTCAATTTCTGTTTTCCAGGATGTATGAATTTCTGTTCCCTATGCAACTCTGTCAAACCAGCATCATATCTTCAACACCACCATGAAGAACAAGCCACTTTCCCACCATACTCACCCTGAAGCCTACTGAGGGTCTCCTCCATTTTGATCCAATATTCTCTCCATCTGACTCCTGACATCACTTCTCTATTGATGACATTGGAGCTATTCTTCAGCTTGGATTTTCTATTCTATTAAAGTAGTAATTCTTAACCACTTGGGGGTCATAGATCCCTGGACCCACTTTTTCATAAAAATTGCCCACCTATAAAATCTTATAATTTTATGGGGTATGAGGATTTATCAAATCTTATCTGCAGACTATTGATCCCATATTAAGCACCCCTAAAATCTTCCCTGTTTTCTCAGTTTGTTTACAGACTCCATCAGACCACAGAATAAAACAATCATTCATGGGCTCCTTACTTCCTACCTTTCCACAGCTGGTGTTGTCCATTTCCCATTGCTGCTGTAATAAATTACCACAAATGAGGGGCTTAAAACAACACAAATTTAACATCTTACAGTTCTGGGGTTAGAAGTCTTAAAATCAATGTGTTGTAGGGCTGTGCTCCTTTCGGAGGCTCTAGAGAAAATCTGTTTTTTTGTCTTTTCTAGCTTCTAAAGACCACCTGCATTCCTCGGCTCATGGCCCCTTCCTCCACCTTTAAAGATAGCAGCCTAGCATTTCAAATCTCTTCTCTGACGTCTGCTTCTGTTGTCACATCTCTTTTTCAGACTCGGACTCTCCTGCTTCTCTCTTTCCCTTAAATGGACCCTTGTGATTACACTGGAATAATTCAGGACAATCTCTCCATCTCAAGATTCTTAATTTAATCACATCTTCAAAGTCTATTTTATCATATAAGGTAAGAAATTAATAGGGATTAGGATGTGGACTTCTTTAGAGGGCATTATTCTATCTATCATGCTATCCCTAAGCTTCACTTTCCAAGAACTCTTTCCAGACTCCTCAATATTCAGAACAAGGAAGTCTGAGTCACTTTCTTTCCTACTTACACCCCATTTTCTAAGTATTTCTTCTTGCCCTGGTAAATGACCTTTTTGAACACTTCTCCATCCCATAGAGGATGGGCCTTGCAAGCCTCTATGGGATAACTGTATACAGACTCAGTGGGTGAGGCCAGCATCTGATCAGTAAGAAATACATGCACAGCAAAGAGCACATATTTTCTCTCATAAGCTATGTACTCAGCAATGTGGGAGAAAGAGAAAGGTTAGGTCCTTTTGTATTCACCTTGTATTACACCTCTCATTAATGGGAACCATTTCGTGGGGTCCCATCCAGGAAGAGGGATTAGGGGAGAATGTACAACTAAGCAATTCTTCCTCACATCCCTGAAACTTCGTTTTCCCCTGCATCACTGTAACTTTCTTTTTCCTGCCTGGGCTGCAACTGTAGTTGCCAGAATCAGAGAAAATCCCTAAGTAATAAATGTAAATATAACTTTAAACATTTATAACAGAATCTCTAGTGGCTTGATGGAATGGATTGTGACTTTACCTCATCTGGCAAAATTGGTGTTCACAGTGAATGAAACTCTATTGATTAGTGGTTGAGATAGCCCACTAATTGTGTCTCTGTAACCTTACCCAATTTAAAGTGAGTGGACTGAGGGGAAGGCTTGCTAGGCTGGTATTACAGCTGGAGATCTAGACCAGCACAGTAACTAAACACTTCCAAAGATGGAAAAGTTTGAATAAAAATCAATGGTAAATGGAGAGAAGAAGGAATAGTATCTGAGGGTAAATGAATGTACAAGTACAGATTACTCAACAAGGAGAATCCAACATTACAATGATGCCTCAGTAGAGGCTAAGAACAAGAGATACTATTTACTTTTAGCTCATTTCAGATGCCTGAAAGGGTTAAGCCATGTAGTGCTAATACCACTCCTAATTCTGGAATTTGAAGTTGAATGGAAGCCTGCAAATCTAAGTGACATTGCTCTGGAAGACATTTTTGTCATATGATATGATGATGAATTGATGGACCATCTGTTAATGACCAAGCAGGACTCTAATCGTGTACCAATATCTTTTGACTCCTGTTTTTCTGGTTATTTCTATCACTATAGTGTGATAGAGTATTAACACTGGCATTTTTGGTAAGATCTTATGCTAATACTGATATTGATTGATGATGAAATGTACTAGCAGTCTAAGTTAAATCTTCCTCAGATGTAATACTGATAAAAGATGACTGGCCTGAGGAAGAACTGGATTTAGTTAACCATCAGCTAATTTCTAAACCAAATAGTTTTGCGTTTATTTAAGGTACAATTAATGGTAGAACAAGTAATCAAATTTGTACAAAAATATGAAAATGTTTGTAATAGTGTTATAGAATGGATTAGTTGTTTCTTTAGATTCATCTCTTCCTCATACTGGCTCCTCCAAATGTTAGACATATTTATACTGATACTATTGCTATATCTGTGCTATAAAAGCCTTACTAAATGTAGATGCTTAGACAAATATGATAATAATTTTGCTGTAAGAGGGCCTTGGCCAAAGGCCAAGGGAGGTCTGTGTAGTAAAGAATTAACCTTACCTGAAAGAGATCTGTCCTTCACCCTCAGCTTCTGGGAGGTAATCTCTAAGCCCTTGGCATGTGTTGCTTGTCTTATATTGTTTCTGGGGGCTTTTGGCCACACTGGATAGTCTAACATAATGTGATTTGTGATGGGGGCTTTGGGTTATGTGGTATAAGCTTTACCCCCAGAGGGGCTGGAGGCTAAAGTCAGCATGCAGTTGGTCACATTGTCAACCATACTACATGATCAAGCCCCAATAAAAACTCTGGACACCAAGGCTCAGGTGAACTTTTCTGGTTGGCAATGCTCAGTGTGTATTGTCATGCATCATTGTCAGGAGAAGTTAGGGATTTCCATGTCTCCACTGGGAAAGGATATCTGGAAAGTCCACATGGGGAAATATCCTGGACTCTGTCCCATGGCTGAATCTAATCTATATTTTTTCACCATAATAAATTGTAACTGTGAGTATGACAGCTTTCAGCGAGTTCCACGAGAGCTTCTAGTGAATTAACTGAAAAAATAGGCAGTCTTGAAGACCCCAGAACTTGCAATTGATGTCAAAAGTGAAGGAGTATTGGGGACTCCTTAACTTGCTGATGCACTTCAACTCCCTCACCTTTCTGAAACCTGCTTGTTCTGAATGCCATTGCTCAGATTTTCTCTCAGGCAGGGTTAAGCTGATGGCTGATAGATTACCTCTTGTCTGAGGCCAGCTAATGAAATTTCTCAAAGGCTTTGGTGACTTTAACATGAAAGGGAAATTAAGGGTAGGGCATTTTGTCTACATTTGGTGACTTGGCTACATTTGGGAATGGAAGAAGCTGAATATTGGGTTTTATATGAAGATTGACAGTTGCCAGTTTCACCAAAGGCAGGCTAGACTCAAGCATCATGTTTATAGGACAAAAATTATACAAGTTTCTTGTTTTATTTGGTTAACTTTTCAAACACATTTACACATTGAATAGGGCAAAATGGCTAGCTCATATACTCATGGACAATGCTAAACATGTCCCAACAGTAAAAATGGTAGCAACTATCATGGTAGAGGACTCACTGCATGCTGGCCACTGCACAGGATTCCCTCATCTAATTCATGCAACGATTCTTCTAGTGTGCTTTACTCAGCCTTATTTCATAGAAGAGAAATGGAGGCAGAAGAAACTTTAAGAACTTGCTCAAAGCCCGACTCTAGAGCTGGCACCCATAGCCACTCTGCCTCTTGTCTTTATTACATTGTGTTTCAGTTGGAGACATTACAGTTAATTAGGGCAGAGAGAGGCTCCCAGGTGTCAATAAGGCACTCAACCTATCTGCATTAGAATGCAGGAAATAAATATTTACTGACTGACTGACAGGAGGAAGCATAGCCATTACCCTCAAGTGGAGGGAGGTCAAGCTGGGGTGGGGGCAGTAGCAAAAGAACTGGTCTTTTGAGAACTTCTTTAGCGCTAGGTTCTTGACATACAGGATTTTGTTTAATCTTTATAATTTTACGAAGGATTATTAACTCTGCTTTACAGGTGAGTGAGATTTACTTCAGGTTACAAACCCCTGCTCTAACGAAAGTTATACTATATGCTGAAATGTGCCATCCAATACTCATTTGTTGAAGACTTAATCCCCAGTACCTTAGAATGTGACTGTATTAGGAGACTGGGTCTTAAAGAGGTAATTAAGGTTAAATGAGGTAATTAGAGAGGGCCCTAATTCAATATGACTCATGTCCTTATAAGAAGAGGAAATTTGGACACAGACACAAAAAGGAGGACCATGTGAAGACATAGGGAGAAGACAGCCATCTATAAGCCAAGGAGAGAGGCCCTCAGAAGACCATCGCCCCTTGACAGCCCAATCTTAGACCTCTAGACTCCAGACCATGAGGAAATAAATTTCTGTTGTTTAAGCCCCCTGTCTGTGGTACTTTGTTATGACAGCCCTAATGAATGAATAAAAGGTACAGTGGAGATTCATCCCCAGATAATACTAATTCCAAAGCCCTGGCTTGCCCTTTCTCTGTATCATGGAAAAGATCAGCCAACGATGTGGGAGGCAGGCATGCAGGAGCCAAATGAATGATGCGTACAGTGATTAGATGTGATGAGAGGGACTGGTGGGCAAGGGTGAGGGTCAGGAAAGGCCTCCTGAATGAGGTGAGCATTGAGTTAGGTAGGGAAATTCAGGAAAGACACAGCTGGGCAAAAGGAGAATGAGAAGGGCATTCCAGGCTATAGGGCTACTGAATTTGCTGGATCCCAGAGCCACCATCCCTTCTGTCTGGACATTGGGCCAGCTAAGCACTAAGCAATGTTGGCCCTGATTGAGCATGAGAAGATGGTCTTCCCCTGAAGGCCCAGAATATAACCCAAAATGAAGAAGCTGGTAGCTTCTCATATTTGCTGAGGCAGAGAGTGCAAGGAGGGATCAGGAGGCACTGGCAGAAAAAGAACAGCTGACCCTAGAACCCTGGGCCTTAGAAAAAGAAAGCCGACAACAAACCAGCCACAGGGTTGAATACAGAGCATGGGAATGAGCAAGAGGAGGGGTCCCAACCAATTCTGACACGCAATGTATCAAATATAATAAGTCCTGTGAGGCCAATCAAATCCCCTGTCACCCTAACCCCACATTATGCCAAATAGTAAAAGCAGATGTTTTACGCACTGGTAACAACTCAAAAGTCTTTCTTGTGATTGGCAAGAGAGGGGGGAGCCTTCTGAGAGGGTAGAGAGAGAAAGTTTTTGGGAAAAGTCCAAATATTAGAGCACCAGAAACCTTACCCTCCAACAATAGAAAAAGAGGGATTCAATTTAGCTTGGGCAAGGAGAAATCTATTGTAACATGGAAGAAATTCAAATGCAATAGAACAAAGCAACATTTCAAATTGCTGTGATTTATCTAGCCCATTGCAGGACCCATTTCTTTCAAATACCAAGCTGACAGGGCCAATTGCAATACTTCATGGTGGGGGTGCAGTAGAAGGCCCCCCATTATGCCTTTGGAAATTCATTCTTTTCAATGCTTCATCCTGAGCTTTTGGCCTTCCTCTCTGTGGTAGGGAACCCCAAGCCCTGCAGCTTCCAGCACATTCTTAGTGGGAGTAATTACCTGGGTAGCACAAGCTCTCCAAAGTTGTCATGGCATTGTCTTCAGCCTAATGGCAGCATCAATAGAGCAGCCCATGTTCATTCCTCTGCTGGCACATGTACACTGCTCAAGGCCCCATCAATAGGAGAGAGTCAGGGGCTCTGGGAGGAGCTAAAAAATAGGAGTCTGGTGGTTTGAGTCTAGGCTTTAGGCAATTTATGGATCCTCTCTGTTTTGATTTCCAGATTTCTCCAATGGAGAGGACATTAATATGAATTCTGTGCTCTTTTTATTTTCTTTTTGGTATAACACAAAAAACTACATTTTTAATGTATATGACTTGATGAGTTTGGGGATAACTTTTGAAATCATCATCACGACCTGTTACATATATATCCATCACCTCTAAAAGTTTACTATTTTTTATTATATTATTATTAATATTTCATGATGTTAACATTTATCATAAGATCTTAAGCATACTGTAAAGTATAACTATTATTAACTATAAGCACTATGTAGTAGCTCTCTAGGGCTTATTCATCTTGCATAACTGAAACTTTGTACCCTTTGACTAAGATCTCTCTGTTTCCTTCTCCCCACTGCCCCTAGTAGCCTCCATTCTACTCTCTGTGTCCATGAGTTTACTATTTTAGATTTCTCATATAAGTGATATGATGTAGTATTTGTCCTCTGTATCTGGCTTATTTCACTTAGCCTAATGTCTTCTAAATTCATTCATGTTATTGCAAATGGCAAAATTTTCTTCTTTTTAAAGTCTGAGTAATATTCCGTTGTATGTATATATCTCATTTTCTTTATCCATTCATCTGTTGATGGACATTTCAATTGTTTCCATGTCTTGGCTATTATAAGTAATGCTTCAGTGAACATGGAAGTGCAGCTATCTTTTTGAGATTCTATTTTCAGTGCCTCTGAATATATGCTGGAAGTTTGATTGCTTGATGATATGGCAGTTCTACTTTTAATTTTTCCAAGAACCTCCATAATGTTTACCATAGAGTCTGCACCCACTTATATTCTCACCAACAGTGTACTGGAGTTCTTTTTTCTCATCAATGCTTGTTATCTTTTGTGTTTGTTTGTTTGTTTGTTTTAATAATAGCCATCCTAACAGATGTAAGGTAAAATCTCATCGTGGCTTTGATTTGCATTTCCCTGATGATTAGTAATGTTAAGCACCCTTGCATGTACTTGTCGGCCACTTGTATGTCTTCTTTGAAGAAATCTCTATTTAGTTCCTTTGCAGAGTTTCATATACATTACAGAGTTGATTATTCTCTTATTTAGTCCACCTATGTACACTGTGGTGTTCACTGGGGCACAGCAGGGAACATCACAAAATCCCTGCTTGTACAAGTATATCTTTGGGGTATGAGCAGTGGGGAGAAAGATGGTGAGTGAACAAAGGCATCACTAGGCCATGGTAAGGACAAAATAAGGTTGTAGCTCTGAAGGGTCTCTGAGCACATTTGGGGCATAATTGTGCCAGTGGATAGTGTCGCTCTGTAACCATTGGAGAACAGCTGGATGAGAAAACCCTTTAACTCCTGGTGGGAAGAAATGAACTTGATTGAATACTCTCTTTCTAAAGGCAAGGAAGAACAGACACGAACAAGATGACTATACCAGTTTTGTTGTGGACTCTAATATGGTGATGTTTTATTGAAACAATCTGGGAGTGTGCAACGTGATTCAACTTCAATGGCATTATAATCATTCATGCCCCAGTCATATGCTCATACAGGTCTATCATACCAACTCTTGAACTGAGAGTAGGACTCAAATCTCTAGCTTTTCATTCTTATGGATTGGAAAAGAAATGATAATATTTGGTTGTCTTCCAAGCTAATACAAAACAAAATTGAGACTTTTTCTTGTATAATTTCACCTAATCTTCACCTTAATCCCATGAGGTAGATGTTTGTTTACAACTTTATGGATGAGTGAACATTCAATAATTTGTTCAGAATTATGTAATTATGTAATCTGAGTGGTACAGTTGATATTTGAATTCTGAAGAGGAATTCTGAGTGTTCCTCTTAATAAAATCCTCACTAACTTTAGGTAATAAGACTGAGAATTGGACAGTGGTGGTCTAAGGGATATACATTTTTCAAGGGTTTGATTGTGTCCATTTTGCCATCATTGAACCCATTTTGTTTACATTCATTGATTTCTGGCTTTCCAGGTTGCCAGATGCCAGAAAGTTGCCTTAAAGTATCATCTAGAAAGATCTCAAGACAGACAGAGTGCCATCGTCCTGTTTAAGCATCATGTTAATTATAACAGTGATCTCTGTTGGCCTATGTTGACCTTAGAGTAGGGAAAATAAGAGGCCTTGAGTTCTTAGAACTCAAGGTGAAGGTGAGGGAAAATGCCAGACAGGTCATATTTTCTTGCTGAAGAGAAGAGCTACTAAACTCATAGGAATTTATACAAATGGGGACTATTTTAGATAAGATGTATATGAATTTTAAAAGTTGTTGACAAAGCCTTTAAAATCATACCTGTATATTTAGGTGCTTTCATAGTAAATAGAAGTTTTTACTTCAAAATGTTAATACCTAGCTCTAATTCTGGTGTCTTAACTCCCCTTTTCTCTTTATCACCAACTATTTCCGGACTCGTTCCTTTGACCTCCTCCAAGGTCAAAGGAGTATTTGATGTTGGCGATAAACCAATACTTCCTAAAACTTTTTCTTTGCTCCCAAAGACTTAACAGCTCCTGTATCACCTGGATGAGTGCAAGCAGTCCTTTTTTTACATGGCTCCAGTATACACAAGTTTTAGTTTTCGCAGTTGAGTTAAGTAACACCAGTCTCCAATAACATGGTTCAAATTTAGTTACCATGACATATTGACTGAATTATTGCATATATTTCACTGTTGGCTCATAAGTCCAAAAACCATTATATAAACTCCAGATATGCATCATGATTAGAAATGCACATCATATTTTTTAAAGCTTGTGATGACTGATCACTGTGCATCTGTCATTCAGTTCATACACAGACAGCAAAGCATTTAGTTGTGTTGTTGCCTCCTTGTCTCCCAGTGATAAACCTACATATTTTACAAAAATAATCAAAAAAGAAAATTGGCCAACAAATATGTAAGTTCAGCAGAGAACCAAAATATGATAATACTGGAAGTAAAATTTGAATGAAATGTAAAAGGAATTACAGAAGAAATACCTAGCCATAGGAATATCAACACTGCTACTTCACAAGAAACACTAGATGTGCATCCGGAAGAACTTAGTGACGATGAACATATTGACATAAAAGAGAAAAATAACTGTCACAGAAAGGATGAAGACTTAGAAGAAATGACACCAGCAAAAACTTCACACTAAAGAAAATTTCAGAGATGCTTTTCAATATTGAAAATACAAAAGATAAAGTGTTGGAAGGTGATCCAAACTTAGAATGTGAAAATTCACCAAAGCTTAGAAAAGACTATGTGCTAAGTTATACAACTAGAAGAAGGCAATCGCTCTTGATGAACTTTTTCACCAATGAAATAAAATACTTTAACTATCAATTCTTTAAATGTTTTATGTTACAGTACATTAAATAAATATTAGTTTTATTATTTTTTTAAATTTTCTATACATTTAGAGTCTATAATAAGAGTTTTTAATGTTTTGACAAAATATTTAAAGGTCACAGAACAATTATAATTTATTACTAAGATTGTTTTGCATGAGGTCAGCTTGCCCAGTCATCTTTACGGTTCTGTACTACCATACAAAACAATGACTGCCTACATTAGGAATCTCCAAGTTAACATAACTATAATTTCATACATTATCTTGACCTCTACCATTTCTTTCTCCTGCATTCATGAGTTCAGTTACAGTGAGTAGGACACAGTAAGTGGCCAATAAATGTGCCTGTACTTTTCTATCTACTGCCTGTCTGAGCCATCATAGACTCCTCAGCCTCTTCAATCGAATTAGTCCCAAATATTGTCCATTCTATCTCCTAAACTTGGCTTGAATCTGATCTTCCTCTCCATTCCCACTATTTGGCCTTATTTAAGTCCTTATTGTCATTCTTCTACAACCAGTTCCTAATTGTTCTTCTATCCATCAGTCTCTATTTTATCTAGTATACATCTTTAACACAAATGCCAGAGCTATTGACCTAGAAAAAGAATCTGGTCACATTACCTTACTTTGGAAAAATTACTATTCACTGTCTGTTGTCCTTGGGAAGCTGAACATTTCTCAAAGAAGGCCTGTCCCTTTAAGCCTCCCTGCCTTCCCTTGTAATGTTTCCTCCTTCTGGGTGGCCTTCTCCCTCTTCTTTTCTGGGTTAACTCCACTTGTACTTCGAGATCTGCTACAAGTGTTTCCTTCCAAGCAAAAGTCTTCCCAATGTCACCGAGTTTAGTCATTGCTTTTTCTGTGGTTCTCTAATACTTTATTTATAATTCTATGATGTGTTTGTCATAGAATAACATATTTATTTGTATATCTATATTTCCTACTAGACTATAAATCTTCAGGGTGAGAACCTTGTTTTACTCCAAGCTTCTGTGCAAGAAAACAACATTAGCAACAATAATATCAATATCAATAATACTCCTTACGATTAAGAACAGGAGTTTCAATGGAAAACAACAACCACATAAGACTAGACTTAATAATTATAAAAGAATGTGCTAGAAAACTTTCAACATGGTTATATTTCTACTAAACTGCTAATCACTGATGGACATGCTCGATGTGATAAATTTAGCTGAAGTGTGGCAGCACATATATGAAGGTACTGTTTGAAATCCAGAAGCTGAAATAGCTTCTTTCAGACTTCAGTAGATGCATTTAGCTAATAGATGTTTCTACGAAACAATTAAATAGTTTGGTAATCAGGAGGTGTGTTGAAATTTAAACACAGCTCTCAGGAATTGTGCCCTTGGTGGGAAATCCCATTCCCTTGCTGGCCACCTCCCTTTCAGAAGATTCTCTCTGGGAGCGCCTCTGTGAACAAGATCTGACCCGGGCTTCTGCCCAGGAGTGTCCTGGGACATGTTTATGTGGTACAAGCAAAGAAAAAGCAGAGAAACGCATTCCTGTCTGTTGCTCAGAATATAAATCTGTCACAGGAGCCCTCCAAAGACAATTTGGCTAAGGAATAATGAAGTGAGGGAATGTGTAGGTGACCAGGGATGACACAGTAAACTCCAAATAATTCAATATGATTAGGGAATTAGCAAGGACCCAGGCAAGCTGGTGAGAAGAGATGCGTAAATTTCCTCTGGCGTAAATGAGCCCTGGATCAGCCTATCCAGGGAAGGGAAGTAGCCGTTCTGGAAAGCTGGCTCAGGTTTTAAAAGCTATACGTCTCTGAACAAATCCAAGGATTGGCCTTTGAAGATGAAGTTAGCGTTGACAAAGAAGAAGGGAGTGGACAAAATCACAAAGGTTCTGTCTGGTGATTGGCTAGGAACGTGGGCGTGGCTACCGCCCAGAGACTGGCAGGAGGGAGGGTCAGGGATTCAGTCGCATCCGGGCTGCGGTTTCATTACTAACGCTGCTCTGAGAGGGCATCCAAGAAGCCCTGCCCACCTTGGACACTACTTTTACGTTATAGGGTTTGTTTTTTCCTGGGACCAAATCACCAAAAATATCATTGGTCATATTTCTAATGTTAATGCAACGCTTCAAAACATTTTTTAGTTTGCTTACCGTTTCATACATAGTATCTTATTTGAGCCTCACAATAATCCAGTAAATAGGAAGACAGATAAGGTCGACACTGAACCTAAAACTTTTTTAAATTGTACTTTTATTTCTTTTCTGTACTTTTATTTCTTTTCTGAAACATGTTCATTGAAAAAATCAGAAAATATAGGTGTGTGTTAAGAAAAAATTCAATTACCTATAATACTCTCATTAAGCTATGAATACTTTCATTTTATATACAATTTTATATTCCATTTATATGTCCTGTTTTGTAACTTGCAACGTGACTTTTTAATTTTTAATATTACAAAATATGTATCAATATATACACAATTACATAATCTTTTAAAATGTGTGCATATGCATACTATTTTATTGTTCTGATGAACTTTGATTAATTTAACCAATCCCCTAATGTTGAATATTTAAATCACTTTCAATGTTTAGTACTGAGAGTAATTATTAAAATTGCTTTTATGTATTAATAAATCAAATAAGTTATTAGGTCTAACATTATACAGTTGGTAAATAGTGTTACATTAAATAAATGCTTATTAATATTAAAATAATAATGACAATAGCATCCTTGTGACAAAGTCATCGGGCACATCCATGATTATGCCCTGGGCTTTTAAAATCTGGTTGATTCTGCATTGATGCAGGTGTTCCAGAGCCCACAGTCAATGAAAATGAACCTCAGATATTTCTGTCCTCTTCCTGGAATTGCAAACTATCTTAGTACCCACCATTGTTTCTCCTCCTTACTCAATTTCGGCTACCACCCACCTCCTAACATTTTCAACATTAATTCAAAAACCAATTTTTTAATTGTCACATACACCAGGCATTATGTTACACATTAGTGCATATGATGCAGTACATAAGAACTGGTCCCTGCCCTCAAATTGCACACAGTTCAGCTGAGAATACAAACAAGAGAAGGATAATTACAGTATGATTTGTGAGTGCTGGGATCTAGGGAAGACACAGGTGCTGTATGATTCCAGAGAGAAGCCTCTAACCCAGATTAAGGACTTAAAGAAGCTGCTCAGACAGATGATGGGGCAACATGTGCTGCATCTGGAGTGATGACTGAATTAGCCAGGACACGGAGGAGGCTGGTTAGAGAGAAGGGGTCATTTCAGACAGAGGAAGCAGTTTCCACTATGTTCCAAAGGAGATGTAAAGATGATCCACTTCTTGGAGCTGTCTCTTATTCATTGTGGCTGTTTGGGAAGTATAGATGAGGCATGGAAAGAAAACAAGACTTGGGCACAAGGTCTGTAATGAGTTAGTATGAGAGCTTCTAGCCCTTGTAGGTGATTTTAGGTGTCTGGGTTCAGAAGAATTATATCCCGGCATGTGAAAAGGACCTGCAGATGTGATTTATCTCATAGTCAGTAATGCTTGAAAAGTTTTAAGTATATTTGAGATGGTCAAGTTATATTCTAATTTTTGTTAAATCGGGCAAGAATTGTTTCAAGAAACTTTATACTAATAGGGTTATGTTGACCTTTGCTTAATGCCAGGATATATTGTTAAATAGGTGGTTTGTTGGCATTTTGAAAATCATGTGGTGACTTCTAGTCATCAGCATAGGTTCATTAGGAACACAGGTTCATTAGCCATACCAAACTAATTTCATTTCCTTTTTATCCAGGGTTACACAGATGGCACATCTTTAGTAAAGTTAGAATTTGATTTTGGCTATGCATTGGGTAGAACATTTTGTGTTGTCTTTGTATAGAAGAGACAAAATGTTAAAGTTGAAGGGGAAGTATAGAAGAGAGAGGTAAGGCTATGAAAAAAGTAGTTGCAAACTGAGATTGTCTTCATAGATGTTTATAGATGCTCCTGTTAGGGGTATGTTGATCATTTGTGATTGATGGTGATCAAACTGCATCTGAAGCAGTGGATTTTACTGTTGATCCCACATTTGAGGAGGGATAAAGATGTACCAGTGTTTGGAGATGAAGAATCCGAATATAGTGTTACATATGGAATGTAATAGGGCTAATGTGCATGAAGAAAAACTTACAAGGAAAATTATGTTAGTCTGAATTTTTTAACTTAAATCTGTTAATTGATAATTTTCATCAATTTTTGAAAATTCTCAGCCATTTGTGTTAATAAGTCTTCCTTCTGCCCCTTTTGGAACTTCAATTAACTTTTTTTTTTTTACTATTAAACCTATTCATTTGGACTTTTATTATGTGGTTTTTCAGTTATAGAACTTCGATTCGATTTTATGTTATTTTTTACGATTTCAATTTTGTGATGAAAATGTTCAATTTTGCCTTTTATCTTATTGAACATAGAAGCATTGTTATTTAAAAGTCTTTATCTGATAAGTCCAATAACTGGACACGCTGTAGATCTGATTCTATTTTCTGTTGTTTCTATTTATTATCAAGAATCTTTTTCATACATCTTTGTATATCTAATTTTCTTTTGATTATGTTCTCAACATTGTGCCTAAAAATTGTTTATGAAAAAATGGTGATACTAAAGATAATGGTATCTTTCTTCAGAAAGGGATTTTTGTTAGTTCTTCCAGAAACCAAGGAAACTAGCGGTTAGGGATCACCTTAATCTAGCTTTATAGCTTGATGTTTTAAAGGTCATTTGGATGACTTGTAACTGCTCACATCAGGATTGGCTTATTTCTGATTCAATTCTATTTCTAAGGTATAGCCGTTTAGGGTTGCAGCCTAAAATATGGGGGGGGGGTATTAGCTCCCATCACTCCCCCATGGCTGGCTCTGGAATCCAGCTCTTGTCTGTTTAACCAAATGAGACTAAAAACCAGGGGGTACTGATTAGTCCCACCACTCCTGATCCAGAGTCAACATCTGCTTTCAGGAAAAAAACAACTCCTACCAAAATTACTTTTATATATTTCCATTTTCTCCTGGATCTTGGCCTGGAACTTCTTTATTACTTTAATAGCTTTAAAAAACATTTTGTTTATCTCTTCTAGTTATTTTCAGTAGGAGGGTTAGTTCTAATTATCAAGTGTGTAATTACTAGAAGCCATGAAGTGGAAGAATAGATTTGTTGTGCTTTGTCCAGTGGTTGGACGAAGTCTGATGGATGGAATTTCCAAAGAGGACTACTAACCAAAGGAATAATTTCCTAGTAATAATACTAACAATAATAAAATGGGCTGACCACGAAATTGGGAAGTCTTTGTTATGTCTTAGTTAAAATGATGCCTTGCCAACATTTCTTCCGGAGAATCTAGCAGCAAAGGAAAGGGAGCTTATATTTCTTGGGAGTGTGAAGGTGAGGGACATACAAAATGTCTTTGAGATTTCCTGAACTTAAAAGGTATCTTAACCCAACCCAGCCTAAACAGAACCGTAAATTCTCTCTCATCCCTGTGATGGTACTACCACCTACCCAAAATGTTCAGGCCCTAAACCTAAGAGTAGCCTTCATTACTCTCTTTCCCTCACACTCCTCTTCTAATACATTGATAAGAATGGTCAGTTCTCCTCCAAAATATACTCTGGATTTGACCGTTTCATTCTCATTGTCTTCAGAACCACAACTCTAACCTAAGCCACTATATTAATTTACTAGGGCTGCCATAACAAAGCACCACAAATTGGATGGCTTTAACAACAGAAATCTGTTGTCTCTCAGTTCTTAGACATCAAGGTATTGGCAGGGTTAGTTTCTTCTGAGGACTTTCTCCTTGGCTTCTAGACGGCCATCTTTTCCCCATGTCTTCACATAGTCTTCTTTCTGTATGTGAAGTCCTTTTCTTATAAGGACATAAATCACATTGGATTAGGATCTGTCCAAATGACCTCGTTTTACCTTAATTACATCTTTAAAGACCTATCTCCAAATATAGTCACATTCTTAGGTACTAGGGGTTAGAGCTTCAATATATGAAATTTGGAGGAACACAACTCAATTAATAAGAGCCACCATCTTTTCTTGCTCTGACCACAGCAATGGCCTCCTTCCTTTTCTTTCAGCCTCATTTCCTCACATTTCCAGAGTCTATCGTCTACACAGCAGAGTGATTTTTCTAAAGTGCAAATTATATCACATCATTCCTGTGCTGAAAACACTACAATGACAACCAGAATAAAATTCACACATAGGTCTACAGACCCTATTTGACCTCACTTACCCACCTTTCTGACCTCACCTCCCACCTAACATTCACTCTATATCAGTTACCCTGGCCCTCTATTGTCTCTTCAAACATTCCAAGTTTGTTCTCAGGAATTTTTGTTGTGTTCTATTTTCTGCTTAGAAAGTCCTTTCAACCTTACAGAGCTACTTTTTTTTTTTTTCCTTTTTTTCTTTTTTTTTTTTTTTTGTCATATCCTCAGTGGGCTTTTCATCATTTTGCTCAAACTTAAAGCAAGAACACACCTGCCACCACCATCTTCTATAACATAACCCTCCTTTATTTTATTCATATTACTTCTAAGTCTGAAAATATAATATGTATTTACTGATTACGTGTTTATCTCTGATTATCACTCTACAATGAAAGCACCTTGAGGACAGGACCCCTGCTTGTCTTGGACACTGCTGTCCCTCACGCAATCAATGCCTGCCATGGGAGATGCTCAAAAATGTTCAATTTTCAAGAGTATAGAGACTCAAAAATCTTTCCTCTTTTTCTCAACATTTTAGTAAAGTTAATATGATGAGCCGTTTTCCTCCTGTAAATTTACTAACCCCCTGGCATGTATTGCTTATCTCTGGGGACTAAAGAAATCTTTATTTGAAAAGCTTGGATTAGAGGATTACTAGATCTGAAGTGGCAAATTAGTTTCTTCCTGTGTAGAAACACTGTTCACTTGGAATTAGTTGAGAAGGATTTGAGGCTCCACTTGAATTCACTGAGAGTGTCATGCGTGATTAACAATGCCTGCCACTGCACTGTATGGAAGAGTCCAGGCTCATATACCGAATGCCTGTTTTTCATAGGCTAAATGGTGTTCATAGCACCCACTAAAGTATGAAGAACTTGTTCCATATTCAGTCTTTAGTGGTGTTCCATGCAGAATTACAGGCAAAAATATTCTACAAGTATAGATTCATAAAACCATGGGGTTCATTTAAAGTTATGCTGACTTGAGACTACAGTTTTGAGGAAACTTGGCATAGCCAATTCTTTCCTTCCTGAATGTTAATAAGCACTCAGCATTAATAACTAAGAATTTGAAAATAGTTTCAAGAATAGAGTTTCTTCAACTTTTCTAGTGAACCCACTTTCATTTTCCCTTTTCACTTAGGTGTCACTTGGCTGATCAAAGATTTCATCCAAATATACACCAGAATCACTTTTAGCTTGAGCACATCTTCTTGTTTAGTTTTTGATGAAAATATAGTATAATTTCTTCTCTTCATTCATGAATTGAAAAGTTGGCACACATCGTCTGAACATCACTATGTATGGGTGTAAAAGGGGTGTAGAGGTGAAAGAACATTGCTGTGCTTTCCACAAGTTCCCATTCCGATGGTGGAAAGACAATAGTAGGATCCTGTGATAATTCTGGGTTGTGCTTGAGGTTACAGACACTGTAGAACTTGGAAACAGAAATTTAATTGCTCCTCAGTCTTCTGTTTTTCAGGCAAAATAGGACCATTTCTTTTAACCTTTCTTCAAAATCACATCAGCATAATTTCCTCAAACAGACCTCATGGCCAACTTCAGCGTCGATAATATTTAACCACACCACAGGGCATACCCAACCTCAGAGACACGGAACCAACCACAGCCCCATGAGTTCTAACCAAGCCTAAGTATCTTTGCCAAAAGAAATTCCTAAGACTGATTGAATGCTCAAATCTCAAGGCAGCCCTTCAAGAATTTTGCCACTGAAGATTATGTTTGTAGACCAATCAGCAAAATGCAGAATGAGATTATCCTGTTGGTGGTTTGGATGAAGAAAAGTACATTCTTTACTGTGTAGATGAAAGCTGAGAAAACAGTGGAGTGGGGTGTTTCACATCAGAATTCTCTGGATCCTATAACTGAGGATACCTGGGACTTTTGGAATGTTAGACATAAGCGAACAGATGCAAGTATTTTATGAAGTGGTGAGGGGAGCATCCCACATTTTTCTAATTATTTAGCAAAACATAGCTCTTGGCTTCTTTGTATGACCAAGATAATAAAGGTGGTCACTCTCTGCCCTTTTATGTCATTAGAGCAGTTGTTGGTGAGGACGTGCTGTCTGTGAAAAAACAATTGCTAGTATTTAATTCTCAAGGATCAAGGTGGAATTAACCTAATACAGGCCTCCTGATCTTAACAACCAAGACTCTCATTTCCAAAACCCAGGGGACTCTCTCCTTAAGGTAAAGCCTATTGGTTTTCCTTTGTCTGGGAATTTGACTTAAAGAAGGCTGTTGTGCAAAAGTCTCCACTTCTGGGGTTGTCGTTTTTAAATAGGTCTCAAACAAACAAACAAACAAATAAAATACTTAAAACCATCTATTTGAATTATGGACATATACATATGTATACATTTATTTGGTTTCATCCTATGTGTCCTATTTCTCCTGTGTATTCATTTTTATATGTGTGTGCTTGTATTTGTACATGTATGTCTGTGTGAATCTATAATTAGATACAAAATGCATTTGCATATGTAAGAAGGGCATATGGAAGTCAGCCTTAGCAAATCAATAAAGCTGGGAGGGTGGAAAGCATAGCCATCAACTCACTCTCTATGTCCTGCCTCTATTCCTCAATGCCAAATCAGGTAGGAAGTAGGCCAACCCTAACTATGGGCCTTTATTGAGGTTCCAATGGGAACATTTTATTGAGTCTTCACATTTGCCGTTTATAGGTAAAAAAGAAAAAAAAAAACTGAGATGAGATGAGAATCGAGAAATTTTTTAGGTTAAGATTTAAACATAAGTGTGTGTGTATGTACATTATATTATGTGTAATATAATCACAGCTCTGATATTATCACACTTTACTCTAAAACATTGGTGGTATCTTTTTAGATCCTCAAACAAGTCAAGTTCTACTGTTCTTCTACCCACTTTTCATGGGACTCTTTATCCTTTTCTGCCCTAAATATCACTATTCATAGAGGCCTTTCATGATCATATTATTCAGATTCCCCTGTTTGCTTCCTTCAAAACTCTTATTATTTATAATTACCTTAGTTTGCTTATTTTGTCCATTTGTGTACTGTTTATATGTAGCATTCTCATGAGAAAGAAGGTAAGTTCCATGATGTTGGAAGTCACGTCTCTCATTTTGTGCTGTAGCCCCATTACTCAGCTCATAATCTTTGATGCCCCGATGCAGTTTCCTGGCTGCTCAAGAAATGCCACTTCACTGTCTCATCCAGTCCTGAGTGTTCTACAATTGCTGCCCCAAAGGTCTGTTTCTCTGCCTGTATCAATGCTGTTCTGTGATCGGTTCCATTTCTAGAGCTACTCACTGAGATGCTCTGATACAAATATCCTGGCTAAATTGTTACTGGGGAATAGTGGCTTAATTCACTGATTAATTGATTCATTCCCTCTCTCGCCCATTCTTAAAAATGTACTGAATGGCTTCTTTTGAGAAAACCTGGTGGAGAACATTAAATACACTAATATAAACAGCATATGGTTTCTGTCCTCAATACATTCATGGGTTAATGAGGGAGATGGACAGTGAGCAGACAAAGTGCTCTGGTAAATGCAACCACATGTATGGGCTCAAAGAATGGTCCCCCAACCCAGTCTATGTGGGCAGGGAGTTTCCTGGAGGAAAGGTGCTTGGGAGGATCTTGAAGTACACCTGTAAGAATTATTCAAGTAAAATGGAGCTGGCCTGGAGGGAGGAATTCGGAATGACCCAGGTGAGTGGGCAACTTGTGCAAAGACAACCAGTTTGTTTGGGACTATACAGGGTAAGGGACAAAAAATGATCCTGGGCAGGCAGCACACATTGTGAGATGAGCTAAGCAATTTGGAATTTATTCTAATCACTACAAAAATCACAGAAAGATTTCAACAGGAGAGTGACATATCATATTTGTTTTTAAAAAGATCACTCTGATTTACACGGTCAAGAGGGCACTAAGAGTCTTGATAGATCTCATTCATTCATTTATGTATCAACAATTTTTAGTACCTATCGTAAAAGAAGCACTATGCTAGGCACTGGGGATGAACAATGATGAACAAAACTTAAGACAAATTTAGCACCAGGAATACATAGAAGCACAAGTTGTGATAATGACTCTGAAGGGGTAGGACAAGGAGTTGTGAGAGAATTTGACAGGGTCCAGGAAGCTGCAATGAAGAAGCAATGTTTGTGTTGACCTCTGGCAGCTGACGAGCTATTCACTGGCCCTGCTAACTCTCCCAGTGAAAAGTGCTCTGGCTTTGAACCAAGGTAGTAGCAGAGAAATTGGAAGAAGAATGCAGGCTAGACAGATCTTAGGGAAGTAAAATTGACAAGCCTTAAAGACATTTGAGTTTGGGGACAGGGGACATGGGGGGAAGGGAGAAAAACAAGTTAAGAATGGTCCAGCTGTCTGGCTTGAGCATTCTGGGAGGGTAAAGCCGTCAAAAACAGAAATAAGAGATGACTAGTCTTGTCATATCTTTCAAGCACTTCTCTTACAGATTTTATCTCATTTAATTCTCACAAAAGCCTCATTTGTTATCCCCCAAACTATTGAGTGCCTGCTATCTATCAAGTGCTGTATGAAGTGTTTTGAATGTATTAATCCTTATAATAACCAGGTGAGGCAGGGGCTCCTACCATATTAAGGCTCAATGAAGTTAAGTAACTTATTGGGGCAAAATAGCTCATTATTCACAGAGCCTGGATTTGAAACTACATCTGCCACTCTCCAGAGTGAGTGGCTGTAACCACTCTGCCATTGTGAATTTTGGATAGCTACAAGATATGTGTTGCTCCCTCATATTTGTATTTCATTAGAACCATCAGTGTCTTGACTCAAAAGGCATCATGTAGTGGCAAAGTTTAACAGCAGCTGAGCACTGAGCTTTATTTGTAACTCTTTATGAGCATCATTTGATTAAAAATGAATTCTCCCTGAGCTAATAGGACTGGCTAATAATGAAATGTAGCCTCTAAGTGAGATGAACGCACAGCTGCCCTACCAATTTCCTGGCCACATTGGGAGTGCCAGGCTCCTTCAAGATGACATTGGCCAATCTGAAGTCCCCCAAATGTGAGCAGGATAGGGAAGGGAGGCTCACATGTGCCACAGCTTCCCTGGCACTCTGCTTGGTGCTTTTCTTCCACTCATCTTCACTATCTTCTGAGGTGTCCCTCTGAGGTGTCATCATGTCATAGTTAAGTAAGTTGGAGCATGGACCAGCTAAAGTCTTGTTGAAACTGTGTGACTAATAAGTGACTAAGAAGTTGGTATTTGAATCCAGACCTGTCTATATTCCCTACCCTGCTGGAAATGATGTGGCAGGAGAGGTGGAAGGAACTAGAGAGTTTAGCTTAGAAAGGAAGATCATGAGGCTTTCAGGTGAAATAGAAAGTAGATGCCTCCTTCCTAAGGCTCAAATAGTCAGAATTAGGACCAAGAGTAGATTCAGATTCAGTCCCCAAACATCAACCCTGCTGTGGGCCAGGCCCTACACCAGGCAATGGGATATAAGGAACAAAAACACTGTCCTTAGCCTTTTGAAGTTCACAGTCCAGGATAAGATGAATATGTGGCAGGGCTTCTCATACAAGCCCTCCCCGCTGAGTGCAACAACAGACAAAGGAATTTGAGAAGAGAGCCTGATCACTTGTGGCTGGACTTGCTGGGGAATGCTTGGGATAGATAATGTCCTTTAAACAGGGCTTTGGTGAACAAGTAGGCTCTTAACAGATAGAGAGAAGGAGGAAAGACTTTCTAGAGAGCAAGGATAATAGGAGCAAAGACACTGAAGCAAGAGATGGAATAGGGTATTTTGGGTAGAGTGAGTGACTGGACATGATTAACAGGTGGGCTCTCCTTGGAGAAATGCCAGCAATGAGCCTGAAAATCTAGCCTGAAGTTGGACTATGGGGGTGCCTTGAACATCAGTCTTCCTCAAGTAAGAGATGTCTTGATTTAGGCAAACTTGAAAGAGAAACATCTAGATTTACACAAAGATATCCACTGCTGTTGATAGGATGATTATTGCTGAAGTTCAAGATTTGCTACTAGAAAAAAATTCCCAATCCCTGTCCAACTCATGTCACTCTCTGGATACACACAACCCCAGTTACTGCATTTTAAAACACCATCCTCAAATGAAAACGGTCCCAAGGGAATGTTAAAATATTTCAGATGATTAAGGACCATCGGCTGAGTGAGGTGACAACTGGATCAGGATAGAAGGGGAAATTGGGGAATCAGATGCCACAGAAATGCCCAGGGAATCCCAGCCCATTTGAAATTAGCCAGATGTGAGAGGAGCAAAGTAAACAATACCCAGTGTGTTCTTTTTGATGACTAGCTTGCCCTGCGTATTCATGGAGAAACAAGTACCAACATGTCTTGGCATTTTTTTCAAATATTTGACTCTTGATTGCAAAAAATTATAATAGGTCTCTTAACTGCTTAGCTAACTTCTAAGTTAGCTAAGAAAGAATGGAGGTTGTTAGAATTATTATTTTTTACCATCCTCCTTCGACCCAACTCTAGTATTTTTCAAGTAGTTGAAAAAAGACAATTGCTGGTCTTTAAATTGAAGTGCATGGAAGACTGTCTTGGGAAAAACAGCATTTAAGAGGTGAAAGATTACCATATATTTAAGTGTTTGAGCCCATCCATCTTTTAGAGCAGAAGTCTTTAATCAAGACCAGTGATTACAGGGATAATGTCAAGATAAAATCATATGCATTCTAGCAATTAAAAAAATCCCCTGCCTTAAGTCACTAATGGTAGCTTAGATTATTAGCACAGAGATCATTCTCAAGGTCTAATGGGCCCTTGCTGGTTCCTTTCTTGGTAGGCCTTGGGCACTGGGCTCACCTTTGTAATTTCACCTTGACCTTGGAATCTGTCTGTGTCTCCACAGGCACATTGATTTGGAAGCAATCAGTTGATTTTGTCCTTAGAAGTGACCAAGAAATTCTGTGCTAGTTGTTTTCAAAATAACTGGTGGGTTGACTGAAGTCAGAAGTTGTAACAAAGTGGGTAGACTGTGTAGCTGTAATTTCTGTTTCCCTTTTGAGATTGCTGTTTGGTGATATATTGGTCTTATATTTGTATATCTATAAGTGTTAGTGTCTGTGGTCCTTTGCTCTTTACAGAATGTTTTTCCATTCTGCATTCATCTATTTATTAACATTTGTTTAATGAACATTTGTTGAGAGCTGATTATAGAGTGGGTCTGTAAAGTGGGTCAGGTACTGGGATATATATGTGAACAAGAGACATGACCTTATCCTGATGAAGCTTACAGTGCAGGCATTTATTTATTCATCATTCCTTCTTATACTCCACAAATGTTTACAGGGTATCTGTCATGAATGCCTTTGATCCGGGTGCCGGGGCTGCAGTACAGCGAAACGAAAAGAGATCACATTGCTGTTTTGGAAAGAGATGTTGAAACTGACTACATAGTCAGGTGTTAATGAGAACGATGAAGAAAAATAAAACTGGAGGTACAGATATTTTTAATCCAGAGTTCACATTTCTTATCTTCTTTTGGTGGGATTAGTAATCCCATTCTAAGGATGTGAATGACAAGGCCCAGGATGCACATGATAGCCCCAGTCCTGCAAGGAGCTGCCCACAGGGACAGAACAAGCCTTGGGGCTATGCTCTTCAGCTCTCTGCATGGCACATTGCCTTTCACTGTACTCTGTTCCTTTCTGTGTGGGTTTGTGCCAAAATGGGGAGATGTTTCCCTTAAACTACCTCCAGTTTAAAAACTACTCCCAGCTTCAGTAATTGCCCCAGACCTTGACTCTATTTCAAAGGGTTTTATTTATTTGTTTTTCCAGGAAGAGTGACTTAAAAATATCACTTCCGCTCTTAATTTCAGCATCTTCCCTTTTCTCCCAGGAGGGAAACCAGAAACACAAATAAAGCTCCAAAGAACCAAAATTGACTAATTGGGAATGACCTTAGTCATTGATTCTGCATCAGAGGTCTGGGTTTGCCCCTCACGGCCTATGTGACTTGTTTTTTCCCCTCCCTCCCTTCTTTTCTTTCCAGAATCTCTTGTATTCATAAAGTCATAATAGCATCACCCTTGTCCATCTCCCAGGGTCGAAGATCACATAAGAACACCTAAAAGAGTCCTTCATGAACATTCCTCTTGGGCAAATGCCCACCAGGAAGAAAATGGTCATCAGGTGTAGTGGGAAGAGCATACATTTGAATTTGAGAATCCAGATGGAACCCAGCACACCAGCTGCTGGACCTGGCTGAAGTACTTACTTCTCTAAGCCTCTTTGCTCATGTCACCGTGGAGCCTGCAATAGTGGACGACCACATGGCAGGTGAATGGGGGCAGCGATGTCTCCATCATAAGACAGATGTTGACTGAAGTGGTGATGTATAGGCTGAGCTCTGTGCCAGCTCATGTTTACTAAGCTACAAGCATTTATGAGCACCTTCATAACATTTGCCACATCAGCACCTGAGATATTTTTATTTACACTTGTACTTTAGCCATACCTAAACAAAAAGGGTCAAAAAATCACATGTTTTACTTCATGCATATCTTAATATACATTAGAATAACTCTGTAATCATCAAAATACATGATTCCTGAAATCCTCGTAAGCATCCCCACCAGTGCCATGGGGTAATTGTCAGGTGAGCACATCGGAAGTCTCCTTCCCTGTTTTTCTTTCATGGGCTTTACTGTGCAGAACATTGTTCATGGAACTTTAAAATCTTACGTTGCCCTTTCACAGATGTCATTTCATTTGATCCTTCTAATATTCACGGCAGAGGATAAGGCTGAAATTATTGTCTCTATGGCAAAAAGAGCTCAGAGAGAAAATGCTTTGCCCAGAGTCACACTGTTTGGGGCTCCAAACTCTCAGCTTTCCTCCTTTGCCAGGGATGTCCTTGATCATCCCAGGACCCTGGGCCACCCACTGACTGCTAGCTCCTCCCTTCCAGACCTGGCTGAGATCTTGGAAGGCTGTCTGGACTCTTCGAGCTCAGTTGTAAATATTGGAGAGGGGTTCTCTTATCTGAGAGTCACTTCTCACTCACCCAGCTGCCGGCAGCCTAAGCAGCCATCAGCTTGCAGGTTGCAAATCAGTGCCAAACTCGACAGCAAATCCATGAGCCTGAACTGGAGCCCAAACAGGTATCACCCTGCTGCCTGAAAAACTGCAGAGAGAATTTTAGGGCTGAGCCCAGGCAAGAGCCACCCTGTTTAAAGGGAAGCTCTGGGCCCAGACACATCGTCCTACCTCCTATGGAGAAAGGCCACAAAGAGGGACCTAGGGGCCACCAAGCCCCAGTCTGAGTCACGATGGGGAAGAGGAATGAAAGAAGCTCAGTTCCAAGTTTGTTAGTTTGCCCTCCTGAGCACATCAGCTCTACATCCAGAGAATCATGCAAAGGCAGATACAGACACCAAGGCCAAAACTCTGGGGCTGCTTGGAATTCACGCTCAGAGAGGAGGGAGAGATCCCTGTCTGTTCCTTTCTCCACCAAATAACTCTCAACCACCAAAGCCAACTTGGAACCCTACTTCCTTGCTGGGATTGGGAATGGCAGATGATAAACTAAATAAAAACAAAGCTAATGTGTCCATGTTTCCTGGAATAGGCTAAAATGTATAAGAAAGCCTGTAAGGACTTCCAGGTTGGGATTCCTACCCAGCCCTTCAGCTCTGACCCTCCTAGTTCCCACCTGGAATGTTCCTGCCATGCTCACCATGTGGTCTCCTAGACAAGGCCTGATGTTCTCAGCCTCTGGGCCTTTGCACTGAGTGCTTCTCTGCCAGGGGCATCTCTTCTCCTATTTCCACATAATTCTTACTCACCCTTCAAGACTCTGCTCTTTCATCTATTCACTGATTAATCCAACCAAAACACAAACAAATAGATGAAATAAAGCTCAGGAGTTAGCCTAGCCATAAAAGAATAATGCCCATGACTATTCCCTGGCACCAGCTATAGAGGCCAGAATAATCGGTCCTGAAATCACACTAAGTGCCCTGTCTCCATCTCTGGCAGCCCTTACCTGTTTGTCGGCTTGATTCCACAGCTTATACTGGAGCCCAGCTGGATCCTGTTGAGCATTTGGGGTCCAGCTCTCCCAGGAGGTCTCCATATTACCAGGCTTGTTTGGGTGCTGACAGTTGAACTCCAAAATGCCTGTTTATACCTTGCAATGGCTGGCTTTTTTTATATATTTCTGTTTTTCTTCCTAAACAGACTCTGAGTTCCTCAAACAGGCCCTCATTTTGCACTTCTCTTTGCTCACTTCCCTTCATTCCATGGTCTGACTCCCAGTATCCAGCCCCTAGTCCACAAGGCAGGGTCTACAATGTCTTCAGGATGCTTGATTTACTCTCCGCCGGAGCATGTTTCATTTGTTTAGTGTATATGCCCTTGGTGCCCATATTTTGTCAAAGAATGAGATGCCTTTCAACAACAGTGTTTTAAACTATTTAAAATGACTCAATTTAATCCCACAGCATCCAGAAATATTTCCCCTAGGAGCTCAAAGCAATACAATGGTAAATATAAATAATCCTTCTTTTCCTTTTGTTTTTCTAATGCCCTCCTACTGTTTAATGGCTCCATCTTGAAGATTGGCCAAAGACACAAAGGGGTTAATTTTCATTAGGCTGAAAAAGAATAGGCCATGCACATCATGGAATGGGTGACAAGTAACAAGAATCCTAGAACTGGGACAGTGCAGGTGGGTGGGTGGGGGTGGCAGGTGAATTTCAGAGAGGTGGATCTCCTTCCCCACTGCTGACTGACATCCATATCAAGACCATGGACAATTTTGGATGATTGAACAATTTAAAATCTTTTTTTTTTTTAATCTTACACAATTCTTCCATTTTTATCGGCAATTATGGCTGATGGTAGGGCATGCTGGTGCCTTGGCAGACTGGAAGCTTCTCACCGGGTTTTGAGTTTTATGTCCCAATATGACTTTGACAGATTCAGGCAAATTTCTCAGGCTTGGTGGACCTTTGCCCAGGCTGGAAATCTTCCCTGGGGAGCAGGAAACATCTGAGACATCCAGGCCCCAAATGGGGTGTTTTCCTTTACTAATCCCCAGATCTTGGTGGACTATAGCCAAAAGAGTTTGAGGAAGTCAGAGCTGTGGTACAGTCTTCAAGGCCATAAGTATAGCAATGGAATCCCTCAGTTTAGAGAGTCAGGCCATGGTTTACAAGACTATTGCTAGGTTGGACCAAACCCAGCACAAGCTTCCCTGAGCTAAGGAAATACAGGCAGTGTGATAGTCTGTGCTATACTACTGGAAAAGGTCTATCCTGGGGCCTGTCTGTCTGTGGCCTGAAGAGAGGTAGGTTTGGAAGAAAGATCGGAATGGAAATTGTAGGTAGAAGCTGGGAGTGGAGGCCAAAGGTGGAACAAGTCAGCAGTCTGCATTGCTGGGTCAGAGTGTGTCCCCATCCACCCAGAGACAAAAGCTTTTCCTAGCTCCTCTTGGGAGACCTCTGGGCTGATGCTTTCAGCCACGGGCTCTCTGAAGAACTGAAGAATTGGAAAAAATCTAGAGGAACTGAAAGAATTGAGAAAATGAGCAGAGGCAGGATGAAGCAGGGCAGTCTGGAAGTTAATACCATGGAGGCTGGTTATATACTATTGTTATGTGCATCTAGAGCAACATGGTGCTGGGTGTGGACTCTGACAGACTCAGCTGTGGAAAGGACTTGGGTACCTGACTCTACAATCAAGACCTAGCTTACATGGCCATGAGTTGATAATATTTGTAATCTCAGAGTTCAAGAATGAGTGTCAGAGAAACACTCCAAGTTGTCAGAAGCCTGCCTCTGTCTACCCTGTCATCTCTGCTAGAATGCCATGTTGAGCCTTTCAGGCTCTAAGAAGAGATGTATGATAGAGTCATTCCCTTCTGCAATCCTTGGGCCCAAACTCCTCAGAAGCATTGTGCAGCGGAATCCTGTTTACAGGCCAAGGATGCAAGCTGTTATTCAGTACCTGTTATGTGTTGGGCAGTGTGCAATGTTTTGGGTTCCAAATGTTACCATAAGAATATTCTTACAGCCTAGAAAAGGGAGAGAGACCTCTGTGTATATGCACTTTGAACTCATGTGTGTATAAAGTTAGGAAGTGATCCAAAGGAAATGTGATTCAAGGATGTGCAGAGAGAAGCAACTAATGCCTGGATAGGATTTTTAAGGATGAATAGGACAAGGGAATATATGACAGAAAAAGAAGGAATAGCTTCTGCAAAAGTACAGAGGCACTAAGCTCTTGGTATGTTCAGGGAATTAGAGGTGGGGGTCAGGTCGCAAAGCATTCATATGCTCTGGTGAGGATTTTGTACTCAAACCTATAGGTAATGGAGCCACCGAAAAATTTTAATTAGAGTATTTACATAGTCATACAGATAACAAGAATGGCTTGAAATGAAGATGCTTTCCTAAGAGGAACACTGCTAGATCAGGAAGAAGTCTGGGTCAGCAGCCAGGAAAGGCAGACTCTGTGCCCACTTGGCCAATTAATGGCATGACTCACAGGCATTTGTTTCTTCTCTAGGTTTTTCCTGCCATGTCGGCCAAAACCCTTCTCAAATATACATGCAGTGATTTTTTTTTTTTTTTTTTTTTTTAGGAGAGTGTCAATGAAAGATAATGGATATGAAAGCTCTTTGGGAAAATTTCTGCTATAAATGCAAGATGCAGCCATCTATTATTGTTCTTTTCCAGGCTTAAGACGGATAGCAAACCCAGGGGTGCCAAGTGCCCATCCTGCCACCCAGGAAGGCTTAGGCCCACGGCTTCTCAATACTCGCCATGGAAAATGGAGAGAAACATCAGCTGCTCACGGGTGTGCCAAATCGGTTCAGCTAGGGTATCGGACTGTCTGGTGCCCTCCCCAGCTGGGGGAAGGATTTGTTGGGGCTTTGGGACAGAGCAGTAGCTTCTCCTCTCCCAGGGTTTGCCCTCCAGCAAGGCCCCAAGGAGTCACCGCAGATCTTAGTTTGGAAACCAGATCCACCTGTCTAATCTCTGGGAGGCTCTGGTGACGGGGACAGGCAAATTGATCACTGATTGACAGGTCCCCAGGCCAGCTTGGAATGCCTGTTTGGGGTGACTTGGCAGTGCTTTCTGCTTTGAGGAGTTCATGGGAACGTGTTGTTCTTGTACAAACAGGCTGGCATGCATGCAGCCTGGGAAGCAGGGGGCTCATGAGTGAGTGCGCAGAACGCAGTGGAAAATCCTGAGTGCCTGGAAGAACAAAGGGCTGTTCTGAGGTGATGTTAGTTCCTTCTTCAGTGTCCCAGACTCGTGCCATCCAAAAACTGTCTTCTGGTATCAACTGCTACCAATTGGTCAGCTTTGGACAGATTTTGTAGACTTCATTCTGTCACCAACACTCTGTGTGACCATGAGGCACTCAACTTTCCTTCTCTCTCTCTCTCTCTCTCTTTTTTTTTTTTTAGCGTGAATGACCTTTATTGGTTACAATGGAAAGTGAAACGGGGGGGATACTACAGCTCTGGTTCCTGGGGCGGCTTCACAGACTCCATCGCGGTGCTCCAAAATCAACTTTCCTTCTCAAGGTCTTGGTCTCTTCATCTGTAAAGCAAGACTAGATAATTCTAGAGATTTCTGGCATCAACAGCACCATAAAAGGGAAAGACCTTGGGCATTGAAGTCAGCGGATGGGAATGAAGCCAGCTCTGTGGCCGCTTCGCTGTGTGGTCTTGGGGAAGCTGGTGTCCCTCATCTAGCACAGTGCCTGGCATTGTGCAGCTTCTTCATAATAACAACCAATATTAATAACCTTTACTTAGGTATAACCATGTTTCTGTACATCAACAACATTAGTCAACACAAGCACATCACAACACAAGACAGTTCTAGGGCAATATGCCACAAGTAACAGAAGTCTTATGATTGTGCTGTATTCACAGGTCAGTTTTGCCCTCAGAAAGGGCCACAGGCCCCTTAAGCATTTATCCTTCAGCCTGCCCAGGCAACTGAGATCAGCCGAGATTTTCTCTAGCAGGAACAGTCCCTGGGGCCTTGATGCAAGAGCCAGCAGACCGGAATAAATCCACTCCAGACTGGGGGCAAACCACTCAGATTCTTTTTGAAATAAGACTGAACAGGACTCAGAGAACCCATGACTGAAAGCATCAGCCCTAAGGGCTCCCAGGTGGAGGTCAGAGGAAATCTTTGTCTCTGGGTAGCTGGGGACACACTCTGACCCAGCAAGGTAGATGCCTGGCAGATTCTCTCAGACCGGGAGCCCAAGGGTCCCTGAGGAGTAGCTGACATGACAGGTCATCTGCTTGAGCCCAGACCTCGGTTTTATTTTGAGTCGATAAGAGAAATTTTGAATGTCCTCTTGGATGTAGACATTGAACACCTCTTTCTGTGTTCTCTGAGCCATTCCTGTATTAGGAATCCTGAAGAAGAAATAGCACCAAATCGGAGAAAGAACAATATTGATAATTGATAACAATAGAGCAATGCAGGCACACATCCACTTAATGAGACAGAACACAGCTGTTAAAAGTAATGTGCATGAAGAATTTTCTATAAGATTTGAAGGTATGCACCTTATAATGTCAAATAAGAACTGGTATATGCACCCGATTGCAAATAAGCAGACTATATAGGATTAGGAAAACCAACCCTTGAAGGAAATATTACTTGACTCTAGGTGGTCCTTGTTGGATTTTTACTTTGATGCATTTTCAAATGTTCTACAGGGTGCAAGAAGCATTTTAAAATGGAAAAACACAATTTTTTTAAAGCAGAATTTTTTTGCCCTCATAGTGAGACAAGCGAGCTGGAGTGCCTTATCTGCAAGTTCAAACTGTGTAGCAGCTTGATCACTTCGGCATGATGGCAAGATGTTTCTGAACCATGATATACAGAAGAGCCAAAGGACAAATATCTCACCACCACCTCGAAGCCCTGAGCAGCACACAGGTGTCTTTCATTCCTGGTGCCTCCATCCAGAGCACAAATAACAACCACCAAAACAAAAGTGCACACATTTAAGAAAATAAACATGACTTACTTTTTTTTTTTACAAAGAGACAGAAATTTTTATAATTTTTTAAATAGATGTTGGTCCTGCAGAAAAGTCCCTTAAACAGGCAATGCATTTATTCTAATGTTGCTGTTAGAGCTCAGGAGAATCTTTGTCTTTTTTTTAGAATTGTCCCGGATTCACTGCACAGGCTTGTGGATGTGGTCAGTGTGGCCAACTCTTTGCCTTTTCAGATGGATGATGATTTTCCAAAAGCTGTTTGAAAACTGTCTTTAAACTGGGCAAAACATTTTCGAGTAAAAGTGAAATGTGACTGGGAAGATCAGAGATTGAAATGAACTGACCTACCTACGAAGATGCTGCAAACCAAGCTGGCACCCGAGAGCTCCTGTGGGGCTGCAGTTTTGGAATAATTGTACGATCTCCACAGGGACTATTTTGGGGCCAGTACTCATTATATATTTTGAATGTGTTTGCAGGAAAAAAAATTAAACCTTTATATACTGATGGAGAGTTTACCCCATGAACCAGAAAGTAGCCCTGCCTGCCTTCAAGGAGCTCATCAAATCTATTTCCCCATCCCATCTTGCATGTATTTAGTTTTTGGTCCACCTATTTTAATATTGGTATCCAGAAGAGGCACAGGAAACAGCCCATGCCCCAGCACATCAGCATTTGTATAATGAGTGGAAAAAGGACCTGAGGGCAAAAGGTCAACTTTTGGACAGGAGGAAGATGAATCTTTTCTCTCTGTCCCTCTACTGCTTGAATCACCTGAAGCAGACAGACCTGGACTTTGTTACAGGTAAATAATTACAGTTGTATCTGCCATAAATATCTCGCTGAAGGGGCCATTGCAAAAATTGAGATTGTATCTCCAAGCAACTGTCAAATGGCTAGAATAAATTCAGAGGACTTGAAATACTGATGTACATTTTCTATCATAGATATCTCTCGGTCTAGACTTTCAGACTGCATCTTGACAGAACACCTAGGATAGCTGAGAAATTAAGGAGTCAGGAACAAAAAAATTACATAGTGTTGGTGTTCTGTGGTTTGTGTCTTCTTTATCTGTGGTCTCGGCAAACAGGAAGTCCTTGTGAATTGGGGGGCTTGAACAGAAATGTTAAAGGCATAGATCCCTGGGAATTAAAAAAGCCAGGAAGGTAATAAATCTCAGGCCAAAATGGAAAGCCTGAAGAGGTCAGTGAGCTACAGCCAACCTAATATCTGTACTTCTCAGGGCCGCAATAAATCTGACACTACTCCTTCTTGGCTCAGCTGGCTTCTGTGCAGCCGGCAGATCAAAGCCTCTCCCAGTATCCTCTGCAATCACCTGTTTCTCATTGGGCCTGGTGGGTGAGGCAGGCAGGATGGGGGTTAGGGGGAAGGAGGAGGCTCTTCCCTCCTTCTGAGCACCATCTGGGGGCCATATTTAAACACCCCCAGGCTGGGGTTTAGGGAGAGGATCCTTGGGGAGTTCGAAGGCTGCCCCAAACTGGCAGAAGTAAAGGATCACCTGTGAGAAGGAGTGACCATGAAGCTGATGAAGATTTCCTGTCTGGGGATGCTGTCCTGGTTGGGTTGGAAGGGAGAATTGTGTGTGTGTGGGGGCGGGGGGCTGGTAGGGAGGAGGAAGACCATTGCTCAGGCTTTCTGAATTTGATCAGAAGAGATCTCTCACTTGTCGATTCTAATTCAGTTGGATCTTTGTCCCACATATTTCCCCCAAATTATTCTTTTTTATTAAAAAATACTTACTAAAGTGCCCATTTATTTATTATCTAATTTCTTATGCCCAAAACTATGCCAGATCTTACCTTATCACTATCCCTTAACAGCCTTGCAAAGGAAATATTATTATTCTCTTCCTTCAGATGAGGAAACAGACTGAGGATCGTTAAACATTTTGGTGAAAGTCATACAACTCGTGGGTAGCAGAGTCAGGATTTGAATCCAAGCCTCTGAGACTGAAAATCCATGCAGCTCTTACTCTGCTACAATAAATCTAATGTGATCAGGGCACCACTAAATCCTGCAAAGGATGTAAAAATAAACCAGAAAGGGATCCTAGTTTTAAAAAAATGGTCTGAAAGTTGAGATCTGACATATCTATAAATAATAGTGATACAAAATAGAGTGTGATAAATGCCTTGAAAGAAGTACCGACAAAACATGAAGGGGTTGGGAGGAGGCAGCGATTGCTTCTGGGTAGTACTGGCATTTGTATTGGATCTGGGGGCATCAGTGGGATTTGAGGGTCTGGCTCTAAAGGGAAAGGATATTGTAGCAGGGAAAATGACTGTTCAGAGGCCCCGGCCAACCGAACATGGAGTACTTTTGGGAGATTTAAAGTACTTGAGTTTGGAATGAGCTACCCTAACTGTGTGGATATCTTCTAATACCTGATAAAGAGTTTGGACTTTTTTTCCTATAAGCCAACATAGAGTTATTAGAGATTTTTGAGCATGATTTAGAAAACTTATTTTTTATGGCATTATGGAGGGAAAATTGGAGAAGAGAGAGAAGAGGCAGAGAAACAGGCAGCTATTGTAATAATAAAAAAAAAGGTTTTGAGGATCCTGACCTTGAAGACTGTTTGACTTCTATGCATTTTGGCTTTGTTGTTGGGGGAAGATCAACTTTTTAACGTCCATCAACATAATGGTGTGAAGTCCCGAGTGTCCTGTGTGAGTTACTTTGAAAAATTCTCTAGAGCCAAGCAAGTGTTTAGGGGCTGAGAAAGCATCCATGTGACAACTAGAATCCCTCTTGTTTTTTTTTTTCCAGAGGCTCTTCCAGGGATCCTGTCATTTCCAGACCAATACCTTCACTAGCTTGCCCTTCTCCAGGATATAGAATTCCTGTCCCAGAAGTAGTTGATACTATGGAGAGAAAAGCCTAGAATGTATGGAAAGTAGAGAGGGCTAGGAGTCATGACCCGGAATGAGGCTCTGTGCTGGCCCTGAACTTCTGTTTGACTTTGGACAAACTGCCTTATCTCTTCGTATTCATTTTCCCCATCTCCCAAACATGGAAAATAGAATTAGTGGTTCACCTAAGGCTGTGTGGGATTGTATAGTGCAGATTACATAAGGTATACATTTTCAGACTGGGTCCTAAAAGCACCAGACTTTTTTGGAGATGCTTCAGGGACTTCCTACAGATAAGCATAGTCTGAATAGAGCCCCTTTATCCCTTATATCAATACATATTGGGCTTCTGATGAAAACATGTAATGAATGAATTAATGACTATTTAACCACTGGTGATATATAAAGATTTTCAACCAGGAATCAGGAGATATAAAAGAGATTCTGGGAGCTACCCTAAAGAGTTGTGAGATCTTCAGCAAGCCATTTATCCTCACCTTGAGCCTCTGCTTCTTCATTTGTCACATGCTTGGTTTTGAATAGATGATCTGTGTCCTTTCCAGTGATGAGGCTATATTTCTCCATTACATGGGGATTATAGGAATATAAAATGTATTGTGGCAATGCTTTAATACTTAGAAAGCAAGGCCCTGCATCACATCAGCTATGTGGACTGTGATAGGATATAGGGAATCAGGCCTTGGGACCATCAAGACAGGAACGAACTCAAACCAAAAAACATACACTTTATTTGTAGGAAGGCCACTCGAATCCTCACTCACAGCTTATTAATTCTTAGTTCGTGTACAATTCTAACACACTTGGCTCTTTGATGTTAACCTACAGCAGAAAACTCTATAGCAGGAAAGGGACAGCTACTTATGAAGCAGTACTAAATGACAGCCTGACACCAATTGCACTAGAAATGCAAAAGGTGAAAGGCATTAAGGAGCTGGAACAAGAACACAAAAGCATTTGAAGATAGCGATTGTTGACCACAGGGGCAAATATTTTTATACAATCTAGTTCTAGCCATCTCTCTATATGGCAAGACTTAAGTTCAGGTGAAATCCAGAGAAATCTAAGACAGCTAAGACACTGGCTCCCAAGTTAGGGTAGATGAATTATCAGAGGAGCAGAGTAGGGGATACACCAAATATTTATTTTTAAAAAGCCAAGCTGTCGAATCTGAGGTCTGAGGGAAAAACTGACTTACAAAAAATCACACACAGAGCCAAGGGACACAATATGAAGACGATTGTTCAAGTGGTTCAATTAGACACGCTAATTGATATTCCAGTAATGACCTCAAGTCATTATGATAAAAACAAATTATGATGCATAGCCTCTACTGAAGGAAGCATGGAAGTACATAATTCACCTAGGAAGCTTTCTAACAAACAGGATGAATTTGAGCAGAGGGAGGCTGGGGAATCAAGCTTTGGTTTTTAAGGGGTTAAGATTCAGTTATTTGGAAATCTCTAAATCCCTCAAAATGTCAAGCCCTCCTATGGCCTCTCTCCTTCCTCTAGGAGTACATGGGATTTCAGCTTCAAGGGTGTCTGGGGGTGGGGTGTTCCCAGTGAATACTGATGAACAGCATACCCAGAATGGCCAGAAATCTGTGGGAGGCTTCAGGGCTGTCAAGTGCTCTGTCCATCTTTATTTTGTGCTGCTTTGGGAAGTTAAACAGAGAGAAAGCATTACTGAAAACCCCAGCTGCCTCGTGCCAGACAGTATCTCCTTGCTCCCCTTCCCACCACCTCAGCACCATAGCCAGTAATTTGCAGTAAAGATTATGGATTTGGTGACCAGTGCCGTGGTGGGATGGAGGGGGTGGACAAGAGCCTAGGCCTGGGAGCCTTCGTGAAAGGCTAAGGAAACCTCAGGTTGTATTCTTGTTCCCTGGGGGTATACTTTCCTCAGTTGAGTGCCTATAAAAGCAGAGAGGCATCCAGACCTCCTCAAGGAGGAAGCTCAGAGACCATTTGACAGACGCAGTGCTATGTTTGTGTGCAATGCAATGTATGCAATGGAGAATATTAAGGGAACAATTTGGCTGACGTTGCCATATTAGCACCCAGGGTGCCTGTAAACATCAAATGTGAACAAGCTCTAAATCTGAGGTATGCCTTAGGGCAATGCACTCATATTGGGGATTTACCCCATGTTCCTCTAGACCCTTGGGAGGGCAGGATGTCTGCCTCAAGGCAAAGGGGAAAGGGAACTAAAATGTGACAAGTCCTGTGCTAAGCCCTTTACTTGCATTTGCTCCCCAAGTTTGACAATAGCTCTGTGAGGTAAAGATGCATTACTAGACTCATTCCACAAAGAGTGGCACCGAGCCTCAGAATGGTTGAGCAGCTTTCCAGAAGTAACAGGTGAAGGTTTCAAATTAGATGTGCCCAGTGCCACCAAATTCTCTGCTTCTTTTGCTTTACAAACTTCCTGGAGGAGAGAGGGTAAGTGCTGTTGGAAGACCCCTCTCCAAGATATTTGGGAACAAAACCCTTCCATTCTGGACCAATAGCCTAAACATCACCTGAGAACTTGTTAGAGATGCAAATTCTTGGGCCTCTCCCCAGACCTACTAAATCAGAAACTCTGGGGGTGGGTCTAGCAATTTCTTTTAATGAACCTGCAATCAGGTGATTCTGAATGTAGCTGAAGTTTCAGAACCACTGCTCAAAGTGTGGTTCCAGGACAAATAGCAAGGTATCACTATAGAGCTTGTGAGAATTACATCAAAGTGGGATAAGTACCTGGCTCTGTTAGTCGAAGGTATTGCTGAGTCCATACTATAGTCCATGAGCTGAGCAGTAACCAGGTTCTCCTGAAGTTCCAGGAGTGAACTGGCACCACCCCAGTTGGAGCGGCAAGTAGGCTTGTGTGAGCAGGACTGGGTTAGATAATGAATGGCCAGGACAGGCCCAGTGCTTTGATGCTCTGCTTAGTGGAGACTAGAGCCCCTTGTAGGCCTTTGGATGGCACAGCATTCTCTGGAGGACAGGGATTTAAAGTCTTTCTTTCTTACCGAACTGACAAATACGTACTAGCCGCTGGGCTGTCTGCACTGAGGAAGATTCTGTCTGTGTCTGGGCTCAGTGGTAATGAGTGCTTGCACCAATTAGCAACATCTGTCATGGATGTGGGATGGGGTAGTGATGATAAACATGATATTCTGATGTATGAGAGTAGATGGGGCAGAGGACAGAGAGTTTGAGCAGGTCAGGACAGTTAAGAAGCTTGGCAAACACCTGATGGCAGATACATTTTTCTTTTTGCAAAGTTCATAGACAAATTCTCCTGTAGCTTTTGTTGAAACTTAACAATCATTTTAAAAAGATAAAAATAAATGTGGTAAAAAATGCAAACAGTTAACAAAGTATGTAACCCCTCCTCTCCTGATAATCACTCTCAACAGTTTCTGGAGTATCCTTCCAGAGATATTTTTACATGCATACACACACACGCACTTACACAAACACACAACTTAACAATTTATTTAGAGTTTGGCTCACCCTAATTATTATTTTCCAAAGTTAAATAGTATTCCATTATGTGGATGCACCATAATTTATCTAACTAGTCCTCCATCAATGAACATTTTGATTGTTTCTTATCTCTCTACACTGCAGGGAATATCCTTGTACACATGTCTTTGTTCTCGAGTGTGAGCTTTTCAGGAAAATTAGTGGTCCAATGGTATGTGCATTTTAAATTTAGATTATTAAAATACAATTATTTTCCCAAAAGTTTGTGCCAATTTTCACTCTTACCTACATTATACCAACTAGCATCTAAAAACCATACTTTCATTTTGAAATAATCTCACAATTACGGTTAAGTTGTAAGTACATTATTGTACAAAGAACTTTTTTCTTGAACTATTTAAGTTACCGACCCAATAATGCATAGCCTCTGAATGCATCAGTGTTCATTTCCTAGAAGCAAGCACATCTACCTATATAACTGCAACACAATCTTCAGAATCAAGTAACTGACCATGGTACATGACTATCTTATCCCTAGGCCTTTTCAACTCTCACCAGTTGTCCCAGTAATGTTCTCCTTAGCAGACAGATTCAGTCTGTAATCAACTGCTGCTTCTACTGTCATGTCTCTTTAGTCTCCAATTTGGAGGAGTCTTTCAGTTCTTCCTTGACTGAGGATTACGAACCAATTATTTCATAGAATGTTTCCCAATTTGGGTTTCTCTGATGTTTCCTTGTAATGAGATTCAGATTATGCGTCTTTGGCAGGAATATCACACAAGTTATGCTGTTGTTGTTGTTGTTGTTGTTGTTGTTTTCTCTTTCATTGCATCCTAGCAGGTAGTACATGATTTTTATCTGTCCCTTTGCTGCTGATGTTCACTTTGATCACTCGATTAAGGTGGCGTCTGCTTGGCTCCTTCACTTTAAAGTGACTCTTTTTCTCTTTATAGTTAATTGGTATTTAGTCAAGAGGAAATCTGAAACTATGCGAATACCCTGTTCTTTATCAGACGTTCAACTTACTCGTTTATTGAAATTTATTAATATGTTTTTTAAATTTTACTCCGTAAGTTATATTTCTTTACTATCATTACTATTTTGCTGCTCATACTGCCCTGATTTTGCCAATGGGAGCCCTTTTAAACCGGCTTCTGTGTGCTTTCCATGTATCTGTATCACTCTTTGAGCTTCCTTGTTTCTGGCACCAGAGATGTTCCCAGCTCATCATGTACTTTCTCAGGTTCAGTCCTCGATTAGCTGCTTTTCCAAGGAGCGCTGGTTTCTTTTAGTGGAGAACGACATTCATACACCCACACACACATTTACATTTATATTTATATCTATATCTACATTTATTGAAAATGATGAGTTCACAATGGTACTTCCAATTTCAACACCATAAAGCGTCAGTTTGATTCTTTTTCTCTTATTTTAAATCTCCTTTCTGACAATAAGAACCTTAAATCATTTTATTCTAAATACATATGTTTTTTGTTCAAGTCTCGTGTATATAACCAATCTCCCATCTAACCACCACCCCTCCCTCACACACATAGATGCCCTCTAATCCATTCAGGTGGTGAAACCTTGTGCTTGGCCCCCCCACTTGCTTCACCCCACACTCTCCCCTTTGGTGAAACCCCTCCCTGCCTCACTCAGATCAGCCATTGGTGCTGGGCCCTAGCTGGTTCTCTTGGGCTATGACTTCCCATGTAAGGTCACACTCCCCTGCATGGATGCCCTCATCCTGCCAGACTTTGGCTCCCACTCTGAGCCACTGTAGCTCTCCTCCTGAACCACAGCACAGACACTTACCACGTGCTGCCCAACCTAAAAGCTTTAGGAGTGAAATGTCCAGAAAGGAAAGGAAAAGGCAGGAGGAGAAGGAAGAGACAAACTGGCGTTTTAATAGTTTAGTGAACTCCTTTGAGTGAAATGACCCTTCTTTCTTAATAATTCACTATCATGAGGACTTTTCTGAGTCAGAGGACCTCGAAATGTTTTCCTGAAAAAGAAGAGACACATGATGTTGGGTACTGGGCTTCAACAAGAGTGTACATGAGGGTGTGTGTCTGAGGCTATGAGTGGGGCCTAAATCCATTTCTGGAACTCTCTTTTTGAGCAAATTTGACAAGCAGACATCAAGATAGGAGTAGACATGCAAGATATGTATTAGGGGAAATGACTACAAGAGAAAATGGGGAAGGAGAGGCTGGAAGATCCATCATACTGTGATGATGACCTGACCTCGAGTAAAGAAGAGAGAGAAGAAAGGAGAGCGGGTGGAAATTTAAGACTTCAGTGCAATTCTAAGGAAAGTTTGACAAGGCTTTCAGGGAGTGCCAAGCCACAGTCTCCCATCAGAGGAGTCCCCTGTCACCCGGAATGGGCCTGCCTCAACATCCCTGCTATGTTCAGTTATTGGCTACAGGAGCTGTGGGAAGAGTGGTCTCAGCATGAGTGTAGTGGCAGATTTCAGAGCACTACAGCTAGGCCATGGGTTAATTATACTTCCTGAAGTCAGAGATGTGAGAAGAGCCTTCTCAAAGCTGCCACATAAGCAAAGGAGCAAGGAAGGATAGTCTTCTGGAAGGGTAAGACTGAATTATACGCTGTTACCAAACAGAAAAACCAGTGATCAGAGAGGTGTAACCTGTCTCCATGAGCAGAGACACATAAAAAAAAGGGCAGCGGGGCGGGAGTGGGAGAGGGGAGAGGGGAGATTAACAGAGAGGAAGAAAGATAAAATATCTTGCCAAGTATCTGATGCAAGTGATTTTGCATGTTTAGACTAAGCAGAGGTGCCCATCCATGTATCCCTTTGACTGAAACATCGAAAACCAGCCACTTGCAAAGCCAGACTAGCCTCCCACAGGTCCACTGCACTGAGCACTTCCCACTCTTGACTCTTGGATCTTTGATTCCTGATTTCATTCCTACTTTAACTCCCCATAATTGCCTGGGGCCCTCCGCACATGGCAACCCATTTACATTTCTTTTTGGGGTTTAGCAACCTTGGCACCTCCACATCAGTGGGCTTTCAACTTGGCCTGCTTCCTTGGGCTCAGAGGCTCCCACAACTGTATGTGGGAATAATTTTCTCTTCCAACTTTTTTTTAGCAAGGCCCACTGGCCAAGCCAGGTAATTGATCTCTGCTCCCCAATATAACCAGCAAGTTGGGGAGATTGGGGGCAGTGTTCTAGCCAGGGCACATGGGTCCCACAGGTCACACTGGAAAAAAGTAGGGGAATCCATAACCCTATGCCTCCTGGATTAAGCTAACAGTACTCTTCATCTTTTGCCATTGCCCATAGTCTTCCAGATACACATCTAATACTAGGAAATAACTTCATCTTTATATTTTTTATAGCAATTGTGCATCTCTTTAGGTTTCACAATAATTCTAAGAAGGATATGATGGCATTTTATAGGTGAGAAAGTCAAACACCCAGAGAAGGTTAGATGATATGCCTAAGGTAACACAACTAGACTAGACAGAAGCATAGCTGGATTAATGCTCAGTCAAATGTTCTTTTCACAGCATGCTACTTTCCTAGGTGCATCCCTCACCCATAGATTCTTTCTCAACTCTCCTGAGAGACTGCTCCATTAATTCTGATTCCCTCCCCCAGCTTCTGCAACCTTATGAAATAACTTGCTCTACTGAATCATTGCTTTACCTACAAGATATAATTTTATTCTACTGCCTCTGATTTCATTATCTCTGTTTTGTCACTCGATCTCGCTTTTTCTAGGGGTTCCAAAGGATTTAGAATGAATGATAAGAATGGAATTATAAGCACCAAAAAATAGAGAATAATTAAATGTCAGTCATGGCCATGATAGAGTGAATGGAATTCTGTATCACTATTTGGGGCTCTGACTATGATAATATTCATTAACTGTTTTTTATTCTTAAGACTGTGAGTTTGGCTGAAGATTCAGCTGTACGCAGTGTATCATGCTTACCTTGCCTTCTCTCTATCCTTGTGCCCCTCAACTCTGCAGAAGATAAGCATCTTTTGGAGTGAGAATTTTTAAATGAGATTGTACATGCATCAAAGAATAAGAATTAATACCTAAAGTGCAATCATGGGCTGATTGTTTTCTGGTGATGACAATGAGAAATGTTATTTCTCTATTAAATTATAGAGGCCACCGGATTATGCATGCCATGCTGATGTGCCAGCTCTGTTTCTCCCTACTCACAGTGATGCTTTGAGTCTCATTTTCAAACTTGACACCTCTGGAAACTGGCCTGAAGTTTCTGTGTACATGGGCATTGGTGCTGAGGAAAAACAATGGCATTGCTAAATGAGCATGCGAAGTCTGCTCTGGAGTCTGCATTACATGCACACTCTCCACCAGTTTGTTCTGGAGACCTGTGCTTTTCCCAGGGCCCCACCCTTAAAGAGACATGGTGAGTAAAACCAGGAGGTGCTGGATCTATAAAGCGAGCCATAGGAAGAGCAGCAGAAGAAACTCAGGGTGTTTAGTTTGAAGAGGCAAAAGCCAAAGCAAATATGAGAGTTGTCTTCAAACTCCTGAAGAGAATAAGTCTGTCCAGGAGGTTAACATTTGCTCTGTGTTGTCCCAGAACACAAACTTGTTTAAAGATAGAAGATTAGAATTTAAAGATAGAAGATTTCTGTTTCCATAAAATCGTAATATTTTACATTTTTCAGTACCTAAATACTTTCAAAAGGTCCTTTCAAAAACATGGTCATATTTAGATAGACAAAGTAGTTTCCAGGCTGAACCCAGTTCCCCTAATAAGAATCTGCTGGCTTCCCAATGGTTTAATGATGTGGGCTTTCTACGATAACCTTAGTCATCTCCTGTGGTAGTTAGTGAGCTCATCAGATTGTGAACAGGCTAATTTATGCTTCTGCTACTATTGTTTCCCTGTTTCATCTGGATAGCCAAATGTAGAGGGGTTGAGTGAACCACAGAACAGCTGTCTTTCTTATTGACAATGTAATAAAAACACGGCTTTTCATACTCTGTCCCTCCATTCCTCACCTCTCTCCAGTGCATTTTTATCTGTCCAAGCTCTCTGGAACACCTCTATTACATAACCATTAACTTGCTCTTTTCTCTCCAGGTAGAACAAAAGCTGTTTTGATTGACCACTAACACTTTAATGAGCAATATATTAGCACACTACTTCTCTCAGAGTTATTAGCTTTTTCAAAGCATTCACTATAAAGAAAAACCCAAAGGAATGTCTCTAAATAATTGAATTCTAAGTATCGTGTACCTTGGAGTAAGAGCTATTCTTAGAGGGGGAAGAGAAATATGAGAACCTTTCTCAGTGACCCTGGAATCACAGCAATCAGGCAACCTCACACTCCATTTACAAAAGCCCAGTTCTGCTTAGGCAGCTTCACCTGAGGGCCATTGCCTTTCCTGCCCCACCTAGTTCCATCATCCTTCCCCATAAGATGACCTCAGTTGTACCTAGCTAGGCCTCCGGCTTTCATACAAAGCTTATAAAGACAACCCTAGCTGGAGTGTCGATAGATGTGTTTCTGCGTGACAAGGAACCCATGAAGAGAAATGATTAAAGAGAAATATTCATTAAAATGGTTAAAGGTAAGGGGACTTTGAAGGTCTGAGATAAAACAAACCTATGACACTCTTGCTCCCATTAGAGCCCACATAAGGCCTCGTGCCTGTATGGATGCTCTTCTATGACCTGAAGTACCTTTGTTTCTGAAAGAAAATGTTCCCCAACCTGCTCACCTAGCATTCGTTACTTACGCTCCAGGCATAGAAGCTCTTGACTCAGAGTAGCTCAGAAACCTCACTGCATTTCTTCCCAGTCACTGGTATGAACTCCAGAGAAATGATGGGAATTTTAAAAAGCACCCAGCACTAAGAAAATAGTTAACAGGACCTCTAATAAGAAAGGCAAACCTTGTACAGATCTGTCTGCTTTACTTACCCCATATCAATATTGCTCCGAAAGTCAATTTGTCACTGTACAGTCAGAAAGCTCACCCCAGTCTCCTTTAATGTTTCACGCTAGGTTTGCCCAACAAGAGTAATAAAAATAATGACACCATTATTCCTTTTCTCTCTTTGTTTTCAGTGCTTCACTTGCAGATTTGAATAATGAATTATACTCACATTATACTCTCTTGCTCTTGACTTCCTCTACTGGCTGAAAGTGAAGCTATTATCCGATCGTCAAAGACGGAGGAGCCTTTCCTCCCATAGTCAGTGATCCTGTGATGTAGATACACTCGGGTGAAATTATTGAGAGCACAATTTCAAGCTGTGTAAGAGAAAATTACCAGCCAGAGTGGAAATGGATCTGGAACCTGGTGAAATATTAAATATTTCATTAGTAATTCTTTTGGAACAAAAATAAGTAGACAACAGAATTAGTTGTGAGTTGGGCATAAAAGGCTAATTAATGTTATTGTATTTGGCTGATTGACTTCAAGGCTATTAAATCATTATTTTATTGTCTGGATCTCTGCCTCATTCAGGCTAAAGAAGCCATTTCACCAGAAAAACTGTGCTATCCTCTTTTTTTTTTTTTTTAAACTTCTGCTGCTTCTAAGGAGACCTACTATGCCCGAATTTGGCTTCTTACACAGTCGAGGTTGCATCCTTGATAGATCTTCCAGTGTATTTTAAAAGATGTAAAGCCCACAACAGGCTTAAAGAACAAATTAAAAGTGGACATAACGACCCTGGGGAGACTGACACCCATGTCTGAAAGGCACTGCAGGTCACATTGTCCATCCATTTGTATCAACAGAAGGATGTTCTTTCTACTCTTCATCAACTTTCCCATCTTTATCATCTTCATCTTCTGCCTCTTGCAGAAACCTGGTTCTGTGTTCCATTCCATAATTTATCATCCACAAAACAAAGCAAAATAAATCTCTCTCACACACAAGTTTATGCAAAATGATATTTGAACCTATTTATGGTGACTTGTCTCCTCATCTTCACTCCCAATTCCACAGATGCCATTTAGCAAGGACGAATGTTGAGGACTAACCTAAGTTTCCAAAGAGAGTTTCTTATGTCTTAGCCTGGGCCTGGTGCCTAGTGGCCACAAGCTATATGACATCTCTATGAATTGGAAAAAAGCTCTGTACCTCTGTGCTATTGCAGCCTCCCACTGAGTCATGTAGCGTGGCAAGCCAAGTACAGGGTTAGATTTAAGTGATAATTGTCCTCTTGCCTAGGCATCTAAACAGTCACACACAGCAGACCCAGAATAGACTCTTTTGGCACAGTTGGCTCTCAACAAAGATGTAAAGTGGGCAAAATCCTGTTCTAGGGCTTTGCATCTTTGCCTTTCTTTCCCTTCCTCTCCGGGCCTGCTGACCTACTCAGGTACTAGAATTTATTCTTCAGTTAGTAGCTAAGAAAGACTCAAGGTGGTCTGTTTTCAGAAGACCTTGAAATCCCATTCTAATAGGAGTTCCTCAAAGAATAAGAAAATTTTGAAATGCGAAGGAATAAATTTTAAAGATGCAATTTCAGGAACCCCAAAAGACAAAGAAGGCTTTTTAATGCCTTACTGATTGATCTTCTGTTGGCTACTTGGGAGTCAGTGGGTTAGGTAATGTTCCTTTCCCCTGGATTCTAGGGACCAGTTGGTCAACCTTCAGTTTCTGGGTGTTATGACCATTCTCAAAATGGCAGAAGCCAGACCAAGGAGTGGGACCGAACATGAAAATCACTGGGGCTTGAGCCGTGAGTAATCTAGTTAGAACTTTATATGGGCTGCTTGTGGCTTCTGCAGAGAATAGGGGGAGTAGACAGTCCCTTTACACAAACAATTCAGACCCAGCTAAGCCAAAGTGAGTAGAAAGGGCCTTCATGATAAAATGGTATTATCTAGCTTTGTCAGTCTCACTTGATAATAACTCAGCTTTCCACAAAGTATAAATATAACCTAACATCCACTGTTTCTCACCACTGTCCCTTCTTTCTTCTTCTTCTTCTTCTTCTTCTTCTTCTTCTTCTTCTTCTTCTTCTTCTTCTTCTTCTTCTTCTTCTATTTCTTCTTCTTCTTCTTCTTCTTCTTCTTCTTCTCCTCCTCCTCCTCCTCCTCCATCCTCTCCTCCTCCTTCTCTTCTTCTTCTTCTTCTTCTTCTTCTTCTTCTTCTTCGAAGAAGAAGAAGAAGAAGAAGAAGAAGAAGAAAATAAAAAAAGAAACATAAAAAAAAAGTGAAGTTGAAAGATGTTTTGCCCATGTTAGTGAGCATGGTGACTTGGATCTAGGTGGAAAGTTTTATTTTTTTATATTTTTTAAAATCAGTAGCTCTATTTTCTCTGAATAAACTTAATGGAAATAAAACTATATTGGTAATTTGGAAAGAAATTACACAACACTGAGTGAGTGTGCAGCCTGGTTCTGCTTTCCTAGTAATATCAGTTTCTTAAAGACAGGGATGTCGTTGGTGAATGGATCCTTCCATGTGTCTTGATGTTACAGTGGTTTGGGGTGGAGAATGCAGGAACTGGTGTAGATTTGAGTGTTTCCCCAGAGATGATAGCACAGATAACCCTGGACCCCAAAACAGTGGATTTATACCAAGAAAAACCACACTGCTATGCTGAGTTTCAAGGTCTCCTAACTGAGATAGATGCTTTACAACAAGTTCTTTGGAAACTTGCATGGTTATGGACCTGCAGATATAAGGACTCATTGGGATAGAGCCTACTAAGAAGGCCACAGTTTCACGTCTACATGGTCATTTTATCTCATAGGGCCAAAGCTCTCTTTCATAGCCCAGCCTGAAGACCTGCCTCTGACCTATGTGAGGGTCTTCGCAGCACCACAATTGATGAACTGAGTGAATGATAGAACTTTTGCAAAGCCATCACACACCTGGTAAGGCAGGAAGAGCATTTATTTGATCCCTTTTACTGCACTTCTGGCCTGTTCCGGGCACCCAGTGCTTATACATAACATTCAAAGACAATATAAGAATAGCCCTGCATTTAAGGAGATCACCATCTGATGTGCACAGCCAGAATGGAAAATGATCAGAAATGAAGTAAGCTCAGAGCTTTATAGAAGCACAGGGGAGGGCCCCTATTTCTGGAAGCAGCTAAAAGAGCCGATCTCAACTTGGAGACAAGGAGGGTTTGATTCCTTCTGATATGTGACGTTTGCAGTCCCCAAGCATCATTAACCTTGATGGGTCAGTTTAGATACTGAGAACACAAGATCAGAGAGAAAGATGAACAAAACTTTGGCCTTATTCTATTTCGCTTGGGAAACTTCGTCAGCAACATGCAAGCATAATTACTTCAAGCTAGCAACACACATCCAAGGTTGTATGTGGTCTGATAAATGCAGGGATTAACTCTCTCAACTTCCATTTCTTCCCTTTTTTATTTGGAATAGCTGGAAGACTACAGTCTACATTGTCCAGAAGCTGCGGATGCTAAGATTCTGGATATAAATTAGGTTCTGCTAACCTAATACATTTAAGGGAAATTTGGAATACACAGGCAGTGACCATCTTGACTGCAGGAAGGCTGGGCAGAGGTGTGAATTGCAGCTGCTCCAGGGCAATAAGAATCAGATGCAATGGAAGCTTCCTGCCCCCTGGGCACAGTAGGTGTGGCATGACCTTGGAATCAGTAGTTTAGTGGTGGTTCCTCACATCTGCTCCTCCAGCTCTTAACAACTACTTCATGTATTAAATCTTTCTGCCCAAAATATTTAGAGAGATTTCTGTTTCTTGCAGTGAATCTTGACAGTTACACATGACTAATTTTCTCCTTGGGAAAGATCTATGTCCCAAAGCACTTGGCTTCATTCTGTCCCTTTGGGAATATACTGGATTCTGCTTCTCTGACCCTTGGCTCTCATTTTTGACCAAATCTCAAGTTTGCCCCTTGGACTCATCTATTTCTAGTCTCCTAGGATGTCTCATGTGCTGTTGCTGCCCCATTTCATATCCTCTTGGCCCACCAGAATTCACTGGCAGTGGCCATAGGAAGTTCCCAGCATGGTGACAACTTAGTGCAGGAGCGTCCCAAGAGTAAGGGACTTAACACAGCTAGGAACCTCAAGCAGAGAGGTCTTGGAGTCAGTGGGCAAATACAACTCCCCACCCCCACCACAGCTCCATCCTCTTGTAGGATGTTTCTAAGACTCGGCACACTCTCTCAGGGAGCCCTCAGCAAGAGGGCTGCCCACCATGGAAACCAGCTTTCTGGTTTTCCTCCCCTCCCTCTCTTGCTCTCCAGTTCCTCACTTGATCCTCTTAGATCAACTGTCTGCACCCAAGTCCTTCTCTTGGGGTTTGCTTTTGAGGAAATTCGCATTGGAAGAGGGTAAGCCTGCCAGTTAATCCAGTTCGTGTCTTAGATTTCTCACTGCGTCTGTCACAGGTCTGCATGGGGCTCTCCCAGCTTTAACCCTGAAACTTCCACATCCTGGGTGACCTCCCAGTTTGAGGAAAACCAGGATAGTTGGTCACCCTAGCATAGGCTGGCAAATGGGAACAGATAATGCTGCATTTTATGGCCCGTCTCCTATAGATACCTGTGATTTAATACTCAGATGGGAGTCTAGAAAAGTCCTGTTAGCTTGGAAACCAAAATTTAAATGCTGAAACTGTTTTGGCCATTGGTTGGCTTTATAATGAACTGCATTAAATTTCTGCCTTGATTTTGATTTTCACTTCTAACGGGCCCTCGCCAGAAAAGCCAATGGTTGGAAACGTTAACGCCTACAGTGTATAGGTCCAAGGGTCAGACTCTCTGCAGCATTTCCCTGAGACTGAGCTTGGCAGTAACTTTGCAGAACCTTATGACATAGCTGAAATCCATCTCCTGCCACCTTTCTGACTTCTTTTACTTCTCAAAGATCAACCCACAGGTACTTGTGGATAACTTAAATCTCATAAGCAATCCATTAAACTTGTGTAAGTGCTGCAGGGGAAAATTATAGGGACCTCTGAGAATGTAAATGAGCAATGTACCTAGCTAAGGGGTTAGGGAAGTCTGTTCCAAGGAAGCGACATTAAAGCTGGTATAAGAAAGGTATAAAAGATAGCCAGTGAGGGTCTAGGGAGAAAAGGAGAGAAATGGATAGTGTTCTAGGTCCTGAAAGGCAGGTGGTTTTCAGAATGAGGACCTGAGTGAAGATGAATGCAACTAATATGTGGAAGCAAAAGTGAGTGTTGAGTGAGCGGCTGCAGACGTGGTGGGGCCAGATAGGCCCTTGGAAATTGTTTAGGACCTTTTCCTGCACCCTTAGAGCTCTGGGGTAAAAGTCAGGCAATGAAGAACACTGTTCATTGTGCTGCTGACAAAGTAGCAGAGCTCAGAGAAGGAATATCAGGGAGGATGCACAAGATGGGACCAAGACACACACTGCCCTTGAAAGGATAGGGTGGAAGTTCTACTAGCTTGAAAAACTGGTTGAAACACCATTTCAGGGATGAATGAGTCTTAGAACATCCACAGGGATGAACATTGTGTCTGAGGAGCTATGGCACAGATGGGCAGGGGCCTACAGGCCCTGGTCAGTCTCCACTCCCACCTTCACACACACACACACACACACACACACACACACACAATATAATAGTACTTTGTCAACTATGAAACAATATAAGATATCATTATTAATAGTATAAGATTAAAGTCAGATTGCACTTTAGAGATATAACACTCATTTTAAGAAAAATGGAGGTGCAGAAAGGTTTAGACACTCACCCAACATCATTTTGCAAGCTAGAAGCAGCAGAATCTAGCAGCTAGGGTAACTCTGCGACCTCTAGGTTTGTGTCCTTCCATCACACCACTCCTCTGAGAACCTGCCTCATAACTGCACTGGGATCTCCTACTCCTGATCTATAAAAAATATGAAAAAGACAGAAACCCTTAGTTTAGGTCTGAGTCCCCACATCAAACATCTAAAATCATGAGCTAAAATCTAAATGACTTCAATGTAGGCCTGGTCTTTCTTTCCCGATATACAGCCAGCACTTCTGAAGCAAAGGAAAACCTCTCTAATTGTGGAGAGGGGTTCTGTTGGTCCATGAAACCAACTGATTCACAAATTTTCAAGAAATGCAATTCATTGCCACTTGGTTTATTTAAAGACTCTGTTGACAGGGGCAGAAGAGTTCAGCCAGAAGCCTAGGGTATCCATTCTTTGTATAAGGAATAGCCACTGTGTAGGAGCAAAGAGGAAACCTGGGTTTGGAGGCAGGAAAAAGATCCTTGAATTGGAGCAATCTGAATGGGGTGGAGCTGTTGGCTGCAGTTCCCAGCTTGCTGGGAAAGGGTTGGGTTGGAACAAAGCGGGTAAGTGTATGAAATCTGCTATGTGTCTATGCTCTACATGTAAACCCCCAATTCAACGCATCTGGCAAGAGATTTAACACATAAATACAAAAAAATGTGTAACAAGCAATTGCAAAGATAATGAAAGGAATTGGGAACTAGGAGCTCTAGAGGCAGTCAAACTTGTGGTCAAACCCCAGCTGTACCATTTGGTAACTGTGTCACCCTAAGAGTAACTTCATGAAGATAATAATTGGTATCTCATGGAATAATTGTGAGAATTAAAGTTGACAAATCAACCTGTGCATAGTAAGTACTCATCAATGTGCATTTCATCTAAAAGCAGAATTTGTATCTACAATTTAGTTTTAGGGCAAGACTCTTAGGCTGAATATTTTCCCTAAATGCACAAATATTTATGCACACCCCTCAAAACAGTTACTTTTCCCTTTGAATGTTGACTAAACAGCATCGTAAGAGACTAACATTGCAATCAGCAGCCCTGATAATGGAGGATTGGATAAAGAGATTCCCAGCAGTCCTGCCACAGCCAAGCATACCCAGGCAGGTGGCGAGTGCTGTCCGCAGACATGTGTCTTGTTTCATGTGTGTGTCAGAGAATCAGTACAGAGCATCTCTTCACTCTAGAGCCTGTGTGCCCCTAGTTTTTCAGAATCTGCATGTTCACAAATCCAGTCATCTCTATACCTTGCCACTTGCCTGCATGTACCCGCATTTGCTTGATAAAGTTCTCCACAAAGCACAATGCCAGCTTGGAATGTTGGTCTGTGCTGAGTGAAGCACATTTGAATTTCATAGGAGGCTGTCTCAAATCAAGCTGGGGCCCTGGACTATAAAATTTACGAAGGCACACTCTGAATTAATCAGCAAATATATACTAATTCACGCTGACCTTTTTTCAAGCTGAGGCCTTTTTATCACTCACTGTAGGTTTAACATTGGCCTACCGAGTGTTATTACAAAGGACTCAATGGTTGGTCATAATTATATAATGCAAATGACATTTGCTGTTTTGTTTGAGCTTATTCCCTCAGATGTTTCCTTCTTTTATCACACTCCTCACACATCTGTGTCCCCGCAATGGCTCTGCAAGCTCCTCCTCTCCTGGTCCCCAAGTTCCTGGTGCTGTCTGTCCCGACTGTCACGCAGACACGGCCCGCTGTGAGGATGTGGCGGGTGCAACGCGTGCCTCTGACACAGGTTATGTTGACAGCTGGTAGGAACAGGTGTACACTGATTTTACCATCAAATGGCAACACACATTTGGCTTCCTCCCAACGCACAGGCATGAAAAACCTGTTCTCTTCACATTGCTTTGGAGATTGATTGACTGTTCTTTGACACAGCACACTGTGACTGTTTGTAAGTGCCCTGGTCCTTCGCCGGCTCAGACGTGTTCCAGAGAAGTCTCAGAGAAGACCTCCATGTGACACCATGAATTATGCATCTGCTTCTTCTGAATGGGAAAGAGAGGAGTGAAGCCTTCCTCCCAACCTACTTCCCTCCTCCAAGACCTGGAAGACACACTGCTACATATTTTTGGAGTTAAGACAGCAAGGGGATGGCTGCTGGAGAAAAAAAAAAAGCACTTAAGAGAGATAATATTTTTATTCTGAAATAGTTTAAAAAAGGAGCACCATTCTCAAAGACCAAGTGTATCCTGTTACAGGCTTGAGTAATTATAAAATGATGATGAAAACCAAAAAACACTTTAATGATCTAGTTAAATTGCTCATTCCTGGAAAGCAGACAAAGATTGTGTTTTTGTCTCAGGAAATCATAAAATAAAATAAAATGGTATGACAAAATGTCTTGGTTAAATTTTTAAAAAAGTTCCCATTTAAGAAGGCAATATTGTGACCAACTGAATGCTCCAACAGTTTCATGAGTGGGTGACACCTGGTTTGAACTTTGTGGGAGCTCTTGTCCAGTCACAGACAAAAGTTGCATTTTTTTTTTTTTTTAACAGAGGACAAGAAAAACTAAATCCTGTTACCAAGCAGGAAAGGGGTCTGTAAGCATGTCAAATGCACTTGTGGGCCCAGGAATAAGCAAGTAAAAAGCTGCAATGCTTTCTTCTTCCATTTCTGGAAGGATCCAGGTCCCCAGGAAAATGAAGGCAGACAGGGAGGGACTAAGGGACCCACCATCCAGTGGTTTCCCACCCCCCACTTTTCAACCTTTCCCAAGAGCCCTGCACAGTGGTGGTTCATGTCTGGGCACACTTTCTCTACTGGACTTCCCTCTCCTTCTCTTTTTTTTTTGCATGCCGACTATTACTTTCATTCCTTAATTCATTTCTTTTATCCCCTTTGGTAGATAGAACAAAAGAGCTCTGAAACTAAGATGGCTGCAGCAGGGGGAACAGATGTACAATTAAATGAGTGCTTTGTGAAACTGGGTTTTAATCTCAAATCTCACTGAGTCCTGAAGCTTAAAGCAGAAATTTGTGGGCTTATTTTGGGGTCCGTTTGGAAAGTATCATATCAACATCTAATGGTATTTTAAGGCTTTATGTTTAGAAACTGCCATTGTTATCCTGAACTGATGCTATGTTAGCACTCCACCAATTCATTTTATAGAAAACACAAATCTAATAAACTCATCTCAAAAATAACCCTAACATTTCAGCTGCTAATTCTTTAACATCTTAATATATTTGTATACAGCAGAATTTTAAATCCAGTGGAGAATTCTAAGATGGGTTTATATATTACATTCTTCTCATAAAATCTTATTTGAACATTTGATTCCAGTTTACATTTTATTAGTAAAGCTTTCATTTTTTACCTGGAATGAGGAAGCAGAGGGGAGGAGAAGTACATTTTTGCAACTTCAATTTTGTGTCCAAATAACTTACAAGATAGACACAAAATGGACAAGACTATGACTGCCCTGAAGACAATTACAAAAAATACTTAATTAGGATGCAATGCTGGTTATTTTAAGCCATACAAAAGAGTCCTGTACATAATAGAGTGGCTGTTTCATGCAGCTCATATGATAAAATTCTCACCAGTTTTAAAATGACAGATGTAATATTACCTTTAATAAGTGTCTACCGATGCATGCAAATTGAATTAGATAGTGGGAGTACAAATTTGTCCGATAATTAAGATAAAATTTCATGTCAGCTTAAACCCTGGTGTATATTAGTAACTCTGTGTATTTCTTTACTCTGTTCTCTACCAATTATTTTTTAGTGTGGCCTCTTGATTACTGGAATAGTCAGGTTAAGGGGGTGAAAAAACACAGCCCCCCAAAACATAAATGGGAGAAAATCACATCCCTGATTACTACTCAGTTTATACTAAGTTTAAAACACTAAACGAAATTAAAATAAACTTTGAATAAATTCACCTATGTATTAACGTATTATTTCCGGGCTCTCATGAAGTGTTACTATGCCCTCAGGGCTAATGCTGAACTAATGCCATTTAGGAGAAATAAACACATGGAATTTGGAAGTTAATAATCTCATTGATTTAGGAAACCTGAGATTTGAATCGATTCCACAGTGCTTTGTTTTAACGCTGCAAATAAACTGGGTGTTCCATATAAAATTTTATTCAGAAAAAAATCTCAGAAGGCCAAGAGAATGCACACATGTAGACACACACACACACACACACACATCCCTTGGGTGCACACATGCAAAATGTTGTGCCCACATACAGGCAGCTTAAAGGGTAAGTGCTCTGCATGGAATTCAGCTCCACTTTAATACCCTCCACTGCTGTGATCGCAGTCCCCCAAGGGAAGCAAATATCCTGAGCATTATTAAAAGTAGGATTATACAATCTAATACTGAAGATTTGGGAACCGGCCAAGAGGAGTCATAAGCAGGAGGATAAGACAAAGAGGACTTATCAGGGCCCAGACCACCGGGTTTGCTTCCTTAAGCTTGTGCCTGGATGCATATGATTGTCAGCACCTGACCGGTGATTATCACCTGACTGAAGAATGAATGACCTCAGATGCAGATGTCATTGAGATCTGTCTGCCACACTGTCCATCAATGAGGGAACCCCAGGAGGACATATTTCCTGAAGACCTTCTGCCATAGGGAGGGCACTTACCTCTAATCTGAGACTCACAACAATCCTTTGAAGTTTTTACTATGATGATCGTTTCCGCTTTTCTGGTGTGGAAATTTGGGGTCAAATGGGTTAAAAGGCATGCTTGTTGTTAGTAGGTAAGTGGCAGGGCCAGGATCTAGATATTCTCCCTTTTGCTCCAAAGACAACTCTTTAAGAGACTTTGCCAATATTCAAGCTTGGTTCTGTCACCTATTAGCCAAGTCCGTTGCCAAGTCAAGATCCAGCCTCAAGGGTCTAAGACATTAGACAGTGTGGCAAACTGCCCATTGAAGGAGAGTGGTCTCTATTTGCTACCATGAAGAATGTGGCATGTGCCACCCTGCACCAATAACCTGCCTGATGGTTCTGGGCATTTGGCTCTGCAATCCCTATACTCATGGCCAACTTTCCTTCCTCTGCTCTGAAATATATTTTTATGTTTTATGCTAATAGACGTTATTTATACCACTCTTTAATTTAGTACATTTTCACTCTGCAGCCTTCCCTCCCCCAAAAAAACTCATTCTCGTAGCTCTTATGCTATTTCTCAGCCTAGGTATAAAACTTCTCGCAAAGAATATTTTTGGAATATTCTTATGGGCAGTGAGAGCTAGTTGCTCACCTTCAGTGTATATTCTCCCCTTTTTTTCTTAGTCACAAAATCCTGATTTTTAACTGGACATCTCTGTCAAAGGCTAAGTCAAAGGCTACATTTTCAGCCTCCCTGGTATTTCAGTGTAACCACATTATTAATTTTTGGCAATCAAATGCAAACAGTATTGCATGTCACGTTTTTAATGTCTCCTTAGAGGGATAGGAGGTTTTTATTTGATTCCTCTTTCTATTGGGAAGGGTCAACAGGAGCACCTGTTGGGTGGAGTACTTGCAGCCATTTGAGATCATGTGGTGATTTTAAAATTTAAATTGTTTCCACTTTTGGTAATGGCAAAAATTTTAGCAAACCAATCATCCTACTGAGAATTAGAAAAACTGAGATTTAAAAAAAAAAATCTGTTTTTTTTTTTTAATGTCTGCTTGAAGGTCTTGAGCGCTATCAAGGTGGTAAAGATTCAAGAGACCAAAGGACAAGAGTGGGAAAGATGCTGTGCCCTCTTCCATCAGTCAGAAAGTCTAAGGGAAAAGATACTGAGGTTCCAAAGCCTGTCAGAGCCTCTGCCCTTCCTAGATATCTCTGGTCTTCCTGCTGGATTATTCCCTAAATCAAGGGTAGAGAGCACAAATGTGCCATCCTTAAGCAGGGTGATCTGGTTGCACTGAGAAAAGTCACAGGAGCCAGGGATGTGCTCAGTAAACTTACCACCTCCCACACTGAGGAATCCTCTCTCCTATCTCCTGCAAGGCTCCCCTCACTGCATTCAGGCAGGCACGTGTTCATGAGCTTTTTAGAGAAGAGCAGTCAAGTGAGCCCCAAATGTACTGCCTCTTTCCTCACTACAGCATTTGTTAATTCCAATGTGGTAGTTTAGAGGCTAAAAGACAGCAGGAAGTATTGACTGAGGTACTGAGAGATGAAGAAGGCTATCAGAAGTCTTATAAGGCAGAGAAACATGGCTGAATATTGGAGTTCAGGCCCATGAAGCAGGAGGAGACATGGCAAATATCCCGGGCTTCATTTGGGACCCCATAGTACCATACTAGAAGTGGTGGTGAAATAGTTTAGTCTTTATAAAAATGGAAATAGACTTTCAAATCAGCTCAATCCTGATTAGAACAAAATAAACTGCCCCTACACTACTGTCTGCCAGAAAGAAAAGCAAATTCTCTTTGGAAGATGATATTATCGTTTTGGACCTAAAATTATTAGTTCTACAAATTTGGTCTGCACTCTCTGACAATAGCAGTTTACCAGGCATACCAAAAGACAAGGGCCACACGACTAAAACCAAGAGAAAATACAGTCAATGGAAATGTATCCACAAATGAAACGGATATTTGAGTTAGATGAGAATTTTAAAGTAAATGCGATTAATATGTTAAAAGAATTAGGTAAGAAGATGAGAAATTTCTTCAGAGAACTGGAAGTTTTAAAAGGAAATTCCGGAACTGAAAAATAAAACAACTGAAATTAAGAACTCAGCAGAAGGTTTTAACAGCAGATTAGATATAACTGTAAGAGAAGCTGTGAACCATAATGTAGGTCAAGAGAAAATATTCAGACTGAAGCTACTAAGGAAAAATATGGAAAATATAGAAAAGAGCATAAGAAACACGTGCGGCATGATGAAAGTTTGTCTATCATACATATAATTATTGTCCCAGAAATAGCAAAGAGAATAGAACAGAAGACCTATCTTAAAAGATCATGTCCAAGAGTAGAAGCAACATACCAATTGCAGAAAAAGATGAGAGACTTCCAGAGTCTTTGATGATAGTATAACCACTCCTGGCCTGCATACCTCCAGGTTTATTTTTCATGACTGGGAAATAATCCCCTTTTTTATTAGCCACTATTTTTCAAGCTCTCGTTAAATCAAATAAATCGAATCTTCATTTATTCCGTGTGACTCTGAATGCAAGACCTGTTTGAAGTGGGAGTTAGAGGGAAACATTTCTGTTCAATGTAAGTTTTACATTCTTGAACAAATACTCTATATTGGGCACTCTCTCAGATATTAGGGATGCAAAGTCAATTCAGAAAACTTAAAGTCTGGTGGGGCAAGATTAGTAGAGTCTAAATTAAGGGTCACAAAGTCAATTGCCTATGAGACCTGACAGGTCAAGTCATGTTCGACTGAGTGAAGCGGGCTGGGAAGTGGTGAGGAAGGACTAGGTGAACTGGAGAATATAGGCATCTAAAGGTCACAGCCTCCATTCAGTTCCTCTGAACCGATGCCATTGGGAAGGCAGTCACAATGTTGCCAGATCCTCTGATTTTTGCGAAGAAGCTAGTAGAAATTCAGATATTTAGGTGAATAGTCCAAATGCATAAAATGTTATGCAGGAAAAGGCTGGATCAGACCCATTTTGTTACCCTTGTGTAGTGACTCCCAAAAAGATATGCTCATGTCTAACCTTTAGAACCTGGGAAGGTTACCTTAATCGGAAATAGCTGTAAATAAATTAAGGATCGCAAGATGAGATCATCTTGGATTACTCTGGCTGGCCCTAAATCCAATGACCAGTGTCTTTATAAGAGACAATAGAGAAAAGGCCACGTGAAGACAGAGGCAGAGACTGGAGTGACGTAGCCAAGGAAGACAAGAAATGCTGGCAGCCACAAGAAGCTAAAAGAGACAAGGGAGGATTCCCCTTTAGAGCCCTTTGAGGGAGAATAGCCTGGTCAACACCTTGATTTCAGACTTCTGACGTCCAGAACTTTGAGAGAGTGAATTTCTGTTGTAAGCCACTCAGTTTGTGGTGATTTGTTATGGCAGCCCTAGGAAACCAGCACACTCTGTCTAAATGCATAGCCAAGGTAAGCAAGTACCCAGGAGCACAGGGGTGTGTCTCCAGACCTCCAAAGAGATATTAGGGGAGAAAGAGTCAGGCATGGATTTCTGAAAGGATTGACACCTGAGTGAAGCAGCAATTACTATACAAGGCTTGTGGGTATTTGTGTGGGAGGGTTAAGCACATTCTAGCTAGGGATAATAATATAAATGTTCAACAATGAGAGTTATTTCATGGAGTAGTGAGATTCCTAACAAGCAAGCATTTAAGTATATACATTCTACAACTATAGGGGATTTTGAAAGGCAGTTTTTTCACAAGATAAGCATTACACTCATGACTAGATAATGTTTTAAATGCCTTCTGAATTTGAGATTCTAATGACCCTTGTCTTTTCCCATCTTATTATATACCCTCATGCTGGCAGGGCTGAGTGCCAATGGCAAGCTTGTAAGTTGCAATGATTCCAGGACACCAGGCTGAGTTTCAAGGGGCCAGATCCCTGCTGCTGCTAGTCCTTCCATCCCATGGTGTTGGATGTTGCACCTGCCAGAAAGTAAATGACCAAATACCCTCAGCCTGGGAGTTCTACTCCATCTCTTGACCAGTAAAGCACAAACTGATCTTCTTTCTTAAAGAGCATTAGGATGAACTAGGACCATAAAATCGAACAAGTAGATCCATTTGCAACCCAGAAATCTCAGAACCAGAAATAATTGCATCTCAATTTGAAAAAGATTAATGGTAAATTAAGAACATTGGTAAAACACATTCTGGGGGCCATTTCAGGCTAGACTCCTTTTCCGAATAGACAGAACTACAAATAGAAGTGACAGATGTCAGGGCATAAATTCTTTGAGAACTATGCTTTTTCTCTCTACTTGCACTGTTTCTTTTTCAATCTGGGGTATGTGTACTCTTGGATTAGGCAGAATGTGTCAGGGGACATGCAAAGTCATAGAATGAACATGGCAAATCTGACTAAGAATTCCCAAACATTTTTGGTCTTAGAAGCCCTTTACATAACTTAAAAATTATTGAGCATCTCAAAGAACTTCAGTGTATGTGAGTTATATCTATCAATCTTTACTGTATTAGGAATTAAAACAAAAAATTTAAAACACAAGACCACACAAGTACGCATTCTAGTAACCATCACAGCAGTGACATCATGAGATGTCATATAGACTCTGAAAACTCGAGTATACACTAGAGAATGAACGTGTATTGGTGTGATAGCATATTCATATTTTATGAAAATAGTTTAACTCGAATGGGTCTTAGGGACCCTCAGAACTCCCTCGACTACACTGCAAGAACCACTGTCCTTGATTTAACTTTCTCAAATATTTAGAGAAAATCACATTAAAAAAATATTTCCAATGTGTGGGAAAAGGATAGATTATTCAATAAATGATAAAAAGACACCTGTCTTTCCATTTGGGAAAAACGAAAATTAATTCTGACTTCACTCTACTTAAATAAAAGTACATGGAGTTATAGATGTAAACATAAAACAAAAATATGAAAGTTTATGATTATGTGATCTAGATGACTATAGAGCAGGCTATATTTTAAAGTATTGGAGTAAGACCTTTATAAGCAAGACACAAACCCCAAAATCATAAAAGGAAAAGAAGCAATGATTTGGTCAAATGAAAGATTAAGTTTCTGAGTGGCAGATGCCCTTAAATATCTATAACATATTTAATATGCAAAGGTTAATTTCTAATACATATATATATATATACACACACACACATATATGTGTGTGTGTGTATATATATAATTATTTTCTATAAGAAAAAAAACAAATAATTTAGTAGAAGTAAAAATGATCATGAAATTAAAAAAGGAAATAATAACATACAGTAAGTATAGGAAAATGAACTCATCCTAAATAATATTTTTAATGTAATTTAAAGCAATAATGATGGTACATTTTGTATCTACCAAATTGTCAAAAAATGCAGCTTTAATTGATAACATGTAATATTGGTGAATATAGGAAAATAAGTACTCTCATATTTTACTGCTAAAAGTATAAATTAGAACACTTTTTGACTAGAAATTTGCTCTATTACAATCTTAAATATACATACCTTGAGAGCCAGCAGCGTTTCATATAAAGATCTGTTTTACAGAAATGACAATAAAATAATGAGGAAATATGCACAAAGGATGCTTTGTACAGCATGTTTGAAGTAACAAAAAGATACACAAAATTGAACACATTTTAAATGTATATTAATCGGGAAATAAATAAACACATTGTAATATATTTAATTGAAAACAAGAAAATAGATCTTCATGTATTGATACAGAAAAATACTTATTATATCTTGTTAAATTTGAAAGCAATTTCAATTTCAAGTGATATGTATAACATTATTCCATTTTTTTTGAAGAAAAAGAAATTTGTATATAAGTATACCTGTAGAAGAAAAAGAAACACCTGATACATTGCAAACTGTCATCAGTCATTACCTCTAAAAAGTAGGAAGAGGATTAAAAAGGAATTTTATTTCTTAATGCAAATAGCTTAAAAAGGTGTGGAATTACGAGAGATTATTCTTTTCTGCATGCTTCCTTAGTATATTGTACAGCAAAATTAAAGTTAACTTTTAATAATAAAATTCAATATCTAAAAAAAAAATAATTCCTTTGAGCTCTTCTCCGGGGCTCATTCTCTAACGCTGTTAGGGAAATCTAGTGGAGAAGAATGAGATGCCTTGAGCGTCTGGCCGGGCTGCCTCACCATGCTTAGGATGCCTAGGCCTCTAGGCTGATTACCAGTGTGGTGCAAGCAGAGTACCTCATACTGTAAGTGCAACCATCTCATTTTTTTTTCTGAAGCTACCAAGGGTCCCAGACAGCTCTCCATTACCTGAACACATTCACTCCATTTACCCGTTTACTCCTTCATCTGTTCACTCATCACTGATTCAGCTCCAGTGATGAGGCAGGAATGGTTCTAGGTGTGGGTGATGTAGAGATGGAAAGGTAGAGCTCTCCTCAAGGAGGGAGTCATGGAGAAGAGAGCGTGCACTCACCCTTTCAGAGATAAGCAGAAGACAGTCCAGTGTATAGTGAGGGCCCAGAACAAGGCGGGCATTGTTCTTTAGTCATTCACTGGGTACACTGACTGCATTGTGACAGCTTCCAGGGCAAGGACTCTTTCTATTTCTTTGTCCTCTGGCACCTGCTAACACAGGGCTAGGGAGCCAGATAAGGAAACTGCTATATGGCAGCACACGGTAGGTGGTGAGCATCATACCGTGTGCCTACTTCCTGTTTTCTCAGATCCCATTGTCCCCATCAAACATCTCATATTTGAGCTCTCTCCATCAGTTATTCCCAGAAAAACACTTCTCTCTTCCTCCTCTCTCTCTAGAGCTCTGTCTTCAGAATTTGAGAGATGGAAGGAGTCTGAGCATTTTAATAATCTAACACTCTCCATTTACAGAGTTGAGAATTGAGACGGAATGTGGCCCATGACCTGGTCAAACTCTCATAGTTCATCCTGGACACAGGGCGGGGACAGGGGACCTAAAGTGCAGCTGGAGTGAAAAAGGCTGTGTCATGCTTTCTACCTCCCCTCAGAGCAGAATGAGTGAGGGAGCATGACTATAAGGACCAAGCCCAGGAGGCTGCAAAGTTGAGGTCAGTTGTTGAAGAAGGAAGTTCTAAGGATTTTGGGCTGAAACCATAAAACTTAAAAAAAAAAAAAAAGGTTCAGAAGGGCACTGTGAGTCTTCAATAACTCTAAGAAAAGGTTTTATTTCCTTTAAAAAAAAAAAAAAGAAAGAAAATGTTATTGCAGTTCTGAGTTGTCAGAAGAGCTCCCCAAAGGCAAACCTGTAACTGGCTGGGCATACCAATGGCGCCATTTGTGTCCTTTCACCTCGAGGTCACCAACTAAAACTGCTCCCAGGGGGCAGTTAGAGATGTGCCTCCACCTAGCAGCCTGTGCAGCACAAAGGCAATACTAGACCAGCAGCTGGTAGACAAGAGCTTGTCCTCAGGGAAACTCCGCCCATCAGTGAGGAGGAACGCATCGACCAGGTCTGTAGTTTGGGTCGGTCGCACTCTGCACTGGGCCTCAGTCTTCCAGTTTGTAAGAGGGACTCAGACTAGATAATCCCAAGATCCGCGCTCTCCCCGCCCGCCCCCCACCTCCCCACCCCCACCCCCCACCCCCCTCACCCCCACCCCACCCCCACCGCTCCCGCTCCCTATGCTTTGGCTTTTGGCAGGGCTTGGCAGAGTGTGGAGTGGAAGAAGGCGATATAGGGTCCCAGTGCACAGCTCTCTCACACCTTCTCCTGCGCCACTGAGCCAGGGCTCTAAGTAAAAGTTCTCTATACCAGTGGCTGACATGACTGCCTTGAGCCCATCTTTCTGTCCTCTCCTGAATCTCCTCCATGGAGAGACACTCTGATCTCTCTTTCTCAAAGCCTTTGCTGGGGGTCAGCTCATCCAGCACCAAGGGCTACTTCTGTCCCATGGGTTCTGAGCTGAGTGTTTGCACAGGGTAATGGGCATCTTCGCTCACAGCCTGGTTCTTGGAGGCCTCCTTCAAATGCCTTTGCTCTCTAGGTAAACAGGACAGCTGTCATCTCTGCAGCTGTCAGTCACTGAGACTGACAGTGGGCTCTGGGTGTCATGTGTTCCTCTGTTTCAGGCCACCTTGCTCCCAGCTTTTGAAGCTCGCCAGCCCCTGGGTCTCCAAGCAGCATGTCCTGAAAAAGGACAACACACCATGGGAGATTCACAAGGTAATTTTGGTCAGGTCAGGGTGGCTTATGTTTTAGACGTTGAAGAAACAAAAGAGTTAAAAACCATTGAAGCACACAGAGGAACAAGAACAGCTCCCTTTGAAACAACCTGTGTCCATCAATGGATGAATGAATAAAGAAAATGTGATATATATAAGTATAAATATAAGTATAAGTATAAATATAAATCTCTCTCACACACAGGAATATTATTCAGCCATAAAAAAGAATGAAATCTTGCCATCTGCAACAACATGCATGAACCTAGGAGCATTATGCTAAGTGAAATAAGTCACATAAAGAGAGACAAATACCATATGATCTCACTTACATGTGAAATTTAAAACAACAAACAAATAGACAAACAAAACTTAATTTATAGATACAGAGAACAGATTGGTGGTTACCTGAGGTAGGGGGATTGAGGGTGGATGAAATGGGTGAAAGGAGGTCAAAAGATGCAAACTTCCAGTTATAAGATAAAGAAGTGCTGAGGTGTAATGTACAGCACGGTGACTATAGTTAATAATATTGTGTCACATATTTGAAAGTTGCTAAGAGAGTAAATCTTAAAAGTTCTTTTCACAAGACAAAAAACGTGATCAAATGTTAACTAGACTTATTGTGATTATCATTGTGCAATATATGCAAATATCAAATCATTATATTGTACACCTGAAACTAATATAGTATGTGTCAATTATACCTCAATTAAAAGAATATATTTAAAAAGTGAATTAATTAATTTTAAAAAATTATTTTAAAAGAGTGGTTCTCTTTGACATTCTCTTTCATTTCTTCTGATGAGAAAGTTTCTGGCTGGTCTGTATTGCCTCCTTAATTTAGGCTAAAGTTCCTTTTTAACAAAGAGATGGTAAGCTCAGAGCCTTCAGTAGAAAATAGTCAATACTAATGTTTGGTTTTTATTGTATATACTTCTACAGTTACCAACTCTTTATGGTAAATGAGACCGGTTTCCATTTAATAGCAGTGCATAAAGTTTAAAACTTTTATTTTAAATGAATTTACATAGGAGGAAAAAAGAAGTTGGCTTAGGTAAATATTATTCCAGGCAGGGCTTGGATGGGGCTGTAGTTTGGGAAAACAAAACACAGAGAGGGTGGGAGCTCGCCAAAGGCAATAATCTCTGCCCACAGCCTCCAGGTACCCATTTCATCTTGGCCCCCATTTCGTCTCCCCTGCTTTCCAATTTCCTAACTCCATCTCCCAGCCACTAATATTTGGGCTGGGCCCTTGCCCTGCTTGGGTGGTCTCTAGTTCACCATTCTCATCTACCTTCTTCAAGAAGGCCTTCTTCTCCAGGCCCCAGCATCAGCTGTGTAGTAAGACTGGTGGAAAAAGACCCCATGCCAGCAGATTCAGCTCCATAGAACACCCCCATTACCTTCACTCTTCCATTCTCTTCATGAAGGTAGACCAGCACCACTAAAGGAAGTTACTTTTGATGGAGTCAGCTTCCCAAAGGGTATGGCAGACCCATCTAACCAACAGAGCTAAGGCTCTTCAAATAGGTATCATAGGAGGTCAGCTACTTTTCTCGGAAATTGTATCAAAATATTACGTGCACGATTTGTGACGATTATTGGATGAATGTGAGAAAAATCTAACTAAAATTTCAGCAGTTGCTGATGCTCTTGGTCAGAGTTCTTGCATTTTCACTTGGGGCATACGTTGGGCTCATTCTTTTTGTCAGCTTGAGTTTGGATACCCCTCCCTTTCTCTCCTGGCACCCAGTACCAGGTTTTGACTCTACTATTTCCATCTGTTCTGTTTAGAGCACTTGTTATAAACAACCTATCCCATTGGTAAGTTGACTGGAATAAAAAAAGGTGCTCAATTAATATTAGCCGAATGAATGGATGAATTCCATGTAAGGCTTCAATCATAATGTTGCTTTATGCTTTTGCAGAAGACTGAAAGTTCCAGTGATTATCTGGGACAGCAAGGCAGGCTACCACGCATGGTTAAATTTTTTGATTTTCATTTAGGTTTGATCAAATAATTCCACAAGGAAACAGTACAAATTTGAAGGTTTAAGCTTTAGGCCCCAAAAGAAATCATTTCTTTATTACATTGCTAGTTAATATTTTCTTTCCATGTGCAGTTTGCCTACATAAGCAAAATTTTCATTTACATTGCTTTTCAAGAAAAAAATTAATATGATACTCAAAATCATAACCATATTCAAATTGAAGTAAATTAAATTGGATATTCAGATCAAAGTCTACCAAAATTTCTAATTATATGTATACATATATTTTTTCCCTCATGCAAATCTGTGTATTTTCATGCTTTGCAACCTGATTTTTATTCGAAATATATTGTGAACATCTTTCCATATAAGTAAATCCAAAACTATTGAACTAGAAACCCACTATAGGAAATTTAGGTTGTATTTACATTTTTTTTTATTATTATAAATAATCTTGTGTTGAACATTTTTGTCTTCAAAGAAAAGTTAGCTTCTTTGCAATTTTAAAAAATGTTCTAAATAGCACTCACAAACAATCTGCTAAGAACATCTTTAGACATTTTTACCTCAGTACTTCTTAGGATAAATTTCTAACAGTTGGGCTCCTCGTCAAAGAAAAATGTGCTTTTTAATGACGTTAGTGGCTTATAAAATTGCTTTTCAGTAATAGGTAACAATTTATATATCCATCAGCAACATATGAATATGTTTAATTTCTCACATTGTCACTGACATTGTGTATGATTTTAAATGTTTTCACTTTTGATAAGTGAAAGTAGCGTTTTTTCATTGTTTTTATTATTTCGAATCCATTTCTTGATTGTATGGTCCTCATATTTACTGATTATTAATTTTTTTAAGCAGATAATCTCTTTAAACATTTATCCTATTAGAGTAGCCACTCTTTATCTACCCTTTGTCAACTTTATATTTTTTGTTTTTGTGATGTTTTTAATTTTATCTTTTGCCATATTTACTTACTTAATATGTAATTACATCTTTCACTTTTATTGCTTTATGTTTTCTGTTTTTGGTGTCATATTTAGAAAGAACTTTCCTAAAATTATAGAAATTTTTACCTGCAATTGCCTTCATTATTTTCATGGCTTCATATTTTACACTTACATTTTTAAGGAAGTCAAGTTTTTATAAGGTATGCATTATGAATTTCATCATTTCTCCAAAATATTAGTCAATTTTTTAGAATATTAATTATCAAATAACTAATCTCTTCTCTATTACTTGAAATACTATCTTGTACTAAATTCTTATATTTGTGTTTGTTTCTAGACTTCTTTCCCCATTGTTTTGCTTGTCTACCCTGATGCTGCTGCCACACCATTTTGATGGCTATAGGTTTGTAATGCATTTTAGAATTTGCTGGAACAAGAAGTCCTCTATCACACTTATGTTACAATATTTTCCTGCATAGTTTTACTTATTTATTCTTCCACACAAACTACAGAATCATTTTTTGCAAAGTTCACATACACATACAGACATGTACCATTAAAACCAGTGTGGAATGCATTACATTTGTAGACTAATTGGAGCAAACTGCCATTTTAACAATATTGATTCTTTCCAACCAAGGACCCATTAAAGCTACTTATTCAGGTATTTTAAAAACATCTTTTAGCATGATTTCAGACTGGTGGAGTACCAAAAACCTGCCCGAATGATCCATGGATCAGGAGTACTGAATTTACTTACATGCCCAGATAATTTTCTTCAAAAGAGTACTCAATGTTCAGAAATTATTCAGCTACTGAAGAAGAAAGCCAACTTTGGTGCTCAACCTAGAAAATATAAGGGCACTAATCCTGCCAAATATTCTAGGAAGAGCCACTTTTCTTGTCTTTTAATTTTGTGTATCAAAGTTATAGAAAAGTACCATAGTATTAACTCCTCACCTTTTCTCCTATCATCTACATTTCATCCACCCTCCAAAAAAGTCCTCTGCAGTCACATTAGGTGGTGATGGAGAAGGACAAAGGTGACAGCATTTCAAATGAGTATCCTTGGTAATTCTCTGACAAGCCCTCGGCTGCCTGCCCCGGATCCAAGATCAGGATGTGCTATTATGCACTCTATAATGTCATGTAATACGTCCCCACAGCCTCTGGAATGTGGAGAATTTATGATAAGGACACAGGACTCCACTGAGGAGTTCTTTGCTTTTATGAAGTCGACTGCGAGTTTCTTGAATTTGAGGAAGAGAGAGAGGTTGCTGCTCCTTGAATTAACCAGCACGGCTGTTCAGGACTCTAAATGACTATTTAATTTCCTACCAGATACAGGAACCAGGCCGTACCCCCAATTGAGGGCACAATGACAAAATGGCCAAGTGTGATCCTTAATTTGTCAATAATGATTTTAGGCCATGACCCTTAATAGGACCCTGTCACTGGTGAGGTGATTTATGCCTCCTGCGATGACATCAGTACCAATAGTGCTGATAAAAGAACACTTATATTGGAGCAAACAGGATGATGAATGGAATCCGGGTCTCCTTAGTCATCTCATTATTGCCTCTCCTTCAGTACCGAACTAATGTAGCGAGTCATCATGCGCCTAGGGAGTAGTTTGGAGCCTGAATTTAATAGTGAAAGTGCAGGAAATGTACTGTAGCCCTGGGTCAGGAGTGGCCAACGGTACATTTTAAGTGTGTGTGTACAAGAAGAGGCAATTGTGCCGAAAATCGCTTCACTACTGCACCACCCGAGACTGCACTGCTCCCCCATCTCACTGGGTGGCAGACTTTTCTCTCCACACATCTTCAAAATGTGACTCTCTAAGATCACAATGTTTTTTATCTTCATGACAATGAGGGTCTTCCTCTTGAAATTATTTATTCCCATGACCTCGCAGTTCCTTTTTCTCAGATACTTCTGGTCCTTGATGCAGAGATGCAACTTTCAGAGGTGCAGGAATGGTGCAAAGAGTCTTCGTCCATACATGCCCACACTGGGAATGAAAGTAGGAGGATAATCTCTCCTCAGGGCTCCAGCAGTCGCTAGCTGTGTGACCTTGGGCAAGTCACTTGGCCTCTCTGGACTTTACTAACTCTATTTTTGGAGAAGGGAGGATCTAGATGTATTTCCAAATTCTCTTCCTGCTCTAAAACATACACCTTTTGAAAAGTGCATGCTGTGAGAGCAAGAACACAAACCGTTAACCCAGTCTTTCCCTGAAAATACCAATTCTGTTTGCTACCAATGACAGAGGGGTTCTGCACATAATAAGGAGGGGTAATACCTCCCCACGGACTATTCAAAAAATGTGTATGTCACCCATAATTTGGCCAGCCCTTGAGTGCAGTGACTCTGCTGTACAGAGGAGAGTAGATGCAGTTTTATTAGTGCAATTTTATTGCCCTCACCAGCTGCACTCTTTTCTCTATAAAAGGTAATTACTTCCAATAGTAACAAGCTAATTGATTGCTAATTAAATCAATTGGCACACTAACCGCTGTCAGAAAGTGACAGATTAGCGGGTCATGTGATGGCGTGTTAGTAATGAAAAGTGGACATGGTCTGAGGGTGATTGACACAGGAGATGAAAAGCGATTTGGGATCTCCGAGGTGGTCAGAGAGAGGGCAGGGAGAACATGATTGATTCAATGGTGACTGTCAGAGAGGAAATGAGAATTGAATGGAATTCAGTGTCTGCCCAAACCCTCACCACATGATGCTCCACGTTTTTTCACATGTAAATAAGGGAGATGGAGACTTCTTGCAAATGAAATGCCAAAATAGAAAGGACAAAGGGGAGGGGTAGTGAAAGTGAAAGTGTATGAGCCTTAAAGGAACAGAGTTTTTCATTTAGAAACTTGTGAAAATATAAGAATAATAAATATTGTTCATAATTTGCCCACGAATCTCAGTACCCTGGCTGCCTGTGTGCTTATTATCTCTGAATACCTTTTAGAAGGTGCTTATCTGCTGTCATTATTAGAGATGGAAGATATTTATCGTCTGCATTTGCAATGTAACATAGCCTGATGAGGACTATGAATTAGATATAAATTTTGAGTACAGGGAATGACTCTGCAGTAATGTTATAAATATGTTTCAGAGGAAGTGATATAGTCATACTGCTCACATTTTACTTGCCTACTGCCTTGTTGGCAGTAGGCTCGAAGTTCTGAAGTCACTTTTGAAGTTTCCAGCAGCCGTTATGCAGAGATGAAGTAAGAAACGACCCATAGTGTGCTGTGGTCTGAGGTCAGCTAGAGGATCCTTGTCTTTACACCCTAAGATATCTTCTCTGACACCATACTGAAGTCTGAAATTCTATCACGCATCCTTTATCACTTTGCATTTTGAAGTCTCCTGAGTCTCCTCAATGAGAATGGAGAAGTGCAGATCTGGCTGTGAATCTGACCTGCATTTACTGGCTATGTGCCCTCAAGGAGTCAGCCCGACTTCTCTGAGCCTATTTCCTCATCTGTGAAATGGGTAGAACACTACGCAGTCCCCAGAGCTGTGGTGAGAATTAACTGAGATAATTCACACAGAATACCCACACACACAGAGAGTGCTTGAGAAATGTGGCTAATAACACAAACGTTAGCGTTAGTTATGCTAGAAGCCTCAACATAGACCCTGGTGCAGCCTAGTGTGGAGGAAAGACCAGATTCTGGAGCCAGAAAGAGGAGGGGTGAATAGGAATTCTGAAATTTCCTTCCCTTTGGGAAATTGACTTAATTTCTGACATCTCTAGTTTTATCATTTGTAAATGGACTAAAACTGCCTATTTCATGTTTGGAGCTATTTTGAGGAATAAATAATTTTATGCATATGGAGTTTCTAACCCATGTACTAATAAGAGTTACTTCCTTCTCCTACAAACTAAGACTTCAAAAAAAAAAGGGGGAGGGGGTTGAAAAAATTGCCCCAGCCTCTTCAGAAGTTGTTTTTTCTGGGAAGCAGAAGCATGGCTATAATCAGTGCCAGAGACCTCCAAGGTCTCAACAGATGCCTGTACTGTGCCCTTATACCATTTTAAACACTTCTAAACACCCCAGTTGTGATTTCAGTATTCAGTGGGTGGGGTGTTGGTCCTATAATATATCAGCTCTATCTAGGATCTCAATGTGCCTTCACTGGTCCAGGGCCTCCTGATTCCATCTTGTTCCAACAGTAATCCTCATGGCCGGGCTTCACAGCTTTGCTGATGACATGGAGTTCCCAGACAAGAGGATGTTTATAAGCAGAAAGAGAGAGACATGTAGTGTGTTTCTTCCTGCAAAGGGCGATCTCTGTCACATCCACAGCAAGCCAGGAGCTCTCCTGGAAGCCATGTAAAACCAATCTTTTTGAGGTCAACGATTTCTCAGCAGCATAGCTGTCCTTGATTATTCCAAAGCCTCCCTGAAAAAGAAATTCATGTCATCATCCCTTGGGAGCATGTGCATACATATGTATGCAGTTGTACACATCCTGTTCTGGTTCTCAGAGGAACCCTGCTCCTCCCCAAAGAAGAGCAATCTCACAGCAGAGAGAGGGTCTGTCAGTTCACAGAGACTGGTCATGATGTTTAGAACTTGTCTGAGTTACTCAAGGACTCCTTAAGGTAGAAGACACAAATTCCCTCTTGCCCATGAGGATTTGGTCTGGGGGTTTCAACCTTGGATACATATGGGAATCACCTGGGGAGCTTGAAAAATGCAAAGGTCTGGGTCCTACCTGAGATCTTGATTGAAGTATCTTGGTGTAGTGTGGGCATTGGGAGTTTTTAAGCCCCCAAGTGATTTTATGACAGCCAAAGTTGAGAATGATGACTTGGTAAGACAGGGCAAACACCTGTGTGCAGCAAGATTGCACACAGGTAACGAATGTCTGCCACACAAAGTACTCTCAATCTGCTCCTGGATTTTTGAAATGCTGTCATCTGTGGCCATTGTCTATTGTACCATGGTGCCAGGATTAGGCTGCAAATCAACCTTAAAAAGAAGATGGGCTATTTATAATGGGTAACTTATGAACTTTTCTGAAGAGAATGCATAATGAAAATGAGGAACAAGCTTAGGCCACTGGGTTCCTGCAAGGAGGAATAGTTGTGTAAAGTGTTGGAGATCCTCTGTGGCATGCTGAGATCTAGGCCTTGATGCAAACCATGGGCCAGTGTTTTGGGATGTGGGACGGTTCTCATTCCTTCCCTCTTTTATCCCCCAAATTACAATGCCCCAACAGATACCATGGACAGAGCACACATTCTTTCTCATGGATCCATCTTCCTTGAGGTTTGCAGGCTTCTCCTGTAGGAACCATCCTCTGCTGAACTTCAGATATTCAGAATCTTGGATGGCTTCCATTTCAACAATTAACAGCTATGGTAACTTCTGCAGGTGACTTGTCATGTTTGTAAAAACAAGAAAGTTTTTAGCAAGTTGTCTAAAATTATTTTTATCATTTTCTCAGGAAAGCATAAGGAAGCTTTATGATTTGAGCTTATCTCCCACCTTAACAGAAAGAAGCCCAGCAGCATCACGGAGTAAGTGATTTCTTCCCAGAGTCACCCAGAAAACTTACCATCTTTTAAAACCATCTGCTGGTGTGCCAGCAAAATTTATCCTATCATCCAGGCTTCTGCTTGGTCACAGAAACATTGTCCTACTAGACCTAATTATTCTTTTTGGCAAATAGAGCAAACTGAGTAATCAAAGACTGTATGGTATAATGGTTAAGGACACAGACAATGGGGCCGCATTGCTAGAGTTCAAAGCCTGGCTCTGTTACTGTATAGCTATGCGACAGTGAACAAGTTACATAAGATTTCTGCGAATACTTTTTCACCTGTAAAATGAGGATTACTACATGTATATATCCCACAGGGTTGGTGTGAGGATTAAATAAGCTAGTATATTTAAGAGTATAAGCTATTATTAGAACAACATAAAAAGAGACTTCAGGCAGAGGACATAAAGAGGGCTCCATAAATATAGAAGACCTTCCTCACTTTAAGTGATTAGAGGCAAGTGTTTCTCAAAAACTATTGGAAGGAAAAAAGCCTCTTTAAAATTAGCAGGTGTTATTGTTGTCTGAATCAGACAACTGCAGATAGACTATAGCTTTGCTATTTAATTATTTGTTATTTGATTCAAGGAAGCAACCAATTCTAGCCTGAACCACATGGGAAAGAGACAATACAGAGGACAAAATCGATAGACCAGTTTGATAAAAGAAGACTATAATATGCCCCAAGACAATCTTCCAGTTACATTTGAATCAGGGGCTCATCAATTGCTCTAATGATGAAGGTAATCATTGCAGTGATACTCTAGACATTGTGCTAGATGCTCCTTTTAACCCCCCTAACACCTTAAAAGGTCAGTGTTGTCAGACACACATCAGAGACAGGCTCAAAAAATTATATAACTTGTCTCAAATCACATAATTAGAAAGTAAGGGAACTGGGATTAAATTTCAGATCTGGGTAACTTGATTGTTTAGACTATTAGAGAAAAGTTGGATTGTACCATCAAAACCAAGCTGAATATTATTTATGGTTTCTCGCATATTATTATTATGCTTATGATAGTCATAACCAATTATATCAGTCTGTTCAGAGAAACAGAATCAGTAGGAGATATGTATTAAGAGATTTATTGCAGGGAATTGGTTTACATGATTGAGAGGGCTTATAAGTCTGAAATTCACAGGGTGGGCCATCAGGAAAAATAAGTTGGAATTCTTAGGCATGAGCTAAAGTTACTATCCACAGGTGGAATTTCTTCTTCCTTAGGAAAACCTCAGTCTTGCTCTTAACATCTTTCAATTTATTGACTCAGATTAGCTAAGATATTCTCTCTTACTTAAAGTCAATTAATAATGGACTTTAATTGCATCACAAAATATCTTTACAGCAATACATAGATTAGTGTGTGATTGAATAACTGGGCACTATAGCTTAGACAAACTGGTACATAAAACTAATCATCACAGTCCACCTCTCATCAACTTGGCATCCATACAGATCTTTTAAAACCTTACCTAATCTCCAAAATAAAAGTAAAAGTAAAGTCATATTTATAGCAAAATGATACAACTGTTCTGTATATAACCAAAAACATGCAACCCTTTCCTAAGGAGAGCATTAAATATCCTTGGTTGATGTTCACTCTTCTCCTTTGAGATCATGTCCTTATAGACTAAATTATGATTTAGGACTAGGCAGTTGATATACCACTGAGGTAGGATAGTGAGGGTGTATTGCAGGCCTTTGCAGCTGAAAGCAAACAACTTTGGGTAGTTTTTGCTAACAGGTTTCAAGAAAAAAATATTTGTCAGATCATTAGCTTCATACCAAATTCCAGAGGTTGTGTTAATCTGTTCAAGTGAAAAAGCCACATCTGGAATAGCAGTTATGATTGCAGTAACCATTGGATTAAGTTTATGATAATCTACTATCATTCTCCAAGATCTGTCTGTCTTCTGCGCAGGCCAAATAGAAGAGGTAAATGGGGATGTAGTGTAAATCACCACCTGGTGACAAAAATCTCTGCAATTCCTCTAGGAATGTAGTATTGCTTTACTATACTTTGTAGGTAAAAGAAGTTCTAGTGGTTTCCACTTGGTCTTTCCTATCATATTAGCTCTCACTCCAGTTAGTTCTGAGATTCCAAATATACCAATTTCTAATAGTGTCTCCAGTTCTGGGGAAACAACCACAAGATGGACGCAAGGATCTACTGGATCTACTCTGAGATGGGCCTGAGATAAATCTCTATTGGTCATTTGACCTTTATAAGGCCCAGCTCTGGGTGATGTACCACAGTGACATTTTGAGTCTCCAGGAATTGAGTCATTCAGAGCCAGTATCCACTAGTCTCCAGAAGGTCTGACCATTTTCCTTTTCCCAGTGTACGTTCATCTTGGCATATGGCCATAGGTCCCTTTGGTTTAGGCTGGAAGAAAGGTTAACATCATATATTTTTGGTAGTGTAGGGGTCTTTCCACAAGAGAACCCTACCTCCCCTTCATTCAAGGGATTCTGAGTCTATAAACTGACAAGTCTGGGAATTGATTGAGGTGCTGTGAGTCTCTGTTTTGATTATTCAAGTTAGATTTCTGTTTATTCTACATAGAACCCTTCTGCTTATACTGATCAAATAAAAATTTCACATACTGCCTATCTATTTCTTTTCTAGAAATTCTAAGACCAATACCACAGGTTTCTGGAAATCAGATTAGTCTGATTACTGCTTTAACTCTTGTCCATTATAGTAACCACACCCACCTTACCTCTGATAGTTAAGTGCTCCCACTTGGTCCCTGCAACCCTAAGATCCAATGATCTCCACTGCCTTTAGTATCTCGATTCAATGATAGAAATTCTCACTGTTTCTCTGGCTTACAGAGAAAAGCAACCACAGAGCTAGCTCTTCAAAGATGCTGGGAATCCCCTCACATAATTACTTATAGTTGTGCTGAAATGTGGACCCTTCCAGGGTGGGTGAGCAGCTCTTTCATAAAAATCCACTCTACAATTCCATTTTTCCTAAGCCTTTGGATGTCTGCCTCTATGGCACACTAAGACTGTTCTGCCACTTCAGTTCTTTTAATGTAGGTCACCTTTGGGTCCCTGTTTCAGCCAACCAAATATATTTTTAGATACCTTTCTAACTCATTGAGCCAAGACATATATGAGTACCAAGCACTCCTGCCTTAAAGATCCACCATGATGATAATAATTAACAGTCAAATAAATGTTTCAAGCCTTTATAACATTTATGGTTAGAGACAATGTCCTCCAAAAATCATTGTTCATTTAGAGGGGCTTAATTTTTTTGTTTTCGCCTTCTACTCTGCCTTCCTTTTCCTTCTTCTGAGCTCTCAATTATCTTTCCTTCTGTAGTTCTTGTTTTGTTGTTGTTGTTGTTTGTTTGTTTGTTTTTGGGGGGCAGGGCCTCTACCCTGAGTCAACCCAAATGTGGAACATGGCTCCTCTTTTCATTTCCCCAAATATTTTCTGCATATAGAAACTGTATGCAACAGGCTTAAAGAAATGGGGAGAGGTTATTTCACATTCAAAATTGAACCTCTGATTTCAATGGTAAAAGCCTTTAGACTTTTCTACCTCTGGTCACTGCTTCCTGGAGTTTCATCATCTCATGTTCCAGGCTTTTCCCACAGAGTCGGATCTTCTCTGTCCCTTGTCTTCTCCCTTCCTGCACCTCATGACTTTTTCCTTTTCTTCCTTAGTCCCAGATGCCCTTACTGCCCTCTCTATTAGTCTGCCCTGACATCTGCAAATGTGCCCATTTCATAATGCATGCCAATTTCATGTGTTCTTTTTGCTTCCTTTCTCTGCTTCCTGATCAATATTTCTCCAAAAAAGAATTTTTGTCAAAATTTTTTAACAATCTATTTATATAGTTTTTCAACCTGATTTAGAATTTAGTTCTTTATGAATGTCTTTTCACATCTATCTGTTTAGTTGTTCTTCATAATAACCTTTCTAGGCTGATAGAGCAGATAAAATTATCATCAATTTGCAGATGAAAAAAATCTAAGGCTGGGAGAGATGATATGAGCAGTGGCCGATCATCCAGCAAATGAGCAATCCAAGAAATAGATTCAGAGCTGATCAAGAACCTTTGATATTGTTGTAATCAGCCTCCTATTAGATATGGAAATCTGTTTTTACAATATCCCTGGAAGTTCCAAGGAAGTTTGCCTGGTGCTTTTTAATAGGAGAAAAATAGAAGTGCATCGTTACTTGTCAATTGTCTCATTGTAGACTACAGTGAACCATTGCTTGATGATCATCTCTAGGATAGAATGGCCCTGGCATCTGGGGCCTTCCTAAGCAGTGCCTTTGTCAAACTTAGAAGTGGACTACCATTCATATTTCCTGCGTTTGTGCAAAAGGAAGGAGACTCCTTTTGAGTTTTCTTAGCTATTCACAAGAGTAGGACAGAGAGAATCAGTCCTGGCTCTGGCTGATATCTTGTGAGCCCTTAAATCTGACCAGCGTTTTTAAGTTTGATGGTATATTCACCTTGCTTTCAGTTTAAGTTATATTTGCCTCACTTCCACCCCATCAAAGTTAGTTGATTCTCTATAGTTTTGGATATTAGAAGTGCTGTGTCTGGGTTCACACTGGAGCTAGAGTTAGCAAGAATGTAAGGTGGCACTGCCTTCTCCAAGGTCAAATTGAGAATGATGTTAAGAGCATTATTTGGAGGATATATAACTCTGGGGCATGAAGGCTGTGGGAGCTACACCAAGAAGCAAAGCCATGATCAGGAAATCAAAACACCCTCCAGGGAAGGTGGAAGGCTTGTAGGTCAAATATGAGGAGTGAGAAATACAGGAAAGGAGATGCAGATTGGTAGTCTGATTAAAGTGTTGTGTCAGCATGAAGGCTTATGCATGAACTCCTCCACAGATGGGGGCTAAAATGAACATCCTTTCAGTTAGGTGCCCTGACCTGCCAAGGTATGGAGTAGGGCAAGGTGAAAAAATAAGTGAATTGGACTTTTTGATTTGTTACTATGCCTCCCTTCCTCCTTGCTCTCCTAGGGTGATGTCCAGCTTCTTGTCTTGTTCCATATGACAATGCCCAATGCTTTTGTCTCTTGGACCCTTCCTCACTAAGCCCCCCATTCCTGTGGCCTCCACTCAATAACAGAGAAGGATCAAATACTGTTAAGCTCAACCATAATCAACTAGAGAACCCCTGACTGACTGAGTTACTTGCTTACTTATGCCTTTGATTTTTATGAAAAAGATGGTAGAATAAGTCTGCTGTTTCTTTTCTCTCTTGCCCTTATTCTGAGCTCCATGTGGTCTTCAAAATGAATTCCTCAAGAAGCTAAAATCTTTTAGTCATCTCGAGGCCATAGATCCTTTCTGTGTCCCCTTCATCCATTTCTGTGGCATGTACTTTCTGGTCCATTGTCTTGCATGGCTGTATTCTGTCACACATTATGCTATGCTTTTTGTTGTTGTTGTTATGTTTCTTGAGCTAAGCTGGGTCTTTTAACTTCAAGGAGAGCAGCCAAGTGTCAAATTTGGCCATTCTCAAATCTTGCTTACAGAAGGCCCAGCAATCCCCTGAAGTGATTGCAATGCTGTCTTTGGGCCAAATGCAGAAGGCAGCTGCAGATGGTGCTATAGTGAAATAGTGTGCGGAAGGCACCTCCCGCCATTTCTGGATGCCCAGACCAGGCCAGGCCACCAGACACCTGGCTTTAGTCAAGACCCCAGCCTTCCCTCATAAAGGCCATGTGGGATTGTATCCAGATACCTTAGGAGACTGTCTGGCAACCTGTTCCCCCAGCATGAGACGACTCCCTTCCCTGGCCTTGGAGCCAGCCAGACAAGAGGAAAGAATGCTTGACAGAATTAAGGTCTAAGAGCCTTTCTGCATCTTCATAGCCTTTAGGAGAACCCCGTTTCCTTGAGCTTTTTAGGTAAAATTTTCTGTTTTTAAGTCCAGCTTCTGACACCACCTCTGTGGACATCAGGTCTGTCACCTTACTCTCTGAAACTCAATCTCACAACCTTCTGAGGGACATGGTTGTAGTTTTAATCTGTTCAGCATTACTCTTTTTATCTGAGAACAACACCTCAAAGTTCCTTTGTCCATTTCTAGCTTAGTCCATGTAGATCTGGAGAAGATCTTGACTCCAGGTAGGGAGAGCATAATCCATGACTGGACAGCCAACATTTTGCAATTCTTCTAGCCACAAGATTGGTTCAGGGATAAGCAAGTGACTCAAGCCTAGATAATCAACGTAATTCCATTACTTTGATCATTTTTATTATTTTCATTTTGAACAAACTCAAATTATTCCAATTAGAGTGAATCTTACAGTTTACAATATAGCAGTTGGGAAAAATGCTCACTCTTTAGCTGGTTTTGAACCTGGGAAAAAATAGGGCTAGAGTTGTTGGCACCATTTTGCCACATATGGAGCCTGAGAATAAAACCAATATGTTAGCAGAGACGAGAAAGAATGACTGGGTATTCATGATGCCATATTAGTTCTGGGATCAAACATTATCTAAAAATTACTTTTACCTTTGGAGTTTTCCCATATATAATGATAAAAACTTATTTTTTTCTTACTTAAGCATTTTGATTCTCATTTAAAGAGTCCTAACATACCTTCTATGTCACTTCTAACTGTAAATTGGATGTATAAAGTCTTATTTGAAGCTAGCTAATAAATTTTTTCTTTATGACCCAGGCCAAGATTTTGGCAGCTGAGTTTAGGCAAGAGAGGGAAATTGCTAGGTCCAAGGGTATGTGAAAGTTCAGTTTTAGCAGCTATTGCAAGAGTGCCTGTTCAAGTTTTTAATTGGATTGTCTGTATTTTGTAATTGATTCATAGGAGTTCCATGTATAGTTTTGTTATCAATTCTTCATCAGATATGTGTTTTGCAAATTTATTCTCTATAGCTTCCTCTTCACTGTCTTAATGACATCTTTTGATAAACAAAACTTTAAACTTTTAATGAAGTCCAATTTACCAACATTTTCCTTTATGATTTTCCTTTTATATGTACTGTTTAAAATATCTTTGCCTGTCCCAACCAAAGTTTTAAAGAAATTCTCCTATGTTATCTTCCAAAAATGTTGTTGTTTTGTTTTTCATAATTGGGTCTACAGTCCATCTGGAACTGATTTATGTAGTCCCTTGCGCTGTAGAGGTGAATCGAAATTTTTCCATAGGAGTAATCAACTGATCAGTCATTGCACATTGAAAAGGCTGTTTTTTTCCCTATTGATTTCAGTAGTACTTATGATACTATCCACATATGTGAGTCTGATATTGAGTTTTTTATTCTGTTCCATTGGTCTGTTTGTCAGTATTTGTATCAGTTGCATAATGTTTTAATTGGTGTTCCAATCTAAAAGTCTTGGGATCTGGCAATATCAGTCCTTCAACTCTGTTCTGTTTTCTTTAACACTGTCTGGCTATTCTTGACCTATGGCTTTTCCTTATACATTTTACAATGGTTGTCAATGTCCATTATAAAAAAACTTGCTGGAAATTTTATTCAGATTGCCTTTAATCAAAACATCAATGTGGAAAGATTTGGCATCTGTGAAAATTAGTCTTCTAATACATAAGCATGGTATATCACTCCACTTATTGGGATCTTCTTTACTTTCTCTCAGACCTGTCATGTAGTTTTTGTGTAGAAGTTTATATAATTCTGGTTAAATTAATTACTAGGTATTTGATGATTTAGATGTTATTATAAATGATTTTACTTTTAAATTTTATTTTCTAATTATTTCTGCTAGTATAGAGAAATGTAATGTATTTTTATTGGCATTGTATCCAAAAATATTCCTGAATTCATTTATGAATTCTAATAATTTACTTATAGATGCTTTTAGGTTTTCTATGCACAAAATATGTCATCTGCAGGTATGGTCAGTTTTATTTCTTCCTTTCTAATATTAACTTATTTTATTTAGTTTTTTTAACTTATTGAACGTGTAAGGAACTCCAGCACAATGTATCAGTATAGTGCTAAGTATAAGTGATAATAGCAGACATCCTTAACTCATTCCTGTTCTCAGAGAGAAAACTCATTATTTTAACAATATGTAGATATTTGTAAGATTTTTGTGAGTATCCCACTAGAACAATAGTTTCCTTCTATACTTACTTTGCTGAACGTATGTATGTATGTATGTATGTATGTATGTATTTATGTTAATGTATTGAGGTTACACTGGTTAATAAAATTATATAGATTTCAAGTGTTCAATTCAATAATACATCATGTATATACTGCATTTCGTGTTCACCACCTAAAGTTAAATCTCCTTCCATCACCATATATTTGACCCCCTTTACTCTTATCTACCTCCCCTTTCCCTCCTTTCTCCCTAGTAACCACTAAATTGTCTGTGTCTATGAATTTTTGTTTGCTTGTCTTGTTTGTTGCTTTGAGTTTTATATCCTACATGTGAGTGAAATATCATTCTCAACTTTTTCTGTCTGACTTATTTTGCTTAGCATGATAATCTCAAAATCCATTCATATTGTCACAAATGGCGGTATTTCATCTTTTCTTTTGATTGAATAATTTTGTTGTATATATGTACTACATCTTTATCCAATCTCTATCAAAGGACACTTCAGTTGTTTTTATGTCTTGGTCACTATAAATAATGCTGCAATGAGCATCAAGGTGCATATATCTTTATGGATAAATGTTTTCAAATTTTGGGGATAGATACCCAGAAGAGGGATTGCTTGATCATAATTCTGTTCTTAATTTTTTGAGGAACCTCCATACTGTTCTCCATAGTGGCTGTATCAATTTACATTCCCACCAGCAGCATATTAGGGCTCCTTTCCCCCACAACCTCTCCGACACCTGTTATTACTTGTCTTGCTGAAAATAGCCATTCTTACAGGTGTGAAGTAGTATCTCATTGTGGTTTTAATTTGCATTTCTCTAATAGTTAGTGAAGTTGAGCAACTTTTCATATGTCTGCTAGCCATTTGTATGTCTTCCTGGAAGAAGTGTCTATTCAGGTGATGTTCAGAAGCATGGCAGCATGAGGAGATCCCCTTGATCTCTCCCCTTGAAATTACAACAAGTTAAACAGTTATAATCCAACAAAAGATTTCCAGCCTAACACACAAACTTCTGAGAGATCTGCATTGAAACATCTGAAACGCCCTTTTTAAAATCATAAATGGGTGCTGGATGTCATTAAATGTTCTTTCTGCCTCTATTGAGGTGATCATATAACTTTTCTCCCTTTTTGTAGCAAAGCGTATTACATTGATATTTTTGGTGGGAGGTTTACATTGACTTTTTAAATGTTAAATCAAATCTGCATTCTTGATGAATTATCTTTGGGTTTATTGATAGATTTAATTGACTAATATTTTGTTTGAGATTTTTGCATATATGTTCATGAGGGATACTGGTCTGTAATTTTCTTTTTATGTAATGTCCTTTTTATGTTTAGTATTAGAGTTATGCTTGATTTATAAAATAAGTCTTTTACTATGGTCTAGAACAGTATAAAATTGGTATAATTTTTTCATTTAATATTAGGAGTAATTCAGTAATATAGCTATCTAGGCCTGGAATTTTTAGCTAACATTTTATACTACAAGTTGAATTTCTTTAATAGACATAATATTATTTAGATTATTCTGTTTCTTCTAGTGTCTGTTTTAAAATTGTTACCAGAAAAATCTGTCCATTTGTCTTCTAAACTTTTAAACTTTCAGCTTTATTAGCATAAAGCTGCTCATAATATTCTCTTATAATTTTGAGTGTCTGTAGACACTAATGCTATTCCTTTTTTCATTTCTGATTTTTTTTTCTCACTCTCCCTCTCTTTTTGTGGGGGAGTCATCTTGCATGGGGTTTATAAGTTAATCTTTCAAATTTGGCTTTGTTGATGCTCTTCAGTGTATTTGGCTTTGATTTATTAATTTTTGTTCTTAAATTTCCTTTGTTTTAATTTCTATGTGTTCAGTTGCTTTATTTATTTAACCTAAGTAAAATAATAATTTCTTGAGATGATGAGTTTTTAGATCATTGCTTTTCATCTTCTTGCTAATAGATACATTTAATGCTACAAATTTCCCTCTAAACACTGCTTAGGTTTTATCCCGCAATATTGATATGTCATCTTTTGATTAAAAACCACTTCAAAATATTTTTTAATATCTATTGTGATTTATTTTTGATCTATAGATTGTTTAGAAGCATATTACTTCATTTAGGAACATCTGAAGGATTTTTGAGTTATCCTTTGTCACTGATTTATTGTTTAGATCCACTCAATAAACATACTCTGTATGATTTCAATCCCTTAATATTTGTTTTCTTTATAACCCAACATATATTCAGTTTTGGTAAATATTTCACATATACTGAAAAGAACATATTTATTCTTCCATTGTATTTGCAGTGTTCTACATATGTTATTATCATTTGCCCTGCTTGGCATTCTCTGAGCTTCCTGAATCTGTGTTTTGGTGTCTGACATAAATTTGGGGAAAATTTCAGTCTTTATTGTTTCAAAGAATTTTTCTCTTCCTTTCTCTCTTTCTTCTCTTTCTGCTATTCCCATTACATGTACATCACACCTTTTGTACTTGTCTCACAGTCTTTGGATCTTCCGTTCTGTCCTCCACCCCCTGCCCCTGCTGCTCCCCCAGCCTTTGTTCTCTTTTCTTTTCAGTTTTTGAAGTTTCTATTCTGATATATCATCCACTCAGATACACTTGAGAGATTCTTGTCTCCCAGTCATGTCTAGTCTATTATTAGTATTACATCAGAGGCATTCTTTATTTCTCTTAAAGTGGTTATATATATATATATATATATATATATATATATAAGAGAAGAGAGAGAGAGAGAGAGAGTGAGTGTGTGTCTTTCTTTTCCCCTGAGGATTTCCATATCTCTGCTTACAAATACCCAGCTGTTCTTGTGTGTTGTCTGCCTTATTCATTAGAACCTTTAGCACATTAGTAACAGTTGTTTTAAGTTCTCAGTCTGATCATTCCAATATTCCTGCCATAATTGGTTCAGATGCTTGCTCTGTGTCTTTAAATTATATTTTTTGCTTTTTAATGTGCCCTGTAATTTTTTCTTGAGAATTAGACATGATGTAATGGGTAAAAGGAACTACTGTAATTAGGCCTTTAGTAATATGGTGGTGAAGTGTGAAGGAAGGAAAGCATTCTATAGTCCTATGATTAGGTCTGTCTTTTAGTGAGCCTAGACCTCTGGACTCTACACTTTTTTCCAGTGTTTCTCAGTTTCTTCCCCCCACCACCCAGGTGGGACAGGATAGTTAGACTGGGCTGGAGTTGGGTATTTCCCTTCTTGCCATTTGGAAATCTGTAGCTGACTGAACTAGATATTTCTCTTCTCTCAGGCCAGTTATGCTCTGACTACCCAAGTAGATGAGGCTCGGGTATGCTAGTTTCTCCTAAGGGCAGACTGTATTAAGAAGAACAGAGTGTTCTGACATATTTTTAAAAATTATTCTCTTCCCTCCCCCCTTGCCAGAAGTACAAGGGAATTTGCTATGAAAACCTGGTCAAGCTCCTGGAGGTAAAATTCCAAACAAAATTGTGGGGGACCTTATTACTTTATTCCCCTGGAGTTTTTAACTCAGAGTTGTCCACACTGGGCCTCCAGCCATTTGTCAATTACATTCAGGTTTTCCAAGCCTGGCACTGGTTCCCATGGTGGTTTCTGCTTGTGAGCCTCTGCTCTGGTAGGTCTTGATTGCCTATATTTGTCTGTCTGTCTCTCCAATTTTGGGGGCAACCTGTTTGCCTTGAATTCTTCCCTCTCTTACAGATCTGAGAAGAATTGTTGATTTTTCAGTCTGTTCAGCACTTGTCAGGATGGAGTATGACTTCTAAGCTGCTTACTTGAAGAAGCAGAAACTGGAAGTCAACATATTATTTAGGTATATTTATTGATTCTGCATTTTAAACTGTCAGTATACCCTTACTGATATTTTACTTCTCTTCCTTGAGATTTTAAGAGTTATGTTATTATCTCTAGATGTAATTATGGATTTACCTATTTCTTCTTTTACTAGACATAGACTTTTTAGCTTTATATATCTTGAAGAATATGATTAGGTGCATCCAGATTTAGAACTGTATTTCTTCTAATTTGTCTTACCTTTTATCATATGAAATATTCCTCTGTCTCTACAACTATTTCCTGCATTAAAGTCTGTTTTGTTTAATATAAATATAGCCCTATCAGTTTTCTTTTTCTTTTTTTAAATTTCATTTATTTTTTATTGTATATGCTTTCATGTATACCTTTTTTCATCCTTTCATCCTTTCATTTAAATCTGTTTTTTTTTTACATTTAAATCTTATATCTTATATAAAGTATATAGTTGTTGTTGTTTTTATCTAGCCCAGTAATGTTTGTCTTTTAATTGGAGAGCTTGGTTCATTTATATTTAATACAACTACTGATATATAAGAGGTTACATATAACATCTTGCTACTAGTTTGCTGCTAGTTTATCCCATTTATTCTTTGTTCATCTGTTTTTCATTTCTTGCCTTCTAAAGATTACTGACATATTTTTATTTTTATTAATTATTTTTCCTACTATATGTATTCATATTATATATATTTATATATATTAGGAGTTAGAAATATATATTATATATTTTAGAAGTTGAATATATATGTGTGTGTATATACATATATATAAATTTTTTTAGAAATTACTCTAGATTTTAAAACATTCATTCTTGACTTTAGAGTCTACCTTAAATTAGCTTTCCTATCCTTCTTGTGCAATACAAGAACCTTAAAATACTTAACTTCATTTACTCTCCCCCACTGTCATATATGCTTCTATAATGTGCATTTTAATTGTATATAAATTTTAATCCCCATGATTCATTATTTTTGTTTTATAAGTTAGTATTAACTTAGAGTTACTACAAATGTATTCTTTCTTGCACTCATTATTCTTTCCTGATTTTACATGCTTCTAATTGAGATCATTTTTCTTCTGCCTAAAGAATTTCCTTTAGTATATATTTCAATGGTAATTAATTTCCTCTCTTTGTCTAAAATATCTCTTTTTCTAATTTCTGAAGGACATTTTTACTAGACATAGAATTCTAGGTTAGCAGTTATTTTTTTTCAGCATTTCAAAAATGTTATTGCATTGTCTTCTGTTTTTTTATCTTTCAGGCTAAAAAGTTATTTTTAAGTCTTTTTAGTGTTTCTTTAAATGTAATATATTCTGGATACTCTTTTTTCTAAAAAATAAACTTCATTAGAATATTTTTAGATATGCAGAAAAGTTACATTGATAGCATAGAGTATTCTCAATAGCTCATGCCTTGTTTCCCCTACATGAGTATGGTACATTTGTTACAATTAATGAATCAATATTATTAACTAAAGTCCATATGTTAGTTAGATTTCTTTATTTTTTACCTGATGTTCTTTTTCTGTTCCAAGATCTCATTCAGAATGCCACATTACATTTAGTTAATCATGTTTCTTGGCTGTGGTGGTTTATCAGACTTTCTTTCTTTCTTTTCTTTTCTTCTTTTTTCTTTCTTTCTTTCTTTTTCTTTTTTTCTTTTCTTTTCT
>NW_024344434.1:1973126-2224311 GCF_902729225.1 Pteropus medius
TTTTTTTTTTTTTTTTTTTTTTTTTTTTTTTTTTTTTTTTTTTTTTTTTTTTTTTTTTTTTTTTTTTTTTTGACCTTTAGTTTCCAGGAGTACTGGTCAGGTATCTTGTAGAATGTCTCTCAGTTGGGATTTGTCCTACATTTTCTCTCATGATTAGACAGGGGTTATGTTTTTTTTGGAAGAAAACCACAGAGGTAAAGTGCCATTCTTATCATGTCATATCAAAGGTACTGTTTGCAACATGAAATCATTGTTAATCACCTGACCAAGGTAATATTAGTGAGATTTTTCTACTCTAAAGTGACTTCTTTCCTACATTGAGCTCTTTGGAAGGAAATTGTTAATGGCAGCCCATACTTGAGGATTGAGGAGTTGTGCTCCACTTCTTTGAGCTTAAAGTATCCACATAAATTATTGGAATTGCTGTACATTGGAGATATGTCTATCGTTCCCTTTTATTTATTTATTTATTTATTTATTTATTTATTTATTTATTTATTTATTTATTCATTCACTTATTTATATTAGTATACGCTCTTAGATATTTTATACTTTGTATTATAATCAATACTAATTTATTTTTGTTCAAATTGTTCCAGCTTTGGCCATTGGTTGCTTTTTGCTATTTAAGTTGGCTCCTGTGAGCCTATGTTTCTCCATCATACCCTCATTAATATTTGTATGTTTATTTGTTTGTTTAGCACTTTCTTACTATCTGGCCTCCAAGGTGCTCCGGGCTCATCTTGTATATTTCTTACCCCAGCTCCTAGAATCAGCCATTTGTCCAAGAGTTTTCTCTCCTTTTATTGAAGAATTTTATCAGAAACCAATATCTGAGTGCTAGTTGCACTCATTGCTGGTAGAGTATCTTTGCTTCTAGATCCACTTAACTGATAGAACAAGAAAATATTTGTGCATACTAATATATATAATATATATTTGTGTATATATATATACATATACATATACACACACACACACATCTGTAAATATTTCTATGTATATCCATCAATGTATACCCATTTCTATGATATCATCATGTAACTTTCATCTAGATACCTTCAAGATTTTCTTTTTCTTTAGTTTCCAACAGTTTGACATGATGTGTCTAATTCTAGTTTTCTATTCTTGTGATCTATTTGGCATTCTTCAAGCTACTTGAATGTGTGACTCAATGTCTTTCAATTGTTTTTGAAATATGCTTGCTCAGTATCTTTTAAATTATACTTCTGTCCACTTCTCACATTTGGGACTCCAGTGGCATATATGGTAGATTTCTTTATCATGTTGTGTATGTCTCTAATGGAAATATCTGCATTTTCTGTTCTTTTATCTCTGTGGGTTTTTCTCTAGATATTCCTTTTAATCTGATCTATCTTTCAGTTTATTAATTCTATCTCTTGCATGGAGTAATATATTAACTCTATTAAATCCTTTCTTTCAGTCATTTTGTTTTTTATTTGATTTTTTTCATAGATTCCAGTTCTGTGATGAAATCCATCATATCCTCATCTACTTTCTTGAACATATTAATCTTAGATATTGCTAAATTCTTGTCTGATATCTACATTATCCAAAGCACCTGTGGGTCTGTGTCTGGGCTGGCTTGTGTAAAATAAACTGTAGAGGTTCTTGTCAAATTCTCTTCTTCCAGTGAGCATTTAATTTTCTTCTACCATGCAGTTAGACAAATTACCTTGGCAAATTACCTTGATCCATACTAGTATATTCCCATTTTCTCTTGACTCCTGAATCTTAATTGACACTCTGGTTTGCATAACAAGGCCTCTCCTCCTAAGTTGGTTCTGAGTTTTGTCTCCCTAGCACTATAACTTTATGAAAATCTGTTTAGCTTTTAGCTTTTCAGTACCTGCTTGGCTTATCAACGTGTAATTTATATGTTGACAGATGACTTGAAAAGAAATTTAAACAAAATGTCAAGCTCAATGTATTAGTTTGTACTATAAGGAACTACCATGAACTGCATTGATTAGCTAACAGAAATTTGTTATCTCATAGCTCTGGAGACTAGAAATCTAAGATTAAGATATTGGCAGGGCCTTGCTCTCTCTGAAAGTGCTAGCGAAGGATATTTTCTAGGCTTCTCTTCTAGCTTTTGGTAGTTCTTTGGCTTGTGAGAGAATAGCTCCAATTTTCACATGGTATTCTTCCTGCATCTAAATTTCTCCTTTTCATAAGTTCACAGTCATATTGGTTTAGGGGTATAGTCTACACTAGTACGAACTCATCTTAACTAATTATATTTGCAAAGACCTTATTTCCAAATAAGGTTACTTTCTGAGATATTGATGGTTAGTACTTCAAAATATGAATGGGGGAGCATAGTTCAACATATATCATCCTATTCAAATTACTTCTGTGTCTTTCTGAATCTTGGTTACCCAATCCTGGCTTTCCTATTGCTTTCCCATATCTTCAAGCAGTTTTTATTCCAATTATATTCTGTTTTTATAATTGTTTTCCCAATAGAATTAATCTGAAACTAGCTATGCCAGCATGATTAAAAAGCATAAGTCTGACTAATGCAATTTTTAACATGGTATGTGGATCTTCATTTGAAAATGGTAAGAGAGTAATTCAATGACCATGTAAGGTACATGATGCATAGTAGCTCAGGTTTACTGGTTAGGAGAAAGAGATATTGAGACAAGGCAGGGATAGTCAGAAAATAATCTACACATAAATCTTGAGGTAGCCTACATGATTGGGAGCCCATGCAGGATGAAATCACTCTGTGGCCTCACCATCATTTTGATGGTAATTGATTTAGCCCTTGGCTGAGTGTGTCTTTAGGTGAACTGATAAGGTTCTTATGATCAGCAATTGGTTTCCCATATTTACTGCCCAATAATTTAGACTTGGCTTCCACCCTTAAGCTGCCTACTTCCTTCACCTCCCTATAAAAACTAGGCCTTTGCCCTGTGCCATTTATTCTCAGATTTGGTTTCTCTCATCTTAGGTTCAACATCTCAAATTGTCTCTTATACTTCTAGCTTTCGATCTCATGCCTCACTATAACAATACCCTAGAATGTCCTCACCTCATTCCTTCAATCTGAGGCTCATGATTTGAAAGAAGATAGAAATCTGTGCCTTTTCCCTCCTTGAGTGTGATCTGGATTCTATCTACAGCTACACTGCAATTGGATGATCCAAGTATACATCCAGCCTAGGGTTTCTTCTAAAGTTGGCTGATCTCAGGTCCATTGCAGCTCCTAGGTGAACTCAAAGAATTGAAGGATTTAAACCTCAAGCCCATTTGCTTAGAGGAATCAACAAAAATCTCACTACAGAGGCTATGAAGTTTAGTTATAAGAATCAGTGTCTGGAAATCCTAGGAAAACTATCTATTTAGAACAATGGCTTTTCCCAGTACTGAAATCCAAAAGGATTTTTTTTTTCTGTGAGCGTTTGTAAAAAGAAGACAGCTTGTGGGTCAGAAAGTAGACTCTAAAGCTAGATTGTGCAGGTTCAAATCCCAGCCCCACCACTTCAGAGCTGTGCGACTTTAGGAAATTGACATAAATTCTTCATGCCTCAGTTTCCTTAACTACAAAATATGAATAATTGTAGAACCTATCTCATAGTATTGTTATGAGACTTCAATGAGTTAATGTTTGCATAGCCTTTAGAATAGTGTTATATACATATTTGTTAAAAATTTAAAAAGCTATAATTTTTAATAGTAGAAAATAATGTCCTCAATAACATCCCAATAATATATACCATTACAAGTTTTATTCAGCTGGTTTATGCGTGTGCATGGATGTGTATAGGTGTGTGCACTCATATATTTTGGTAATATCTCTTTATTCAGATTTACGGCTTTTTCTCAAAGCTTAAGATATAAAAGCAATTATCTAGAGAATCAGCTCTCTGGTATTTTGAATGACCCAGGTATAAATGAAAGACATCCAGAGTAATCAATTTCAAACTATGCTTTCTGGAATCTCCTCAGGCTCTCTTGGGAGTTGGGGTAGGATGGGAGTGAAAATAAAAGTGTAGATGAGGTTCTTATTCCTTTATCCACTTCAGTCTGAAGAGCTCTGCATTCATCTCTTTTATGCTTGAACAAACACTGCCACTGTTTAAAAACACTTAAATACAATTGATCTAGAAGATTCGAGTCTGTGTGCCCTTCAGGCAATTATCTACAGGTGCTATTTCTCATCATCAAGTTGTTGAGTTTTGGATGAAAGAAAGTTCAAGGTTGTTCTCCCCAGCAAGAACCTGGAGTGAACCTTTTTCAGATAAACTGAGAGGAAATACGCTTTGATAATCAACTAGGCAGATAGGATTAGAGCTCTTTTGTGAAAATTACAAAGCTTAACTAATAACTGTGTTCAAAAAGACAGGCACTTTCTCTCTACATGGGGTCTAAAAGAGAACCTATGGGCTGAGGCAGCACAGTCCTTCAAGATTCTTTGCAGCTGACTATATATAGCACACCAGGCTCACACTTGGATGAAGCTCATATTCCTGCCTCAGAGTACCATAATAAGTCTAACCTGGGAAAATATTTCACATTTTGTGAAAACAAAACATCCAGCATACATCTAATTTTGAGCAATAGTGACTCTATTCTAAGACTATAAAATAATAACAGCCATTCAGGAAAAAGCATGCACTAACACATTAAAAATACATTGACTCTAAGACATCTCAATTTCTTAAATATTTGTAATTTTTAAAATTGCATCTTAAAATCAAAGAAAATATGGTATCTAAAATTTTGTACCCTCAGGTATTATACTGAATTAATTATTTGTTATTAACAATTTAGAGTTAGAGAACATTTGCTAAACATGATGGTTTGAGTTTTGCAATAAGTAACATAATTATCCGATTGAAGTCATCTCTAGAGCAATACATAAGGTCAAATAATCATTATAGAGAATAATATATATCTTTCTAGATTTGTTGGTAAGTATCTAGGTCACTCAAAATCAAGTCCAATCATTATGATCACTGTCAAAATGAAATATGTCAAGGTTCTATAAAATAATGATAATTTTTTTATTTCTTGTATCTCTTCAGGTTTTTTCTTATTTTATTTTATTTCTGTAACAAAGTTAAATAATAATGCTTAAAAGAAGTTATCTTCATTTTCCCCCAGTTTTGATAGAAATGTCTCTAGTGATTAATCATTAAATATGACACTGGTGATTGGTTTGAACAACATTTTATCATTTTGCAGAAATATACATCCATCTCTAATTTACAAAGACATTTAAAAAGTAGAAATGGAAGAAAATCCAGTGATTTTCTTGGCATCTATAGAGAAGACATATAATTTTTCTTAACATATTAGCACCATGGAATATTAAATTACTTAGAATTTATAATTGTAAAGTGGGGATTAAAACATAGCACCATTTTTAAAGTGAATTATTTGCTTTGTGAATTATCTATGGCAAGTTTTTAAACCCAGGAGCCAGTCTTTATAAGCCAGCATGTGGTTGGTATTTCAGGGACCAGAGACTAATTATAATAGTGCAGGCCTAGGCAGGGCACCATTAGGAGGTCAGACCTGCCAGAAGAAATCAATTATAGGAGATGAACCTTGTTTGGATGTGTTTCATGCCATTGCTCACTTTGAGGTCTAAGACTTTGCTTCCTGGTGAAAAGATCATGAATGCCAAAGCCTGTCATTTGTACACCACTTGGCACTGACCTTTCTCCTTCAGTCACCTTCATCCAGTACAGAATTAGTGATGAGACTTGGAGAGGATGTGGAGATAAGGACTCCTTTTTATGGAGACACTGACTTCAGCCAAGAGAGCAGATTGCAGACAATCCAATATTCCTCTGGCAGAAAACAAGCACATATGCACATTTGCACACATGTTCTCAGAGATTACACACGTACTCATACACTTATAGCCTTCTCTCACATTAGAAGATTTGTTGAGCATAGTGAGGGCTTAATATAGGCTTTTTTTTTTTTTTTTGGTGAATGAGTGAACGAATAAATGAACTCAGTTGTCTAGGTATGTCCTCATATTCACTCACATACACACGTATTGATGTCCACTCATGGATATATAGGCAGGGAGAAAATACCTCCCCACAGCTCTCCACACACATACCAAGCTGCAATCTGTGCCCTCTGGAAGTCTCTGCAACAGGATGCTTTCAACCTCAGGATCAAAAATCTCAATCTATAGACAGATTTATTGCTGTACATAATAGGAAGTCTAGAAATAGAGGGAGTTCCAGAGCTGATTGATCTAGGCTGTCATCAAAGACTGAGCTTAATCCTGTCATCCCCTCTGCCATTTGCAGAATCATCTTCACCCTGAGCCTGGTTCCCCTTGCAGGTGCAGAATGGCTCCCAGGGCAACCATGGTTACACATTACCTAGTTCATATCCAGGAAGAGAAAGAAATTGGTTTCCCTAGACTTTATTAAGAAAACCCAGGAAGAATTTTCCAAAAGTCAATAATAAACTTCTTTCTGAATATCAGATGCCATAGTTAGGGCAATGCCGTTCCTTGAAACAGGAGATAGTATTGTACTTGTACAAGCAGGTCTAGCTCCTGAGGTAGGGCTCATAGTGAGAGAACAGATGCTAAGAAGTCAAGTATCAGAATCACAGTGGTCTGGAAGTTTACTGAGCCCAATATGTAAGTTCCTAGTACTAGCCCCTTGCCTGGCAAGAGGTGGTTAGGCTGCAGGGTAGACATTTGTGAGCATAGCCATGTCTGGCTCTCCTGAAATCACATCACTGAGTTGTCTGCCTTCCATAGATACAAGGAAGGCAGTATCAGCTGGTCTAACTAGACTTCATAATTTCTTTTATCCTGGGACCTGTGCTTAGAGACTGCTAAAATGAAATCAAAGTCCCACATATGCAGTGAGTGAAAAGTTCAAAGTTATACATTGCATACTTCCCTTCTCCACTCCTCTCCTTCCTTGAAGGAAAAGAAATGGAAATAATGAATTTGGTACCAATTTAAATTAGTCCCTGGCTATTGCCAGAAAGTAGTGTAATTCCTGTGGCCAAGGAACTTGTTGGTATGTATATTTGTGTGTGTGTGTGTGTGTGTGTGTGTATGTGTGTGTGAGTCTGTGTGACTATGTATATGAGTGTGTGTTTGTATGTTTGTGTGAATCTGTGTACATGTATGTGTTTATATGTCTGTGTGAATTGTGTGTGCATATGTATACCTTTTTTAATATTGTTTTGGCTTTTCTGAGTCTCTTGAATTTCCATACGAATTTTAGGTTCAGCTCACCAATACGTGTATAGGAGTCAGCTGGAATTTTGATAGACATTGCCTTGAAAATATAGATCAGTTTGTGAAGTATCACCACCGTAACCGTATTGAGTCTTCTGATCCATGAACATGGAATGTCTTTCCATTTGTTTAGGTCTTTTTAAATCTCTTTTGTCAATGTTTTATAATGTTCTGAGTATATATTTTAAACTCCTTTTGTTAAATTTATTTGTATTTTCTTCTTTTTAATGTTATTATAAATGGAATTTTCTTAATTTCATTTTGTGTGCTTATTGCTACTTATAGAATTACAGTTGATTTTCGTATATTGATTTCATATCCTCTACCTTGCTGAAGTTGTTTACTAGCTATGATAGATTTTTAATGACCTTGGTTTTTTTGCTGTTGTTGTTGGTTGTGTTCGTTATAATAGTTCTTTTCTTGGAAGGTTTAAAACAAATTTAATTTAAAAAATCCACAACAATTTATAGTTATGGTGTAATTGTTCTGTTCCAGTTCTTAATGTTCCTCAAGTTTGCTAAGTGAATATTATTTTAATTTATAGATGAGGAAACTAACCTTCAAGAAAGCTAGGTAACTTCCATAAGGTCACAAAAGCAAAGCAAGTATTATCCTTTTTCTGTAGGGCACATGAAAGGTGAAAGTTCAACACCTTTCTTTATACCACTTAAATTCCTAGGCTTGTGTGTGCATGTGCACGTGCATGCACACACCCATACACAGACACACACACAGGTTTATGTTTTTGTCACACCTATGCTACTGAGAAGGTTTTCTCTGGTTAACGTCCAGAAGTTAGTGCTGATGTATTTCTTAGCTATGTTGTCAAGTGATGTGTATGACTTTACAGTAAATCTTGATCCTTACCATCATTTACAAATGAAGAACAATCAAATAGAGGAGGTGATTGCTCATGATTACACAGAAAATAGTGGCAGAAGGATTGCCCTGGTCATTTCAATCTTCTTTTGGATTGGACTAAAATATGTAGCTTTTTGCTTTTGGTCAGTATAGAAACAGCCTATAATACTATCTCAGAGATAAAATTGTAAAGGGAAATGTATAGTCAAGAATTGAAGTCTCTGGCCTGAGAAGGACTAACGGCCATCCATTTGGGAGGATATGACTTTATTCATATATTCATTCATTCATTCATTCATTCAACACATATTTATTAAATGCTTATTACGCTGTTATGCACCAGGTCATGAGCTAAGTAGGAGGTACAGAGATGAAGATATAACCCTTGTTCTCTACAAGATTACAGCACAATAGGGGATGCAAATAAGCCAGCAATTTCTATAATATATGACAAGCTCTGGGAATTATGAAGAAATGTCAGTTACTCATCCAGCATAGGGGGTCGGAGAATGATTCTTGGAAAAGAATGTATCACAGTTGATCCAGAAGTATAAAACAAAATAAAAAGAAGTATAAGTAGGAGTGAGAAGGGAGAAATAATGTAAAAGTAACAGCAGATAAGCAGTGTTTGAGAAAATGTGGCACACTGGGGATTTTAAAGGCATCCTGCATGGCTGAAGCAGAAGCGTAAAGTGTAATGTATAAGAGAGAGATGCAGGCGCACTCAGTGCCTGGCACATATTCCACTCTCCATAAATGTGTATTGAGTGACTGAATTGGTGATAGAGATGAGTCTGGAGAAGGCAGAAATCAGATCAGGAAGAATCTTGTATAACCCACACAGCAAGTTCAAATTTTATGCTAAAGATAACTAAGCCATAAAGAATTTTTATTTGGAAAGTGCTATTGTCAGATGTGTCCTCTGGAAGTGTGGTAAATGGATTGGAGATGGGCAAGCTTGTCAATGGTCAGGAGGCTGTTATAGAAGTGCAGGTGAGGAATGTGGAATAAAAACGGGGGTGGAGAAGAGGTATCGATTGAAGAAAGTAAGGAGGTATTTGGCGCTTGGTATCTGGATTGGAAGGGTGAACAGAGGGAGTGAAAGGAGCAAAAAGTCTCCCAGGTTTCTGCATCTATTTTCATTTTCATCGAGAGGAGAGAGAGAGCTGAGTGTGGTGAGGCAACAGTGGAGAAGAATGAAGAGGTGCCAACTTGAATAAAAGATACCATCTTCCTTCTGGCCTCACTCCCTTTCTCTTACCCTCACTCTCTCCTTTCTTTTCTTTCTATATCAGTTGGAATTAAGTGATGTTGATCAAGTCCCGTATCCTTTATAGCCCTCCATCTCTTATTTTTAAATGAAGAGACTGGATGATCACTGAGGTTTCTTCCAACTTGGAAATTCTCTATTCTATAATGTATTTTTATCAAAAATTCATCCAGTTGGTGTAGACTTCCAGTGGCGAGTCATTAGGAGAGTTCTGGTTAAGAGAAAGGTAAATTGAGAGTTGAGAACAACTATCTGGAATTTAGGAAATGTGGCTCAGCTCAACTATCTGGGTGAAAGTCAATTCACATTTCTGAGCCTTAGTCCAACCTAAAATGAGAATGAAAGGGGGTGGGCTAATGATGGCAAAGAAGCCATTCCACTCCAGCTGCCTCTTACCCCATGGAATGACTTAGAGAAGCATTCTTCCTTTGCCCTCCTCGCCCCTCCTTTCTCCATTTCTAACCTATACATTACTGACTTTTCTTTTTGGTCTGAAAGATTTCCTAGTATTCACTCTGCTTCCTGAGAAGGGCTCATCTTTGACATTCTACTTAAGCTGTTCAGGAAATTTAAGTGTCATTCACTTTGTCATTGAACAAGAACTTACTAATCGTGGCTACATCTGCTCCTACTGAAGGGACCAAGGTCAGTATCTGATATCCCAGTTATTTGAAATCTGCTCCTGGCCTGCCATCAGGCATATATCATATAATATTTATATCAGTGATCAATGGACTCTTCCTATTGGGTGAATATAAATGGCGTTTCCCAAATGTAAAGGGTAATAAAAATCCTTTTCATGATAATATATGGTTTGACTCAGAAAAAAAACTTCAATAGCCCATCTGTATAACTTCAGATCTTACTCAAAGATGAAAATCAAATGCAGTCATTTTGGAGGATATGCAGAATTGAAATCTTAGGTCAAACTACTGTATACTTTGATCAGGAATAGAACAATGGTTTGTAATTTGTTATAGATTATACAGCTATTCTTCATTTTGTAAAGTGTAAACCTTCTATCTAGAAATTCCTTTTTATATTTGGAACAAATGATAAATTCCTAGTGGTTTAACATTTTGTCCATTATTTGCTTTTCTCCTTTTCTCAGCAGAAATAAAGCAGATAATGGTAATAGCATAGGTCTCAGCACATAAAAATTCCCAACATCATACTAGTTATCATCATCACCTTCATTGTCATCACCACCATCATCATCATCATCCTAAGGCTAAAATTAAAAATATTAATAAACAACTTCTCAAAATATGGTCAATTAATGGTTCAATTGTGGAAAATGTCTTGTCTCCTCTAATAATTATAATAATAATAATGGCTATACTTTATTAAAAGCTCACTACATGCTAGACACTGCTCTAAGCATTGTTTGTACATTATTTCATGAAAATCTCATTACAACTCTATGAAGTAGTTATCATGATTACTATTATCATACATAGTTTAAAGATGAGAAAACTGAGATATGAAGATGAAGTAACTGTCCCAAGTTCTTATGGTTAGTAAGTGGCAGAGTCAGGTGTGAACCCAGGTAGTCAGGCTTTAGAAGGCATACATTAAGAACACTATGCTTGCTGCTTCAGTTAAAAGATCCTTACTAAGTGCTTATCATAAGTCATGGTTAAGGGCTTTACAAGTATTAACCCAATTAATCTCATGACATAGGTGTTAGAAACTCTGAAGGATCTGAGACAACTCTACTGGCAAGCTAACAAGTTAGCCAGTCACTATTTTTTGGATACTGGTAGAAGATGCTAGATTCTTGACTTAGAGACAAAGATCAATGTATGACAGCAATAGAAGTAGCTAGAGTATCAGCATTTTTGTGTCAGTTCCCACAGAGTGGCACATAGAGGGCCAGATGACACCTGTATACACAGTAGGTTGAGTTACAGGAGATAAACTCTAAGTTTAGGGGACCAGAATTTTTTATAATGGACAGTAAACATGCCTACCATTTGTTCTGGAGGAAGACATGGTCTCTATCTCCCATGGTTATACAAAAATCTGAAAAGATAGTCCAAAACAAAGAATAGTTAGTCCTTTGAGACCCACAGAGATATAGTTCCCAACAACAGGTACTATTATTAGCCTTACTTTATAAATGAGAAGATTGAGGCCCATGATTATATAACTTGCTCAAATCACATAGTCAGGTTTGAATTTCTGCTCTGCCTCTTCTTTGCTGTGTGACTTTGCTTAATTTATATAACTTGCTTATTCCACCTTCTTACTATCTTTCCTAGAGTCTTCCTCCCTCTTCTTACTCCATCTTTTATATAAACTCATGTGACTTCTCACTTTGATTACTGTACCAGTTTCTAACAGCCTTAATCTTGTTCTCCATTAATTTTTCCTGCAGATTTGAGCCAAGGTCTCCTTTCTAAAATCCAAATCTGATAATATAATTCCCCATCCTTAAAAGACTCTCCCTGACATACAGTGTTTACCATGGCATATCAGATCCTTACTTATTTGGCCTGCCTGCCTTTCTTATAGTCACTCCTGCCAGAACTAATTGCAGTTTATACTCTTTCAAGCTTCCATGCATTTGCATGTGTGGTTTCCTTTGCTGGGAAAGCCCTTTCTCTCCCAGTGCATCTGGAAACTACTATTATAGTTTTAAAGAACCTTACATATCGCATCTCCTCAGTGTAGCTTTATCAGAATCCTTCCTTCTCTTTCCTTCTCCTGCCTCTAACATCTTTATCCTTTTTGCTCTTCCCCGCCCCGCTTACTCATGTCGTATCAAATTCAGACCCCATAACCTCAACCTGCCAGTGGCAAACATTTCATTATCCCCAGGACTATATGTGCCTTTCACCATGGTTTCCAGAGTCACTGTCCTACACTTCTGATGTCTGACTTGGCCTTACTCAAAATCGAGTGATGATTTGACCCCTTAAAAAAATGCAGGGATCAGTGGTTGCCTGGGGTAGAAATAGAAGTGGGATTGACTGGAATTGGCATAAAGGAAAGTTTTGGGTTGATGGAAATGATTAGTATATTGAATATGGTACTGGGAACAATGCAGGTCGATGAGGTATAAGCTGAAGTTGTTGGATAAAACTTCTAAGGCAAAACTCCTTAAAAAGAGAGCAGATTCAGCTAGAACATGTCCCTCTGCCTCTTATCTTTTTATTTCTTCCTGGATCTTGTAAGCAGTGGTGAAGATAGAACAGCCTTCTTATCACTATGAAGCAACAAGCACATGAGAAGGATGACAGAGCAGAAAACAGGAGTCTGGCTCCTTGATCAGTGTAGGTCAGCCAACTGATTTGAGATACTGACTGAAAGCAGTGAAAATCATTTGCTTGCCTCACTCCTGCAATTGGCAGGATTTCACTTCCCAAACATTTAGGTATTTGCTTTACGTTTTCTTTTTCCTCTGTTGGTATGACTGTGTCTTTCTTGGTCTCAGGCTGCTGCTCAGATGGAAATCAGGCCCTCCTAAGTTCCATAAGGTAAAACCAGTTCTACTGTAATCAGTTCAGGCCAGCCCTGGAGAGTTCCTTTGTTCTTTGTTTTTATATAAAAATCTGTCAGCCGGAACCAAAGTAAATCAATAGTGGCTAAACATGGAGGTTCCTCTTTTCAAATTTTTTTTGGACCCCTCAAGAAATCTAAAAACAAGAATTAAAGAAATTTTATTAGAGTCCTCATGGAGGCTGAGAGGGGCATTGGGGCTGCCTTGGGCATAGGAGCCGAGCAAAGCATGTGTTGTTCTTCGTTAAGCCTGGCCCTGCCTGCCTCACTGAGTTCACCTCCACACCCTAGCTCCATCTCAGGTATGGCAGAAGGGAAGTCTTAGATCCAACCATGTTTGGTGTAGCTGTTCCTAGCCAAAAGACCCACAACTGCACACACTTGAGAGAGGGTCGATTCTATTGAAAGTTATTTCCAAATTTCCTCCAATTAGCAAAGAGTTCAGTGCTTTAATCTTTCCCTGATGATTCTCTAAGCAGAGCCTCCTTATCTCTCTCCCCTCCCTAGAAGAAATGGTCTCTTCAGGCCATTTCTCCTGCCAGCACGGAGCACCTACTCCGTGCTGGCCACTTCACTAAGGCTGAGAACACAGAGAAGAAAGATTTGTCCCACCATCACTCGTTCCTGGGCTATCAGAGTCTCCTGGACTGGTGGTGTGCTCCCAGAGACCAATTCCAGAACAGTGTAAGCAGCTGTTATCAAGGAGACACTGATTCTATCAGTCTGGAGGAAGGGGAGGTTGGCAGTTTGTGTTTCGACTCCAATCTGCAGTTGAGTCTAATGCAGAGCCAGATTTGGGAACCATATTTCTAAGGGACGCAGAATTCTCTGGTCTGGCCATATCACTCCAGTCACTGCTCACTGAAGCCCTATTCTTGCTCACTTTGACAGGCCCTCCTCTTGCTCCATCCTAATTTAAATCCAACTATCGCTTCAGTTTTTAGAGCCAAATTCAGTCCTAACTATCTTCATGAAGCCATAGATGAAACCTCTTGTTTACAGTGATCCTTCTTTCTCTGGGCTATATTATATTGGGTCTTCCCCTCATTTGGGGTGACTCCATAGAGCCATGGTGATTTCTCTTGTCATGAGTATGTTTTATCTCATTTCTCAAAGTGTGAGCTCTTATAGGATACACATGTGTTGTATACTTTCTGGTCTTACAGTTTTCAGAGCATGTGTGACCATGACCAAGTCACTGGGTCTGGGACAGTTACTGTGGTTGCCCAAACTATGAGGTCTACTCTTGACTCAGCAACATCTAAGATATATGACTTTGTTCAGATTCCTAAGTCCCCTGGACCTCAGTTGCCTCAGTTGCAGGGTGAAAAGCTTAGCAGGTAAACAAGCTCCCAGCAGTTATTGACTAAATGATGGTTATTGTATAATAGTTTTAGTTATTTCATTTGCTTTTCATTCTTTTTTTTCTCCTTTATTCTTTGGAGAAAATTCTGGTTGTTTGTGTGAAAATAATGCAGAGATACTAATATGAAGGTGATGTGCAGTCTGTATAGGCAGGCATGTTGCAGTTGCCACAGACCACACACCATGCAACTCCATTACATTTGAAAATGAGACACGGTCACACCATGGATGTGCATTAGGCATATAAACTTAGCACTTTAGAAGCTGTTTGTTTCTTCTTAGATACCATTCAAACAGTTGGACTATTCTGATACCAGGTGAATGATATTGATTCCTTATTGCTTCTTTAGAAAGATAATGATATCCGTGGTAAATTGAGATTAGCATGTCAAATGGAGACCGATTATGCATACATCATGCAAATACAAACATATCTAAAAAGCAGCTAAATGAAGAAAAGAAAACAAAGAGGTCTTATAGCTCTTTGCTATACAATGTGTGATTAGAAGACCAGCAGAATTGGCATCACCTGGGAGTTTGTCAGCAAAGCAGAATCCCCCTTGGGATCTACTGAATTAGAATCTACATTTTAACAAATCTGCAGGTGATTTGTGTGCATGTTGAGTTCAAAAAGAAGCTGCTATAGAGTATTTTTAAAAAACAATAGCAAGAAGTGATCTGACATACCATTTGGTCTCTCCTATAAAGCTTAACTGATATCATGTCCTGCTTGGTAGTGCTTTCCTACACACTCAGAAGAACAGTTCTTTTATATCTTGACCTATGTTTAATGGGAACCCTTAATAGAAAAGGAATCAATCATTGTTTACACATTCCTGCTCCTCAATATCTTCGTCCACCATGCTTGCTTAAGTAATAGATTCTAGGGGATGGGATTATGATCATGTTAGATCTATTACCATTTATATCTCCTAGTGGTAGTGGAAGTAAATAGACTCGCAATTCATTTATTCATCAATGTTTTTACTGAGTATCCAGGCATTGGGAGATGCCCTGAAGATAAACAGATAAACAGAAGATGGCCCTTGCTACGCTTGACAAGAAAGGCAGATGTAAGAAACAGAACATTACAATCCAACATATGTACAAAATGATGTGGAGGCAGAGGAAAAAATGACTTTAAATTCTATAGTGAAATTGGTGATGAAGGTTGTCTTTCTCTGGTTCGTTTTGTAGAAAGACCTGAGGAAGCGATAGTTGGAATAAAAGACATCTGTAAAAAACCTTTATGAATCTGACTCACAAGATCCCCTCTCCTCTGTGTATACAACCTTTCTTCTCAGGTTGGCATAATTGCTCCCAACATCTTTATTAACCCTTAATTCCAGGGATGAAAAGCAATGTGCTTAAATTTATTTCCTCCTGAACTAATATCAATAGGTCGCTTTGAGTTTATTCTTCCCACTATTTCTCTACTTAGATTTTTCTAAATATGTTACAACATCTCGACTACAATTAGATCAGGAAACAAAGAAATACACCTTATCACAGATTCCTGCCAATATCTGGCAATACCGTGGGAGAGATGTTTTGATTAGGTGGTTTTCATTACTAAAAACACTATAGCACAATAAATTAATTCAATGTTGTGCACTTATCTATTAGACACATTACTATAGGAGTATAAAAATGTTAATTATTCATTATCATCACTCTGATTATTTGTTGTGGCTGATAATTACATTGAATATATTTTATATCAGTAATAACCTTCTGTCTACATTTACAACATGTTGTATCTTGGGGGCTTGTCAAATTTTTTCCCCAAGCCTTTCCTTTATTAAGACACAGACCTCAGGAGTACATAACCTTTATGTTGAAGGCTGACTTTCTTCTTTCATATAAAGAGCAAATATTATAGATTAATTAATCCAGGATGATTATAATTTAATCACTCTTCCTCTGGCTTCACAAGGGATTTGGCTTTTATTCAGTTGCTCATTCATATTGTTATGAAGAATAAATGCAGTCATAAAATATTTGTGTGCTATGAATTCACAGAACAACTAACTAAAAACCTGGAGGGGGATGAATGCCAGCCAGGCACCCACATAAATCCCACACCATGTGGCCTCAGCTTTGAATATAAGCTAATGACCTGCAGGTAAAGATATTTAACCAGTGCAGGATAGCTTGGCTCCTAAACCAAATGAATTTTGGATAGCACAACCACAAACAAAATATTTCAGCCCCCTCCCCCCCCAAAAAAGCCCTGCTATACATCAGCACTGTGTTAAGCTGTGAGAATAAACTATTTACTAATTGCTTGGAAGCTTCTTCACTGGGTAGTGATGACTAAGTGAGCTAATAATAAGTGTTGAGGTGCCTTGAATAGGGCTTAGCACTGGCAAGCACTCAATAAATCTAAGCAGTTATTATTAATACTATCATTCAGATGTTGTTTCTCTTGTTGAGATGTAGGCAGATGTCTGATAAGCAAGCAACACAACTAATTATTCAGTGCTCAAAGTCTATTGAAAGGCACACATGTAGAATGTGGCCAGTTTGCCTGGGGTGTGATGGGTAAGGAAAGACTTTTGAAAAGAAGAGTCCTTTGTAGATGACTCACAAAATGAATACGCTACTATATTGTGAAGATCCACCATGGGAGGGAGCATAGGGGACAGGTAGGTGCCATTCAGAGAAGAGGGAGAGCTGTCTGTAAAGGATGAGAAGCTTGTCAGCTACTGGGGTGACGGAGTGAACTGGATAGGTCAGCAAGGACTGAGTCCCACGGAGACAAGTGAGGTGAGTTGGCAGGTTGGACTTCACTCTGAAAGCTCTGAGGAGCCAGGGTCAGTTAAAGAATTTTCAGCAGGGCAGTCACAAGTCAGATTAGTATTGTAGGACTGTCCCTGCAGCAGCCTGGAGCGTGGAGGACATGGAGACTGAGAGTCTTTGGAGAGACCATCAATGACAGGATCCAGAAGGGGGTTGTGAGGTTTGAGACGAAGCAGGGAAATGTGGACTCATGGTGCAGAAGTTGTATAGAGGCATAACTAAGTCCACACAGGTCCAAGGACACCTTCCGATAGGAGCTGAAGCATTTTGGTTTGGTTTTAAATAATAGCTATATTATTGGTGGGACAAAGGTGGGGAACAGGCAAGGAAGGATCTCAAGTAAAAGGTGCAAGGTGAAGATAGCAACAAGCAACATTTATTATGTACCTACTGTATGTCAGGTACTATACAAAATACCTCCCTGTATTACCTCATTAAATCCTCACAGAAGCTCAGTGAGGAAAATGCCATTATAATCACCATTTTATAGATGAGGAAACTGGAGCTCTGAACATATCAGGGCCACAGAGCAAGAAAGCTTTGAATTCTGGAACATTTCTCCCCTTGGTTTTCATTGTCAGTGAAATTAGTGATATGATTTCTCTGCCTCTGTAGTGTTTCATTTCGTGTTTTAAATGGAGACCATTAGAATCCTCAAACAGGGCTACTGCCTGGTGAGGAGTTCATTGGAAAGCTTACTACGCTTTTGAGCAGCCATAGTTATGTGTCATATAAAGTCTAAATTTTAAGTGCCATAGGAAAAGGCTAGTCTTCTGAGGTGAGTGTTTATTCTCCCCAAATAAGGAGAAGGCCAGGTCCCAAGTGCCTGCTCCATTCATAGACTGCAGTAGACACTATGGGATAGTGACTTCTCAGCCAGCGGATCAATGATGCTGATTAGTATGCATCTAGGTGTAGCGGATAGAGTGGGATATAAAGTGTGATGGGAAGGGAATCATGCTGAGCAAGATCTGTGAAGAGATCTGGAAACGTAAGAAATACTCCAGCCAAGACAAGACCTGGGACACCCAGGCTCAGGGCCCTGAGGCAAAAGAGAAGAGAAGGCGATTTCTAAGTTTCTCCTCTCTCTGGGCCTCAGTTTTCTCTTATGTTCAGTGCGAGTAACTCTTTACAGGACTGTGATGAGGACTAGTGATAATGATGATTAACCAGTCCAGCGCCAGGCCAGGATTCACTAATATTACTTCTTGTCCTGGGGAGGGGGCTACAGGCAACCAAGAGACACCAGGATCTGCAGTGAAAACCTGTGCTGGGCATTGTGGCCACCCAGAGGAGCGAGGCTGTGACCCCGGGCCTCCAAAAAAAATAAAAGGAGTGGGCCTCCAAAAGGAATTTCCACAGGGGATTGGGGGTGACAGACTGAAAGAGATTAATTAGTATGAAGAGTGCCCTTAATAATCAGTTCTCAACCCTGGCTGCATATTAGAATTGCTCAGGGAGCTTCTAAATATAGAAATGCCCAGGTTGCACCACCAGAGATTCGGATGCCTTTGCTCTCCAGTGGGCCCAGGCATGAGTATGTTTTAAAATCTCCCCAGGATATTCTAATGTGTCGCTGGAGTTGAAACCACCAGTTTAGGCAGAGAGAGAAAGCCAGCTGTTTATGCCCCTGCAGACATGAGCATGAGCTCCAGGGTACTTTCCCCAAGAGCAGGCATATTCACAGGCAGCCTCAAAAGAAAAGCAACAACATTCATAAAGCCAGGGAAGCTTTATGAGGCTAGCTCCTCAGGAGGCTCAGCCAGTCTACCTCTGCCTCCACTGGAAACGAGGTGATGTGGACCATGTCATTGGGGCCAGCCACAAAGCATGGAAACAATTCTTTCAGAATTGTCATTATCTGCCCGGTCCAGATAAGGAGGGGAATGAATGAGAAAACCTATGACTGTCCCTCCGGTCCAGTTTTTCATGACTGCAGTAAAACATGGTGCTGCCCTTGAGCAGAAGAGATGGCTGCAGAGCTAAGGACTTGTGCTCACAACCCAAGCTCCCTTCAATGCAGGGCAGGTCTTAACTAGCTCGACCGGGTCTGCATCTAAGTAGTCAACTCTCATTTCTTGTTTATGGGTTACGTGTAGCCGACTTTTAATTCCAGCCTTTTTATCCATTGTCCCATGCCCTCCTGGGTCTGCCCCGCCCTCCCACAGCCTAGATGGCACACTGACTCTTATAACTGTTTTTTGAGCAGACTATGATGTCAAACTGGCTCTCAGTGTTTGGCTTGGCTCTCAACACACGACAGGCACTAAATAAATGTCTGTTGACTGATTGGTTGTGGCCGCCAGTTCATGATGTGTAGCTCAAAGCCTAAGAGAATTAATTTTGGATTGTATTCTTTCTTCTATTGTGCTAATGAACAAGAGTTGACCGTGATACTTTCTAGACTGAGTAATTGCCCTTTCTACAAATGCCTCTAAGCCTAGAAATAGAGAATATAAATTTTCTTTTTATTAACAAAGGGTTATCTTTCTATAATCTCTTGTTAGTTCAGTTGTATTTTAGACTGTAAACATAATCTAGCAGAGTTTCCACAGTGGTCCAACATGAACTTTACTCTAACCAGCAAGGCACATTTATCCCTATTCAAATGTGTTTTGAGAAGTTTAGAGAGAAAAGACAAAAACAAGTTTATTTAAGAGCTCAGATGTCTGAACTCAATCCAAAATAACTTCAAAAACCATGATAGTTTAATGAAGAACTTATATAATATTTTATTAAAAGACATGAGGGTGAGGTAACTTGGTGGATGCAGACGCCAACTCTTAGCTCTCAAAAGATTATCAGTGGGGTTTGATACATACTCTAGGAGTCAGTCAGAAAACTGTTATTTCTCCTGAGAGTATGTTTGAATTTGAAGAGGAAAGTCCCAATGGAAGAAAGTTCTGTCCTAGAAAAGATGGTGCAGAATTTTTAGGTCCTTAGGATGGGCAAAATGTAACCAAATATTAAGTTGTACATTTAGGGCCATTATTATTAGCAACAATATAAAATGTAAAGACTTTTATGATTTTGCCTTTGCACTCTTGTTTTTATTTAATTAGTATTCTTTTTAAGCTATTCCAAAGCACAAAGCACCTGTGGGAAATCTGCTACTGTTCCTTCAGTTGTATCTTCTTCCAGATTGGGTTTATTATCTGCTTCTTTGCAGGTTATATTCTCATGTTTGTTTATTATCTATTAGGATAATAGTAGTATTATCATAATACAGTAATAGTAGTATTTCTGGTGTAGTATGTTTAAATAGTTCTTGTACCATTTCTTTTTATCTTTCTCATGATTAACCTAGACATGTTTGTACAGATCTTCTGTTTATTTTATATAGTTTGGGTTAATTCTTTTGGAATCCTTTTCATTGTCCCTGTCTTCCCTCAGAACTGCATTTTGAGGGCAGAATATTGCTTATCCATTACCTCTTTGTGACTCAGTAATGCAGAGAGGAAGAAAGACAGAGATCATTGGCAGCAAAGCACTGCCCTGGCTAGGTCTAGATTCTACTTACTTTTCTGAGATGTTTTTAAATGTTCCGTACCAGGGGCTACTCCACTTAGCCACGAATACATCCAGTGCTGTGGGATTAGCTGATCTCCCCTCTCCCACTTATCAGAATGCCCTGGACTATATGGCCATCTCTGGTGGCATTTCCTGCCTTGGTATGCTCTTCCTTTTCTGCTGAAAACGCAGGGCCATGTCAAGATGCCTACTTGCAGTGTCTTTTTTCTTCATTTTCCTCAGGACAGCCCCAATGAACTCTTCAGTCCTCTTCTCTTAAGCTTGGAAAATAATCTTGAGATTTCGCCTAACTTTTAAATGTCAATTCTGCCTAATTTTTAAATGACTCAATGCCCTTGTTCAATTTAAAAATGGAGGCAGAATTAGAAGCTCTGACATGACTCTCTCTGCTTGTCATAGACAATATTCTTTTTCTTGTCTGGTTCACCACATTAACTGTGTCAAGTTTATGTCACAAGGATGTTCCCCTCTCGTTTATTGCTATTGGTGAGCTTTGGGCAGGTCTTAACAAAGCAATTTTAGCTGTTTCATTAGCTACTGCTTCCTCCATCATCTCAACCTTAGATGAAAAGTTTAAGTAAGTCTAGACTTTTTCTAAAGCCACAGTCCTCATTGAGAGTTGACCATAAGTTCAAGCATTCAGGTGAGCAAAGGTAGTCTTCCCAGGAAACAAGAGAAGACGTAAGCAATGAATAATTATAATTAAAAATTTGGTGAGTATTCAACTTGAATTTAGCTGTTGGTAGTTATTTAAAATCTTCTAAATTATTAAGTTTGCTATTTCAAAGTAGGAATTATAGTTTAATTAATATTTATGCTTTCATCTTTATGAAGAAATATATTTTAATGGGAAGCACATGTTTGCATAGTTTTTAATCTTGCTTTCTCTCAGTTGCCTGAAGTGAAACTAATTATTTGCTTATGAAACTAAAATGAGCCAGAACCTTGTGGAAGCTACCTGAATTGCAACTTACTATAAACAGACTCTAAATAATAGTTCTCAATGTTGGCTGCACAATTGGATCATTTAATCATCAATTAATCATCATTAATTAAAATCACTGAACTTTTAAAAAGTACTGTTACCTGGATCCCACCACCTTAGATTTTAATTTAATTGGTCTGAGGTGGTTATACATTACATCTAATTCATTATCCACTGGTTTTTTGGAAGATCCCAAGGCAATTCTAAAGTGGAGCCCATCTGCCTCCTCTTTTTTATTTTTATTTTTATTCATTATTCCCTGCCACATCTTCTCCAACCCTCCCCATTCCTTGGTTCTACAGTCTCTCTCTCTCTAACTAGGTCCATCTAAACTAGTCAAAATTTAGAATTCCTCTAGCAATCAAAACCCTCATTCTCTTTCAACTCAGGGTCTTTCCAGGAGTATCTGCACTTTAAATTTGAACACTAAGGAAAAATATGACCACACATATATGGTCAATTAATGTACAACAAAGGAGCCAAGAATATATAATGGGGATAAGAGAGGCACATGCAAAGAATGAAACTCAACCACTATCTGACACCATACCCACAAATTAACTCAAAATGGATTTAAAGACTTGAACGTAAGACTTGAAACCATAAAACTCTTAGAATAAAACAAGCAATAAGTTCATTGGCATTGGTATTGGAAATGATTTTTTTGATCAGAAATCAGAAACAAAGGGAACAAAAACAAAAATAAACAAGTGAGACTACTATCAAACTAAAAACTTCTGCACAGAAAAGGAAATCATTAACAAAATGAAAAGGCAATCTACTGAATGAGAGAAAATATTTTCAAATCATATATATGATAAGATATTAATATCCAATATTATAAGGCACTCATACAACTCAATAACAACAACAAAAAAATCTGATTTTAAAATTGGGCAGAATCTCTGAACAGACATTTTCCCAAAGACATACAGCTAGCTGGCCAATAGGTACATGAAAAGATGTTCAACATCATTAATCATCAGGGAAATGCAAATCAAAACCTCGATGAAATATAACCTCACACCTGTTGGAATGGCCATTATCAAAAAGACAAGAAATAACAAGCATTGGTGAGAATGTGGAGAAAAGCAAACTCTTGTGCACTGTTGGTGAGAATGTAAATTGGTACAACCGCTATGGAATACTCTATGAAGATTCCTCAAAGAATTAAGAATAGAACTACCATACAATTCCGCAGTTTTACTCTGGATATTTATATGAAGAAAACAAAAACACTAACTTGAAAAGAAATATGCACCCCCATGTTCATTGCAATGTTATTTACAATAGCTAAGATATGGAAACGATTTGTGTCCATCAATGAATAAGTATAAAGAAACTGTGGTGAATATGTATATAATAGAATATTATTCAGCCATAAAAAGAATGAAATGTTGCCATTTCCAACAACTTGGATGGCTCTCCAGGGCATTATGCTAAGTGAAATAAGTCAGACAAAGACAAATACCATATGATCTCGCTTATATGTGGAATCTTAAAAAAAAAAAAAAAAAAAGCTCATAGCTACAGAGAACAGATTGCTGGTTGCCAGAGGTGGTGGTGGGGAGTGGGAGAAATGAGTGAAAGTGATATAAATATTTAAAAAATAAAAAATAAAATTATACAGCAAAATAAAAAAGAAACATCTATTTGTTTTACCCAGCAGTTTTCTAGATTATCAGCAGAACCTCTCTTTTCCAGAGCATTTATTAGCACTATGATAAAAAGCTGTCAATGGATAAGAAATGCTTTTCTAGATCTTTCCCTTACAAGGAACTCCTCACACTTTCATATCTGTGGTCCTGCCTATATGCTGAAAGCAGTGCATGGCCAATGGAATTACAAGGAATACATTCTGGAGTCTTTTTTGTCCCTCCCCCTACAACAGCCTGGTACATTTACAGGCCTTTCTCTGACATATTTTAAATTTTGATTAGTATTTTCAAGATGAGTGGACACGTTATAAAATATATCTAAGCCAGGAAAATCTTATAAAAGTTGCTTGACATCTAAGAATGCAGGAATGTAGGCATCTCTGTTTTGAGAAAATGACTGCTTCATTTGGCATCATCGTTGGTCATTAGTAATTAAGATCTGAATGTTATTATTTGTCTGACTGCTCTCTTGACACACTGTACCTCTGTGTGTTTTCCTAAATAACTGCTGAGGGTTCATGAATGAAGAGCAGTTGGAGATGGGAGCCTATTACCACTTTTTCTTTCTCAATTTTCCTATTCCCTGAGAGGTGCTCATACCTCATTTTTCTCATGCATCCTTCCTTAAGCTGTTTTCTTGAGATCAAAGGCAGAGGGGCCATGCATAGCAGGCCACCATCCTGCTTCTTCTGAACTCATCTTTCTCTCTTTTTCTTCTTTCCCACCTTCCCCTTTGTCAGAGTATCAACACCAGCACTGGGTTCCCCAACAGAAAACATAAACACATGCTCAGAGATCAGTAAATCAAAGAACATCAAAGAAATTATGGAAATGCCATTAAATGCAGAATTTGATTTTTCAAAGTCTGCAAAAGAGTCATGGGTAAAAGGAGAACTATATTGGATATTTTTAACCTTATTTTATGAGCTAGTGTTTTTAGATAGTTCTTACTGAGGGGGCACTATAACCTTTTTAGTTTTGCTCTTTGAATGATATGATACTGCCTATCATGGTATAAGTTGTTCAGAGAAAGGAGAGATAAAAGGGGACAAGTGTCAACAGGAAAAGACCCTGAGAAAACACACATTTGACCATTGCCTTAAGAGATGGGTTGAGTTTAGACAGGCCAGAGGAAGCAAATTTAAGTCTATATTCTAACCACTTTGCTTTCTTCCACTCTAAATATACCTGAAGCAAAATGGGAGGGTCTCACCATTTGGCCTTGATCTGCTGGCAGTGTCACTATTGCTCTGTGCAGGCCCCCAAATCCATGACATCTCTCTAGAATTTGAAGAAACACCTGATTCCTCTGAATTGACATTCAGAAAATTTCTCAGCTGATGACAAAGCCCTTCAAAGTCACAAACATTTTGAGGCTGATGCATGAGCTCTCAAATTGTTAATAAGGACAGTGCTACTAATATTCATGTGAAGGTGAGGAAGAGGAAAAGAATGTCTCTCAGTTTAGGTCTTCTGATCTGTCATTTGGAGGCTTCCTGTTACACATCCCATGGAAAATTATTTTCTCTGCTCTATTTCCTCATCTTTGCATCCCAGTACACATGTCAGGATGATAGACATGATTGCTGGTGGGTCCTGGGTCTTGAGCCTTGTGGACCTTCCGAGCATTAGTGAGAGCCACAGAAGCCTGAAGGGCAAATGAACTCAAGGGGAACAAGGAGCATGAATACACAGCATGAATGCACAAAATGTACTGAAACAGAGGGGAATGAGCCCCCATATTGATGCTAAAGAGTTATCAGCCCACTAAAGTGATCATTTGGGGTCAAACCACCAACTTACTAGCAGCCTCAGAGCGAAGCAGAATTGAAAAGTAGGGGAAATCTTCTTTATAGTGTCCCTTCCCCAAACTAACTAGGGCTTCAGGCTCCATATTCTATACTCCTCCTATCATGTGCCCTTCTCCTGATAGCCTAGACTCAGAGTTTAGGGGAGTCCTTCAGTCATTTCGTTGAAACCTCTCATTTACAGATGGGGAAGTACCTTGGCCAGAATCACTCTGCTAACTAGGGCCAAATCAGCAGTAAAACCCAGGACTTCTCGTCATGAACTCTTTCCACTATGTCAGCTCTACTTTTGTTCTTTATCCTTTCCATAATCTATTTCTAAGAAAGAATAAGTTTTTCACTTCAAGGTGTAATTTACTATTTGCTGAGAAATGTAGTTCTTCCAACAACCTATGTAAAAGGAATGAGGTTCTTATTGTAAAATATGAGAAAACTTCTTAGAGAAGTTAGTAGTTCTTAAGCTACATCTTAGGTAGGGTGAAACTTTAATAGCAAATGTCAGGAAAATGCATCACTGACAAAGTGAACAATTGACAAATACTTAGGGGCAAGAAAAGCCTGTGTGAGAGATGATGAAGGGAATGAAGCCCAGGTTATTTGAGAGGTGGAGGTGGCATAGATAGATGAAGCTGGAAAGTCTGATAATTAATTTATGCTAAATCATTAGTAAGTTGTTTTATCATCTTTGGGAATATTTAGATTTTAGCGGGTCTTCTGAAGGGCAGTCCATCCTCTGAAGGGTAGTCCAAAGAAGTCAAGCCCTAATGATGGCAATCCCAGCACAGTGGATGACCAGTAAGGAAGATATTTTAGATAAATCCTTTCCGTCATAAAGTTTCCTCAAGATAACTGTTTGCTGATACATTTTATCCAAGGCCAAAGGAACTTGAGGTAATTGAACTTCCTGGCAGGTAGAATAGAGGTCTCAGAGGCCAACTTCTTGGATAGGTGAATTTCAGATGATATAGCTTAGGGTTTTGGTCAAAAGCATATATTCTATGGCCAATTGGTTTGGGTTCAAATTCCATCTCTGTGCCTTACCACTTCTACAGCCTTGAGAAAGCTACTCAACTTGTGTGCTATGATTTCTTCGCCAATAAAGTGGTGATGCAAACAACAATATCTAACTCTTTTATTTATTTAAAAGATTAAAGTTTCAAATATTTAGTAGCGTACTTGCTATATAATTAGTATTAAGTGTGAGCTGCTATTATTATGATTATTGTTATTGATTTTGTTGTGATCAATGATGCATTCTCTTTCTAGCCTTCCCACATCCACCTATCTATCCCTTTCTTCTCAACACCTCTTCTACACATAGTAAACCAATAGTAATTCTTCTATTTGAACAACGTTTTATAGTTAGCAAGTGCTTTCATATACATTATCTCATTTGGCTCTTGTGTGTTAGAAATTTCCACATATGAAAATGAGTAAAAAAGCCCCCAAAATAATGAATAAACTTACCCAAGGTCACTGTGCCAGCAAGTGATAAATGCACCAGATCTGGCTTCATACATTCATTTGTTCATTCATTCATGTGTTATTCATCTGCCCACATTTTTTGAGCATCTGCCATGTGCCAAGGACTGGACAAATTGCTAGTGATATGGGTATAAGATACTCAGTCCTGTCTCTCCAGGGTTCGTGGTCTAGTGGGGAGCTGAAGATAATGGAAATAGTGTGGTGGTGTGAGAAGAAGGGAATATAGATTACCCTAGAAGTCGTAGAGGAACTAAGAAGGAGGTCAGCAGATGTTGTGAAGAGATGAGACCCACAGGTGAGTCTGGAAAGACAAGAGAAAATCATCAAACTTAGAAGGAGGAAGGAAACCCCACTTCTCCTGCTCTACTACTCCCCCAACACATACAATTCTATTTGACTGGCATCTTTGAGTTAAGAAACAAAAAAATACAACTACCGGAATTTGCTGCATTCCTCCTATGTGCCCAGAGTGTTGAAGTTCAGTCCACAAGGAGCTCACCATCTAACTCAGGAGTCAAAACTTGAGCAGGGTAAACAATGAAAAACCAAGAGCACCAAAGATGAGAACAGATACTGTGTGTAAGGTGCAGCTTGTAAGTATAACTGGCCCCAGGTGATATGAAAAAATGCCCAAAGAGGATTAGCCTTTAGAGTGTGTCCTTAACTTGTTTCAGGCCCTATACTGTTATATTAGCTCCCTTTTACACAGTACATACTTATTTAGAAGGCCCTTTAAATCTGCTATGTGGTTTATTTCACCTGAAAACTCTTAAGAACAGACACTGTAGAGAATGAGGAGACTGTGACAAAAAGAAGCAAATAATTTGCCCAAAGTGTCTGGATTAGTTATCTATGGCTATGAAATAGATTATCTCAAAATTTGGTGTCTTAAAACATAATAATCACTTATTATCTTCCACAGTCTCTGTGGGCCAGGAATTCATACTGGGCATGACAGAAATGGTTTAACCCTACTCTATAATATCTGGGGCCTTGTCTGGAAGACTCAAAGGCTAAGTGCTGGATTTGTCTGCAGGGCAACTCATTCACATGTCTGGAGATGAATTTTGACTCTCTGCTGGAACTGTAGGTCAGTACACTTATGTGTGGCTTCTCCAGCTTCTCACTGGAGGAAGACACACTGTGGGTATCCGAGCACCCAGACACATACACTACAGGCTCCAGAGCTAGATAATCTTCCCCTAATATGGAGAAGGAGGTCATTCTCTGAACCTTGTCTTCTTTTGACTTCTCTGTCCTCTGAGATTCTGGCCAAAACTTTCAGAGGAATATACATGACAGAACACCAAGCTGACAAAATTCAGAAGAATGAGCACATCCCTAATCTTGTTTCTAGCTGTTTCTGCATTTCTATGTTGCCTATCACCTTTTAGACCTAGACGTGATATAAATTATTCATTTGATTTGGGGCAGGTGCACCTATTTCCTCCCAGGACCCTAGGGGCAAGCATAGGAAATTAATTCACAATGTCTTTGGCTGAATTCACTTGCAATTTCCACACCAAGGAAGAAATAAACTGAAGATATGGAACTTGAGAAAGCTCAAAGGTGTTGAGAATAGTCATCAGCAATTCTTCCTTGCTTTGTAGAGAGAAAAAAATGGGTACTGATTCCCACGAGAAAGGTTTATGTTAGCTATCAAAAAGAGTTTCTTAGTCATAGAGGTGACAAAGCCCCAAAACAGTGATTGAGGGGTGTCACAGAAACTCTTCCCTGGAAATGTAGGACAATGACACAAACTGTCTAAACAGAGGGCAATGGATCAGTTGACTTCACGAGGTTCTCCCCAGTCTGACTCTTCTATTATTCACTGAGTATTCCAGGACTAAGAAGTTGGGGCTCTGGCCCTGAAGAGGGAAAGAGTTGGGAGCCTCTTTTCCCTGGACATTATATGAGCTGGAAGAGTAAGTGTTATAGATGCACATTGACTGTAGCACCAAGTGTGACCTAATCCTCAGCACTCTGGATTTCCCAAGAGCCATTAGGTTATGATGTGCTCTCTCTTATCAGTAATGTCATCGTACTGCCATCATTAGCATTTTGAGAGCTGGCTTTCCTTTATTATAAACTCAAAATATTCTCTAGCAGAACTGCCCCTCTAAATGTGTCCTCAAATGTGGGAAATTTCTGACAAGGAATGATTGTATTTGAGTGTAAAATGACTGTAGAGTATTAGACCTGGGTGAGGAGAGGAAATAATTTTCTGATGATCTCTATTGAGTTCTGGAAGTTCCTCTGCATTTCCTTAGGGTTCCCCGTGCAGGGGAGGGCAGCGAGTGAATGGACTCCCACACCAACAAGAGTACCTTCTGTTTATCTGTTCTACACACTGAATCAAGGGTCTTCATTAAAAAGAACAAACACTAATTTAACTCCCTTGATGTATAAAGGGCAAGGCGAATGCTGGAGGGCCATTTCTTACCTACAAAATATTAAATGCATTTAACACAAAGAGAATTTTCTAGAAACTCAAAACCCCAGTTAGTCACATTTCCTTCTAGAAATGTCACCTTTCCAGTGAATGTTTTGACTGTAGATCCTTCAGTTTTTCCATGACTCAAAAGTCATTGTTTGTTGGGGAGCTATGGAAACAGAAGGTTTACAAGGTGCTAAACTGCCTTTTCAGAATTACCTTGGTAGGAAGTTTCTTTTTACATCTTCTCTTTTGCAGTCATTTTTGTTATTTCAGTAATTGCTCTCCTAGACTCTTGGGGCAGTTAGGCACCTGGCTGAATTGATTCCTTTCACACTTCAATTTGAAAAGTCTTACACCATAAAACACATCTACCCTTATTCTTTTCTTTATTGCCATTTTATTTGGGAACTATTTAGCCTTAGCAACCCCTAGTGATTGATAAGTGAGAGCTACAAGGAAACCATGTAACTACAATTCTTAGTGGTTATGGTTATTTATGGCATGAAATTTAGCAAATATATGTGCTGCTAAGAATATTTGACATAAAATTTGCAGAAAAAAATGTTCTCAACAGTGAGGGCTGATTTTTTTTTGTTAAGATTCTTTTATGATCATCCCCTAGATTATAACTGATATGATTATTAATTATTATCATTCTGATTATTAATATATTTTAGTGGAGATGTTGAGATTGGGCACTCAACATAATTAAATTTTTCAGGTAAAAATAATAAGTAGTGGTCATGACTAAATTTCTATTACATGCCAAACACCTTATTTACATAATGTCTTTTAATTTAAGCTTCACAATCAACTCCATTTTTAATAGATAAATAAAGTGAGTCTCCACCAGGTTTAGACACATGTCTAGTGGCTCACAGCTGAAAATGAAGGGCTTGAATTTGAACGTGGCTTTGTCTGACTCCAAGGTCCATGTTCTTTGTCACTCTACTATACTAACTATCCCTCTACATGGCATTAGAGGTCCTTTTGGCTAGAAATCTGCATCCTTTTTCTTTTAAAAGCAGATTTAGAACATTATTTGAGCTTTTCTTGGTAACACTGAGCGATCATTAAGAATTTCATCTTGCCATAGTAACACAAATATTTCTGTTCACTAAGCATCTCTATATCCCAAGTATGGATTAAGGGCTTTACATATATCAGACTTGCACAAAATTCCTACAAAGTAGATATCATTTTATCAACTTTATGACTGAGTAAATAATGGCTTAAAGAAATTTAAGGTAACTTATCCACTGTAGGAGACAGAGTTGAGACATGAACCAGTTTTTTCTGACCCCAGAGCCTTGTGTCTACAATGCCTTGCAGCTTTACAGAGATAACAATATACAATGAAGATGTGGAGCCACTGTATATATGTATTTAAATTATATAAAATCAACTGTGTGGGTTCAAGAAACAAACAAACAAAAAGAGTGAATTAGAATCATGGTGGAAGTTTGCCTACATTTAGACTTAATGAGATGCACATGAGACAACAAACAAGGCTCTTCTATTTTCTCCATTTTGTCACTTCCTTTCTATGTCTCAAAATATTAGCTTCTTTAGATATAGAAGGTGATTCTAATGTTAGTGAGTCTTTATAGAAATAGACTTCTAACTCAAAGCAAACTGAAGCTCAACTTATAATAGTGGGGGGAAAGGAGCTGTTTATGACTTTCTGTACGATAGTAGCTTGATCACCATGTAGCGTCTTCCTCAAGGATCTTACCTCCATAATGGAAGAATATTTTACTATTTTGTTCATTTTTCTAATCCCTGTGCCTGGTACCTAATAGGTGCTCAATAAATATTTGTTGATGTATGTTTAAACTAAATACAAAAATAATGAAAAAAGAATTTCAAATTGTTTAAAAATTTAAAAGTAAATACTTAAGGACTATAGAAACGTGTGAAGAAGTTTATCTCTACATCAATTAACCTTAAATTAGATATTTTTAGTGTGTATGCCTTTTTATTTTCAGTAGCTTTCTGTCTTCTCTTTTTGTGAACTCTCACTTCTGATTTGGAAGATAAATCACCAGGCATGTTATGATTAGTTATAAAGTAAGAGCAAATAAACTCCACATCAGAAAAATTGAGCTTTAATGTATGAGTACCAGATCATCTATGTTGGCCACTCAAAACTTTTTGTTTCCTCTTGGGAACAACTGCATTTCAGTTCACTGGTTGCAAAGTAAATAGATTTGAGTTAAGGATATTTTATTGTAAGTACTATGACCGATGCCATTATAACTGTAAGAACCTTCTTATATCTTGTCAAATATTGAGATGCTACCTCATACCCTTTAAAGGAATGTTTATTTGCAAAAAACAAAGGGCTTTGTTACTTAGTGAGCAAACTTTTAGTTTTCCATTGCAAGAATACCCAAAGTAGTGATGGTGCTCTCTGACTTTATGATGTTATATTAACATATTATTGATATTATGCAATTACTGACTCATTTATTTGTCAAATATTAATTGAACTCCTAGTCAGTACCAGGTACTGTTCTAGGGCTTGAAAGATTGCAGTGGACAAAACAAAGTCCCTGTCTTCATGAAACTTACAGTTCATCAGTTTTCTATTTAGATTGCAATTTAAAAATTTGATCATACTTATCATGTGACCTTCAGAAAAACTCTGAGAACTACACAGGGCAAGTATCAATTTTCCCACTTCACAGATGAAGAGACTTTCCCATTTATCCTCCCTGGAGAGTCTCCCTTCCATTTGGCAGGATCCAGAAAGGACTGGATTTAGTGAACTTTGTCAGGGGAGAGGAGGAGGCAAAGAGAGCTGAGTGCGTAAGAGTGTGTACACAGGAGTGCACACCTGGAGAATAGCACGGCTGTCAAACCTAAGGTTCCCAAGCTTAGCTGGATGTGGATTCAACCAGTTTGGGATCATCATCATTCTTGCTCCCATGTCATCTTCTCTCTGGTTTTTCATTACGGCAGGAACATGTAGCGAGTAAAATGTTGCTGGGCCTGGAGAGGCCCTTCCTCCCTCAGCTAGAATGTGCAGCATGTGGGGCAGACTCATGAGCCCATTCTATTGGGAGTGTCTATTCCCATGTGCAAAGGCTTCACATGAGAGCAGAGCAGTGACACATCTACCTACAAGAAAAGACGTGTTCGTCACAAACAGGGCATTACACCTCTGCAGAGACTCACTGTAAAAGCATTTACCACATGACGCAAATTACACATGTTCCTTGTCCAGAAACATTTCTTAAGCATTCAGATGCCCATTAATTCCCCAGAAGAGGAAAAGTGTGTTGTAAGGGACATAGAGTAGCAGTAGGCTGTCGTGGCAGTGGTTCCTTAGCCTTCAGCTCTCATAACCTCTGCCCTGGAAGACGCTGGGAAGAACTCTTCTTAGTAGAGAGAGAGGGCAGAATTGCCTGCCTTTGGGATGTCTGTAGGGCAGAAAAAGTGGAGAAGCTAAGGAAATCCCAGGGAAAACTCCCACAAAAGTCAATGATTTCTCACCTGATTAGGCTAACAATCCTTTGATTCTTGCTTCCCATTTTACATTTTCTCCAGGGAATATTCCAAAATAGCCGTACACTAAAATAAATCATATTTTATTTTTATGGCTCCTCATTATCTCAACTCTCAAATGAGAGCAACTCTGCTACTTGCTTAGGAGGCTGTGAGGACTAAAAAAGTTGCAGTGAGAAAGAGCTAAAAAAAAGTGCAGTGTGCTTGCATCTCTACGACAAAACGGCTTATCTCTGGGCCTTCTGTTTGCTGAGCAGCAAGGGCCCAAGCAAATCTGGGTTAGCACCTTAGTTCTGCACTAACCTGCCTAAATTTAAGTTTCCTCACCTAAAAATGGGTGAGGACACTACTAACACCTGCTACATAAGGCAAATGTGGATCGAAGTAATAATCTGATGCATTACTACCTAGCACAGGGCCTGGCACATGGAAAGTGCTCAAAAAGTTGAAGTTGATGATATACAGATGATTTCAGATTTTCAGTTTTATCCACAGACCATGTGAATTAAAGATAAATTTGTATAGCACATTAGACTCCTAAAAAGTTAGTCATTCCTATTATTTAACGAGATTATTACAATTTTTAATAATAAAAGATATACCTTTCTTTATAATCTCTCACTCTACCAATCAAAAAATTTTATGCGAATATTTAATCATGTATTAACTTAAATACAAAAGCCCTACATTTAGTTTTTCCTTCAGTAATCCAGAAGAAGGAGTCAGTGATATTATCACCATTTGAAAATGAAGGAACTTTAGGGCCAAAGTTGGTTGGTGACATCCACAGAGGCACAGGCTGGCTGGTCTCAAGTGTTCCACTTTCTGACTGGCAGTCTAGCAGATGTACCACTTACCTGCTTCCTTTCCACCACCAGCTGCTGCTTAAATCAGTCTGATACTCTTAGTTGCAGAAACAAACAAAAAACAAACAAGAATTATTCTAATCCAAAGTCCTCTCTTTTATCTATAAGGAGTGTTATAAAGGTGGTCAGCTCAGGAACTCTGGTGGTGAAACTAACTTCATGATGAGAGCAGCAATGTGTCAAAGTCTTGGTCCTTGATAACCGGAACCTGGTGACAGCCTGCTACCAAAGGGGAGAACTTAGACACTGCTTATAGCGATCAGTCCTGTAACTCAGTCCCTAAGGAAGAACATTCAGGAAAGATATTTGATCAGTTGAAGGTGAATAGAAAACAGAAAGAATGAATGAATTTGATGGTTGTTCAAAACAATTTTGGATTTGTTCTTTAGGTCTAGAAATCAGAACTGGCTAATGATATTCCTATTTAAAAGAGCAGAGTCTCCAAGAACAGACTTCTTGGGATAGCATCAAGAGAATGCAGAACTGGAGCCAGGGAGACTGAAAGTCTGTATTACTGCAAACTGCCTCAAAAGTGTATTTTTTCAGCTATCATTTGGACCTCATTGGTTGTAATTTGTTGAAAAGGGGCAGGGGAGAAAACACCCAATACCATCTGCTTCATTGTTTTGTGGAAAAATATATGCAGTTAAAGCAGGGGAAAACATTATTTGCCAGTCTGAAGCTTTTGGTGCTCCTCCACAACTATTTGACCTAAATATATTAAATATTGTAATGTTTCGTTACATGTCCCAGGACAAAAAAAAAAAAAAAAAGCAGGCTATCGCTTATTAGCTTTCTGTTCCTGGATCCTTCCACAGTTGAGTTGATAGCGCAAAAGATAGTGGGGAAATCCAAAGGTAAAGGTTAAACTCTGTTTTATTATGTTTACAGGATTTAAAGGGTAAGTCAGGAAGTGCTTACATAACATCAAGTGAAAGTGGTGGATTAGTAACCAGAGCGGGACTTGAAAGCGGCCTTAATCCTCCGAATCTCCAGGGGTGAAAGGTCAACCTCTAACACCAGGTTGTGTAAAGAATGGAGAAGGCACAAGCTTCTGTTTCATCGTGCCTCTGCTAATCCACTGAGGAAATGAGCAACCCAGGACTTGGGGAGAAGTAAACGCCTCCTCCCAGGAAAGCCACCTGTGAATTCAGCCAAGGAGGACGTAATTAAAGTCTGAAGGGCCCAGTGCAGGAGTGGGGTGACCACAGATAGACACAGCCCCCAGCTGCAGGGTTGAAGGAGGGGCTTCCACAACCTCTGAAGAGTCAATATACCAGATTCCTGACAAAGCTGGCAAATGGACCGCTGTTTTCCTCTGACATGCTCTTGTCATCCTGAAAAGTGGACTGGCAGACTAATGGCAATCATACACACACACACACGCACACGCACACTACACACACACACACACACACACACACACACACACACACACACACACAGCCAAATCGGTAACTCTATAAGGGATTAGTTGACATACTAAAAGAGTCAGTTGCCAAAAACGTGGGCCCAAAGGAAATATTAATAAATTAGTTCTTCCTCTTCTGTTCTCTTGCTTGCTTGCTCTCTCTTGCTCATCAAAAAACTGGAGGAAAAAACTTTTCTTACGAATGTTTTAAATAGATCCTCTAAAATTATAGTTAGTCTTATCTCCTAGGATTTTAAATGCTATTGGAAGAAATTGCCTGTAATATATTGGTGTATTTATCTAGCTAGCTGCCACTCTGACTGTCCATTTACCTGTCTCACTACTTATGGATCAGAAGTGTGTTTAACACATCTTAAGACACAAAGGTAAATCTGAAAGCAAATAGACATCAAATGGATATAAACACTTTTTTTATGAGAAGCCTAAAATTAGGGACAACAAAATTTAGGATCCAGATTCCTTCTTTTCCTTTTCCTCTGTCTCTTTTGGCAGCCATTGCAGGCCAAGAAAAGCTATCAGTAACCTTTCTGATCCCCGGGCCCTGAATTTGCCCAAGGAAGCTTCTTTCCCTAATTCTCCATTAAGCCAGAGCATGTTACATGGAATGTTTAAAGTCCACGACACAGTAAACATCTTTCTTCCATGCGTGGACAAATTGAAACTTTGGATACAATCAATTTACAGAAGAAAGTTCCAACACATTTCAGCACAAAGCTAAAAAAGCTTTCAGAGTAGCCGTTCCATATTTATTCTGAGCTGGCCTTTATTAAATCACTTGTGAAAAATACGGAGATTCGTCTCAGCTGTAGTTTCATCATCTTAAAACAGCAGAGGCATTTATCTTATGAAATTGCAGAAGTCGAGTGCTGTGCAGACTGATGGCTCAGAGGTGCTCCTGGCATTAGTATCTGATTGTCTCGCCTAAGGTGTTTATGACGCGTACAGCTGTTAATAGCCTATGCTGTTCATTTTTTACAGAATTTGTGGTTTAAGCATTATGCTTAGAATATCTAAAATATTTCATTCCTTCTTTTAAAAAATGGTATCAAACTGTTTAATACGAAATGTGAAAAGTGCTTAGTTGCATATATTTGATTCTCTGCCACCTTTTTTTTTTTTCCAGAGCCCTTACTCTTTTCTTGGTATATCAGAACCTGGCTTGTTCCCCAACTCTGTTCTTCATTAAGTCAAAACTAATAACATAACTGCATCTGGAAAATGAGGGGGAAGATTGAGTATTGGCTTCCCTTGGGATATGTGTTTGAAAAATAGATCATACATGAGATTCAGGTGTGTGCCATGAGGATGAAGCCTAAATCTGCTTGGTACTTCAGGGGAGAAATGAAGAGAGCAGCCTTATTCAAACACTGTGTATCAGAATCCTCCCAAAACACGCCTCATTGTTACACTGATGTGGTTCTCAAAGGGTCAGATTGTTCCTCTTGATCCAGTCCTTCGGAATGGCTGGATTTGATACTAAAATGGTTCCCCAACATAGCTCACAACATCTGTCACCTGTGCTATGGCATTAGTACCATGAAAAAAGTAAGAAGGATTGGAGGTCTTTAAAAACTCAAAATCAACATAGAAACAAACTTTCAACTGGAAATTCCACTCACGAAGGAACTTGTTCAGGAGCAAACTCAATTAAGAAGCTGAGGAAAGGAACCAGTAATGATAAATGGGTGCAGAGTCAAAAGCCAAGACATAGTGATTTACTTAAGAAGAAACAATCTCTAAGTTATGGCCCCCAAACCAACTCTTAGTCTCAATGAATGAGACGTCCAAAAAAGAAGTTGTCTCCAGTGTATTTATGGGACAGAAGTCATGGGAGATCTCAGGACACTGGCCAGCAAACCCAGGGATGCCCGGATAACCTGTTGGAAACGACCTCCAGACAGAACTTGTGTGTGCACAGGGATTACTTCTTCCTAATCAGCAACCTTTCAAACCTCTTTCCTCATCTCCAGACTTGGAGCTGCATGTTAAAACAAGGGCAAGGCTGAAGGGAGAGATTTTTCTTTTTAGCTTTCAATTTCCCTAAATACAATCAATGGGATTTGAGGAGAAACTGGCTTCACCCTATTAAATTCCCAATTTGAGTCAAGCTTTGGGAAAGCATGAGCAGAAAACAATGTCTTAGACCAAAGAGCTTTACTCACATTTTGAGCTTGTCATAAATGCAAGGAATATGCGAGATGGAATTGATACATAGAATCCAAGAAAATAAGATCAAGTACAATCTCATATCTAACAGATGAACCATACGTTTTGTTCAAAGCCATAGAGGTAGATGCTGACAGAGCTGAGGCACTAGAACAGTCCATTTTCTATAGCTGAAACCTACATATAACTTATTGTGAAGGAGGAAATCTGTTGTCCTGAGTCACATTGGGGTGGAGGAGCACTTGGGCTCAAATACCAGCTGTGCTGCGAGAACTTGAGTGAAGTATTTTACTTTGCTATGTCTCTGTCTAGGAAATGAGGATGATGACAACCTCTCTGAAGGATTGCTGTGGAAGACTGAGAGGGATACTGTGTGGAAAGCATGTCACACAGTGTCAAACACAAAGTAAGCCCCCCATAATGACAACGTTTATTGTCAATTAGCCTGGCAGGCCAGGCATGGTAGTCTGGCTAATTTTCTCTGTTAAGAATCAACTTTACTGATCCAGCAGAAGTCTCTAAGCAATAGAGTTCTCTGCTGAGGGAAGAGTCATGTCGCCTTTTCACAAAGATCAGCCACATACCACATGCCTCAGTACCCCTTCAGCCTCCCTGCAGATAGATGCCCTACTAACTTAATGTCCTTCACCTTAGAGTCCCTGCACCTTCCTGCCCTGTCCAGAAAGGTTGTCCTTGCCTGAAGCTGGCACAATGGATGCACAAGGGTGGAAGGTGGAGCTACTTATGGAACTTTGGGGTGGGGGGGTGGGGGAAAAGCTGACAACTCTCCAGAAATTTAACAAGCAGTCCAGGTGCTCACTTAATGTGCATATTTTAAGAAAGGAATCTCGAAGGGGAAATACAAACACACTATTATTTTCAAAAAGCAATTTTCTTCTTTTAAAACAAATAATATAAGAGCATACAACAAAAAATAAAGATATATTCGTGCATCTTTTTAAATAAGGACACAATGCATAGAGATGCAACTTTACATAGGATGCTGCAAGCTATTAGTTATGTATAGCCAATATTCCATTTCTTCAGAAAAGAAAAAAAAAACTTAGTTTTAACACTGGAAGTAACCGTTTTCTTACAATATTTGTGACCATGGTAGCTTTTATCCTTGTATCAGCCCAATTTCTTTTCCTTTACAGAGAAATTCAGCATAAAACGTAAGCATTCTCAAAGCAAACATCTCTAATTGCAAAGCCTTGTTTCAAAATACTGGCCTTATTGACTGTTAAAAATCTAAAGAAAAGGTGAGTGACTTGAATTTCTATTACATATTTTAACACATGATCAGCAATTATTCTGGCATCCACATCTTTGTATAGAAGGTCAGTGCTAAAAGTCTTTCACTGCCTCATTCTCCTGTTATGATTAACTTTCTTTGTTAAGCAGAGGATAATAAAAATGAACACTTTCTGTGTCGCAGGCACTGTTCTAAACACTTGGCATGTATGGCCTCACTTAATCCTAATGTGACCCTCTGGGTAGGCCCACCACTGAATTTGTTGTAATCAGGGCTGTGGCTTCCTCTGGGTAGACCAGAGGAACAATCCTACTTGTACCCCCAGGTCGGGTCCAGTCCAGAGGCCTGGATTCTAGTTCCAGCTCTGTCACCAACATTGGGTAACACTGGAAAGTGATTTGAGCCCCTTAACTTTAATTTCCTCATCAAGTAAATAAAGGACAGGAAACATATGACTTCTACTGTCTTTTTGAAATCTGGATGGTTATTGCTTTCATAGAACCCAAAGGCAAGAACTTTGAAAAAGTTGAGTGTTTTTTCTTCAGTGATGTCATGGCTTGGATTTCAGGCTTGGGTGTCTTATCTGTTGGAGAAGTGTTGTTTCAATGAGTTGGGGGTTCCTTGCAAGCTAGTGTGCTAGGAGAAATAGCACAAAAGAAAGAAAAACAGCTTGGAAAAGTTTTTCTTGCCAAATCCAATTTTACCACATGTGACTCCACTTACCTTAAGGAGTGAATTAATTTCAAAGTCAAATTAATTAATTCACATTTTAAAGTGTATGGAAAAAGTCACTTTTCTTTCTAAAATGGAATGAAAACTAAATATCTAATCCTCATTTATCAAAGTAGCATCTATGTTGTTGTTGAACTCTTTTATTTTTACTCTTTCAACATGTTGTTCACTTAAGCTATAAAAAAAAAAAAAGGTTGTTATGTTTATAATGGCCTAGGAAGAAAATTATATCCAAGAAGCTTTATAGCTCCTAAAGTATGCTATCCTCTCCTGTACCACACCCTAATAGTGAGGATAATAATTTACTCAGAAAGATTGATAGCTGGCATTTGTATGGAAGTTATTCAGTTATTGCATGAGAATTAAAATAAAATTATCTTCTCACCAAAGGAGGTAGTAATCACCTCAGGCTAAGGCTGAGGTAGAGTTCAGAGGAATCTAGGTTTTGAGGATCTTTATTTCTGTACAAAATTAGTAACTTCCTTTCACATTAAATGAATTACATGCAACTTTAAATACCTATTTTCAAAACATAGCCCAGCCCAGTCTATTCTAAAAATAGATCTTTCCTCTCAAAAATCAACCTATTTTGATTAGTTTTGGCTTTTGTCATTGTCAGAAACATTTCTCCAAAACCCTGCTTGCCTCTTTCCAGTCGGCAAAATGCCCAGGCATGGTGTTCCTTAGCAGCAACAGCCCCCAGGGCTGGACAACTCATACATCAGTCAGAAAGGAAGAGACAAGGGAAAGAAAGGATGTGTGTGTGTGTGTGTGTGTGTGTGTGTGTGTGTGTGTGTGTGTGTGAGAGAGAGAGAGAGTGTGTGTGTGTGTGTGTGTGTGGTGGGAGACAGAGAGAGAGAGAGAAAGTGGGAAGGAAGGAACTACCGCAAATAATCTCTGTCGTCTCGTTTCTTTCTTTGAGTCATTTCATAGAGAGAATGTGTTTTTCATAGAACATCTGGCTTCTCTCAGTTTCTAACACACCTTTCAATTTGCCAGCACACACTAGGGGTCTATCTCATTCTATTACTCACCAGTCTAGCCATCTGTCCATCTTCCCTCACCCCAACTATATTCTGACCCTGTGTGTGCATGTATATCATAAGGATATGCACATGTGTGATAAACAATATTCAAGATAAATGACATACATAGAATTTCACACATACACACCTAAAATATTATATATACAGGAAAGTTGTAAACGAGGTCCAGCAGAATGCAAATCCTACAGCTAAAGGGACCCTGCCTTTTTCACCTACCGCTAAACGTTCTGTGCCCAGCCAAGTGTCATGGAGCTGCTCAAAAACAACATTGGTTAAATAAGTGAAATGTGGAAATCATCCTGAAAAGAATGAGACAAATATCTTTTGAATTATCAAAATCATGAAAGGGAAGGGATATTTACAAATATTGCACTAGAGGTCGTGAATATAAACTCCAGGAGTCATTACTTATTTCTAGAAAATGTTTATTTATTCTAGAAAAATTTTAAATTAATGCAGATATATTATACCATCTAAACTTACAATTTTATTTTTTATGATAAAAATTATCTATAGTCATAGAAATTTTGAAAAATCCAGAAAAATAGAAAGAAGGAGAAAAAATCATTCACAAACCTAGGATTTAAGAATACTACTACTAACGGTCTGATGTGTTTGGTCCTAGTCTTGATCTATAGCCTTAATAGATATAATCTTAGGGTCTATGCAATTTCCACTCTTGTGTTTTTCACTAAAAATAAAACAAAAGCATTCTACCTTGTTATAAAGGCTTTGTAAACCTAATTTTAAGTGCCTATAAATAATTATACTGAACGGAGTATCATAATTTACATAACCATTTTTCTTATTGTTGCATCTATAATTTGTTCCCAATATTTTGCCATCAAAGCTTTTGCTACTTGTCCTCTGCTTGTAGTTATTTGGTTTCTGTTCCTGTCTACTTAAAATGCTTTTCTTTTTCTTTCCCAGTAATCTACACCATTTCTCTCATCCTTCTTGGAAGGATTTCCACATTTCATTCATTTAGCCCATGTTGTTTTTGAGCAGCCCCATGACACTTGGCTGGGCACAGAACATTTAGCAGTAGGTGAAAAAGGCAGGGTCCCTTTAGCTGTAGGACTGCATTCTGCTGGACCTCGTTTACAACTTTCCTGAGGGTGGTCTCAGTGCTTCTGGAATCGCTGTACTTTGCTGATAAACCATGTACTGGACCCTCTCACTTAGGTCCAATCAGACTACTAGTCCCTGGGTCAGAGAGCATTTCAATATATTTATTCTAAAATGCTCTATAGCACTTACCATGAGCCTTTGTAAGCTGTGAGTACTTAGCACACAGCAAGTGTGAACACAGCCTTATTCCCTTTAACACAGATCAACCTCCCCGTTGTGTGGTCTTCAGCTTGATATTTGTTCCCATCCACATTTACTGAGCACCATTACATTCCAGATGCTGTGCTGGGCACTATGGGGGAAACAAAACATTATTTAACAATATCTCTGCCCTATTCTTCCCATAAACCAGGTTCAATGGTAACTGTAAGATGAGTGTTTGTCAAGCAATAATGATAATAAAATACAGACACTGCTAATTATGTGCTTCTCGTTTTCTGTCAAAGTGCAATATACTTTACATAGCACCTTTTCTAGGTAGCAAAGCTGAGACCCAGGGTGTTCAGAAATAACCCGGGAAACACAGAGAGAAGAAAATCCACTTACAATTTGAGGGAACTGGAGAAGATTTCACAGGCAAATGCTAGGTGAACTGGGAGGCTTCCCAGTTTTTGGAAACCTGGAAATAGAAGGAAAGGGCATTTCAGGTAGCAGAACACTTATGGGCAAAGACTTGGAGTCAGATATCTGACTAATCTTTCAGAAATGGTGACCACACATGGTATAAATAAATGTATCAGTGGATAATGGGAGGACTGAGGGGAAGACTGCCAGGGATATCTGAGCACCTATTATAAACCAGAGACTTTACCTATCTTATCTCATTTAGGTCCCCACACCCCCATAGGGTCAGTATTATTACCTCTCTTTTAAGGATAAAGAAACTGTGGCTGTTTGAGGCTAACTCTGAAAACACACTGTCCTACCGTGTGGCACAGCAGGGAAGTTAAGGACACAGGTCTGAGTCCCAACCTTCTTCTCGGTAACTGTGAGACCATGGGCCAGTTGCTACTTTCTTGTGCCTCAGTCTCCTCATCTATGAAATGGCTACGATCGTGGCACCTTCCACATAGGGATGCTGTGAAGATTAAATGAGTGTAGCCAAGAGGAAGTGCTCAATTCCTGCTAATGATCGTAATGATTCTTCCTCTGCACAGTCTCTCATCTGTCTCTCCATCCATCATATTTTACATTCTGTGAAGAAGTTCTTCTCTTGACTGTAGTAGGGACACCTCTCTTCCCTTCCCTGTAAGTTCATGGTACCCACTGCCAGAAGCAAACAAATTTTGCAAACAATCTATTGATTTCTCTATTGATTTAATTTTGGTTGTACCCAATACCTAGACCTTTTTTCCCTTCAACTTGTTTGAGCTCTTGGAAATCAGTAACAAGTCAATTATTTCTTTTATACCCCATAGCGCACTATCCACTCCAGTCCAGTATTGCACAGGTACCAGGCACGAATTCACGCTTATTGATTAATATCCATTCCCCAAGATCTTTGGTATAGGAAGAGCCTGGAGAATGTACTGCATGAGGAAGGTGGAAGTCACTTTCATTTTTCAAGTCAAGTCTCAAGTCTTAAGATGGCCCCTGCGTGGGTTGGTAGGTGGGAAGCTAACTGAGAGGCTAGATGTCTTGGCTCTATTGGGGAAGGAAGAGGAGGTCCCAAGTCAGAGCTCCTGGGGAAGACAGTGCCATTAGAGGAATCTTCTCAGAGAGCTCCAGAGACACAGGTGATGACAAAGCAAGCTTCTGCCTGGGGCAGCACAGCTGGCACCAGGTGGCTGACACCCAGGCTGGGAGAGGAGAAAACAGCACCACATAGAGACAGACTGCATGTCTCCAAAGTGGGCCTTCTGCCAGCAAGAACTCCATCAGCTACTGGCTACGCTGGGCTCACTTCCAACTGCAGGCATTGCTAAGCCTCGGTTTTGGGGAACCCTTGTTCATTGTGGCTTATTTTATGTCTTATATCTCTTCGTTGCTTACCAGAGGCTTGCATTTTTAATGTTTCTGTGTATATGTGTTTATTTCATTTTAATTTATTTATCAATTTTATTTTTCTGTCTTTAAAATTTGTTTTATGACTTTATTTCACTGAAATTGGTTGTATGCATGTATTTTTTTTTTTTTGCTATTTTTAATTCCTTCAACTGGATTTTTGCCACTAACAATACTTAAAATACATATATATATATATATATATTTGTGTATTACCTACTATGTGCCAGGCCTTAGACAGCACTTTGTACATATTAAGTAATTTAATTCTCATAACTGTATGATATAGATACCATTATCATTTCTACTTCCCAGATGAATAAATGGAGGTACAGAGAGGTTAAATAACTTGACAAAGTCATGCAACCAGCAAACGGCAGAGTCTGGATTTGAATCCCAAGCACTCTGCCTCTAGAGTTTGCACTTAAATCACTATCTATGATATCAGCACATAATAGTAATAGCTAACATCACTTTTGGGATTATTGTGTGCCTGGTCCTTGTTATTTGCTTTACGGTTCTTGCCTAATTTAATCCTAAAGTAGAGAATGTTATTATCTCAGTTTCCAGAGGAGAAAGGTAAGGGTAGAAAGATTCAAACCCTGCCTCTGCTTCTCAACGGCAGACTTTGGGTATGCAACCAGGTGTGTGGGCTCCAGAGACTGAACCCATAACCATTCTGCAGACCATCTTCATTTTCTTCATGTCTTTTAAAATAGCACAAGCTTTAAAATTCTGGATGCACTTTAATCATCTTAAAGAAGAATTGTAAAATTCCAGAGGGGAAAAAAATAAAAGCTAAATTCTCTCTAACTTTAACAATGATAATAAGATCTTGCCACTCAGTTCTGGTAAGAGAATCTAAACAAAGACTAAAGTCTGTCTGTACTCGCATGAGGCTGGGCTGGCGGCACGCCTTAATATAGAACTTGAGTTTCCAGGCCCCTGGCTCACTGCAGACTTGGAACTTTAGCCAACAGGTCTGATTGAACTTTAATGGCTCTTTTCTGTTTGGATGCCCGCGCCCAGAGACCTCCAGGTCATAGGCGTGTGTCTTGTAAAACACATGATGAAGAAATAAGGATTAGCAAACACCAAGGTCACCCCAGGAGATCTTGTAGGAGCACATCAGCCACCTGGATGGTGAAACTCCCTAGGTCGAGCACCTTGTCACAGAGGGACAGATTAACAAATAACTTGGTCTGGATGATGTATGGCTTGAAGGCTGTCATTGCTAAGTCATATCATAACTCTAAGTATCACATTGAGGGGTGACACAGAGCAGCCTTCCTTCCCCTGTCCCCAAGGAAAACAAACCTGAAAGGGAAATAAAAAGCAAAAGAACACTAGCATTTCTTGACCACCAACTGAGGGCATACATTATTTCATTGAATACTTGCAGCAGAGCTAGGAAGATATTATCATTCCCATTTCACAGTTGAAGGTGCTGAGGCTTGGTGACATGAAGCAAGGTCATCAGCCAGCCAGAGGCAGCACCTATGTTTAAACTGACTTCCCAGTCAGGTACCACCTTGCTGTGCAGCTACCCTGAGAAGACAGGTGGCATGAAGCACAGCTCACTAAGAGAGGACAGGCCAGGAGGAGGCTAGCTATGCTCAAGCGTGGAAGATTTCAGACTAGTACTGGTGTCCAGAGAAAGGGCATCTGAGAGCCTGGCAGATATGAGAGACTGAAGCTTGACTGGGTCCAATTAACCCAATCACAGCAATTCTCCTCTTGTGCTGGGACCTGAACTAGAGGCTGAGGGGTGGGAGTGAGGGTAGGGAGGCGGAGGCTCAGAAGGGAGGAAGGAAATCTAGGAAAATGAGACCCTGAGCTGTACTGACAAGATGGGGTTTGGAGCAAGGAAGTAATCATAATCTCAGTCGCATTGGGTGTCACACAACTTGGACAATCAGGCAGAGATTGCACCGACTGCTATCATCACACTAGGTCATAAATAAAATGTACCTGCCTTTTAAAAATAAAGATCATTTTTTTGAAAAAGGAAACAAAAAATAAACTTTGATTCCACAGCCCCAAATAACTCCAGTTGGCAAAAGGGAAAAATGAAAAGCGATAGATACATGTACCTGCTAAAGAAATTTAAAGTGTAGAGAAAGGCAGAAAATGGAAGGTAATCTGCCCCCATTTCTGACTCTCAATTCTCAATGTTCTCACTAGTAACTTTTGTTCTTACAAAAAAACTATGCACTTACCAGTATTCAAATATCATAGATATTCTCTCTCTCTCTTTATATATATAGTATAATATATTTATATATTATATATAAAACTTTTTTTTACAAGAGACTATAATACACTACTCACCTCCATTGAATGTTTTTACTCTAATAACATTTCTTTGAAGCTCCTTACCCATCAACGTACAGCTCATACCTCATTTTTTTCACTAGTTGTATATTTGTTCATCATACAGATATATCATGAGAGTTTTAACCAGTCTCCTTTTGATGGATACTTCGTTTCCAATTTTCCCCTCTGAAATCACAAACAATACTGTAGTGAATAACCTTGTACATCTATTTTGACAAATGTTTACAGAATTATACGTATATTTAAAAGATAAATTCCTAGTAGTCAAAGGGAGCAAGCATGCATTTCTGGTTTTGGTAGATATTACCAAACCATCCTCTAGAAAGTTTATCTCAACTTAAATGCCCACTGATGGCATGTAAAGCCGATTTCCGCATGCAGTCACCAGCTCCAGATACTGTCAAATCCTATGTTTTTTTCCTTCATCATTTGGTTTATAAGTTATAAAAATGACTGTAAATTTTATTCTATTATAAGAGAAATTATTCACTTACAAATTATTGTCTATTCACAAACCTCGTACTTTTTTTGGTGGGATTGTTACTCTTTTTCTTTATTGATTTTTATGAGTTCTTTGTTAATTAAAAAAAAGTTGCCCTTTATGTGATGTGTAACAAATATTTTTTTGCTTACTGACATTTATATAATTCTGTGTACACTAAAAATTTTAAATCATCAGCATAACCATTCTATTTTTTTATGGTTTCTAAATTATGTACTTGCTTTATAAAAATTTCTTATATTTCTTGTTTTCTGAAACTTATGTAACTCTGCTTTTACATGTTTAGATCTTTGTTCCAACTATAATATTTTTTTCCCAACTAATCCAGTTTATTTTTCCCAACCAATTCTCCCAAAATCATTTTAAAAAACCTCTTTTTCCAATTGATTTTAAATGTTATTTTATATTCTATTTAGTACCCACATATATTTGTGTCTATTTCTGTTTTCTCCATTCTGTTCCACGGATTTTTTTTCTTGAAATTATTAACTTCAAGTACAAAGTATGTTATTTATTGTAACAGCATAATACATAATTAATAATATCTGGTAAAAACTAGTTTCTTCTCATCCTTCTTCTTTCTTAGAAATTTTGATGTTTATTTTTCCAGATGAATTTTATTTAATGTTTGTAAGTTCAAAAAAAATCCTTTAAATTAATCTCTCATCTGCAATCTTAATTAATCCTTAATTAAGATTGCAGATGAGAGATTAATTTAAAAATTGATAGCTTTATGAAGTCAATGCTTTCTATCCAAGAACTGGTACATTTTTGCATAATTGACATGTAACTATTTATGTGACTCATAGTTTTAAAGTTTTCTTCATTTAAGACCTGCACATATGTTAAATTAAGTTTAACTATAGATATTGTATCTTTGGTTGCCATTATTAGTGGAATTTTTATTCTATTATATTTTCTAACTGATTCTTGCTTCTCAGTAGAACAGGGTGTTGATTTTTACACATTCATTTGTTAACCACCACCTTATTAATTTTTTTCTTTGTTGTTGAATTTTTTTCTAACTGTTTAAATTATCTTAGATTTTCTCGGTCTATAATTAGGTCTATAATTATATTGACTGAAAATAACAAATTTGCCATCTTCTTTTAAGAATTTATATCTCTTTCTTTCTTTTGTTCAATTGTAATGGTTAATACTTCAGTAAAATATTAAATAATAATTGTGATAATAATCAGCCTTGTTTCCATCCTGACTTTAAAGAAAACATTTCTACTAGTCACTAAGTATTATTTGACTTTTGGTTTGGGACATACATACACAGGAATTTATCTACTGTTGTTTTTCTAAGATTTTTTTTCTCATAATTAAGAATAAATGTTAGTTTATTATTTTATTAAGGACATAGTTATATATGACTGCTTTTGCTAAGTGTTTTTTCTTTTTAATTTCAGAAGAAAATATTTACTTGGTTAAGTTCCTTTCTATACATCTTGAAATTATCAGGTTTTTTGGTGTCTTACATAATTTTTATGATGCATTACATGAACAGATATTTGCATTTTAAACTCCTTCTTGATTCCATGGTTGAATCTTAATTGGTCGAAGCATATTACTCTTTTTTGGTAATCCTGAATACTTTTCTATGTGTTAACATTTTATTGATTTGCATTTTCATGTATATTCAAATTCATAAATGAGATTGAACTACAGTTTGTGTTCATGCATGTATAAGTATTTGGATGAATGAATATGTACCTGTGAGTTGTCTTGTCAGTATCTAGTTTTATTTTTATTACTTGTTTACTTATTTCCACCTTCACTCACCTTTGAACCCCTTAGGAGGAAAAGCTGTGTCTGATTCATGCCTGACCCCTCAGCATAATGAGCAGTGCTTAGCACTGAGATAGCACCCAGTTTTTGTTTATAGAGTTTAGTGGGTGGTAGATTTCCAGATTAAATATTTTAGTAAGTGTCTGTTCCAAATATTAATACTAAACAATTATTTGTTGGCTATCTGAAATTCATATTCAGCTTGGTGCCTTATACTTTCTTTTTGCTAAATCTGGTAACTCAAGTTTTAGAATAAAGAAAGAATGTGGTAATACCATATACCAAAATGATAATGACTGATAGCACAATCACACTTACTTCTCGGAGGTGCTCTGAAAAGGTAAGTGATAAAAATTTGCCAGGCCTGGGAGGCTCTAGAGATGAAGATAGAGAAGTTATTTGTGAACACTTTAACCAACATTTCTGGGTACATGTTCTAAGTCTGTCTCACGGGTTAGGTGCTTTCCTGGCATTGGAATGTTACTAGCAAAAAAGAGAGAAAATAAAAAAGCAGACCACGCTGGATTTATAGCAATGACTAATGCAATAAAATAGAAAAACAAGTAAATGGGCATGTTTAGTGAATGAAAGTAGTGATTTTTTTTTATTATTTTTTCCCCCTTTGGCACTTGGCTGAGACATCCAGAATAAAGCTTTTAAGCCTTGTCACGCTCAGTGAAAACAATAGTAGGCCAACAAAGACTTAAGTGTAGCCATGTAGACATAAAGTCATCCTTAATTAGACCCGGAGAAAACCATTTGCTGAGCGAGCTTGGTGGAGACCAATGCTGGTAGCTACACACCCCTCATGAGCTCAACCCTGGAGAGATGTGGGGCTGCAGCTTCATGTGGTCCCTTCCCACATGCTGATGGACCAATCAATAGAGAGAAAGGGGTGCATTTGGCGAGTAGATGAGTGGAGAATTCTCATTGGAGGGGATTTCCGAAGCAAGAAAAAAATAAGGAAAACTTGTGGATGAGAAAGAAGTAACGATGCCAAAGTTTCCTGTTGGGTGGGGACATTTAGATGTGATAATCTCTCAATCTCATTTTTTTTTTTTTTTTAGTCAGAAAAATCCACATTTCTTCCTTCAGAACATGTCCCCTCCTTACCTCTCAACTTCATCCCTCAACATGACCCACCTTGCTGGGCACACTCTGCTCACAGTAAAGCTTTCTTACTTCCCAGGAAGCACCACATTCCACCTCTTGACCCTAGGGCATGTTTTTGGCTCTGCTAAAAGGTCTTTCCCAGTCATTATTGCCTCATCATTATTGCCTCTTCAAAGAGATGTCCTGGCCCCCTCCAGATGTCAAGATACAAATGTGCCTCTGCGCTCTGACAGAAGACTGGTTCTGCCCACAACCCAGCCCTTAGCACACACTTTGCAAATGTAATTGCTTAGAAGTCTGTTCCCCAACTACTCTATGACCTTGTGAAAGACAAGAACTATGCCCTCATTGTGTCATACCTGCAGATCTAATCCCAAGTTCAGTAGGGTCTCAATAAATAATAAATTTTAAAAGTTCAATGAATAATGGTCCAGACTTTCCCTAAAAGACAAAGAAGGAAAGATGTTCAGTGAATGGAGCACAACCCTAAACTGAGTGAGCCAGTATGAAATGATAGACATTTTACTCCATGTCTCTTTGACTAATTGTAAATGCCTAAGGTGGTATTCACAGCACTGGCTACCATGAGATATGCAAAGACAGAGAATAGGCACCTTTGACTTTGAGCATATTATAATCTATAGCCCAGAAGGATGTACTTCAACATGAAAACAACTAAGATTAATATTAAAGTAATCTATTTTTAAAAAAATCTTATAAGATATTGCATCAACTCAGTTACCAGTAATAAGAAAATTTAGTGAAACAACTAGATGTTTTCAAAAGAAGAATAGTATATTGGTGAGAAAGCCAATCCAGATTTGAATACAGGCTTACTGCTCACAAACTGTATGACTTTGGGCAAGTGAAGAAAATTCACTGAACCTCAATTTCCTAATATACAAAATGAAGATAATAATAAAATTTTGTGTTGCAAATTTTTACTGAAAGATAATTAAACAAGAAGATGAGTACATATCTGAAAATTCATTTATTAAAGGTCATTATGCTGGAGAATAATGACAGTGTGATGGAATTTCTAGGCATGTTTGAAAAGGATTCCTGAGCATCACAAAAAAAGTGAAAAGAAAATAAAAAAGACAGGATCAAATGAGGTTATGTTTATAAAGCACTTAATATAGTATCTGACAAATAGTAATATCTCAAGAAATGGCAGCAAATACCATTCCACATGATGCTGATGCTGAACCTCAGGATATTTCATATTACATAAATGAAAACATTAGAATATTTACGTTTTCTATTTTTTCTGGTAGTTTGTTTTTTTAATAGTAAGACAAAATATGTGCTCACGAGCCACATTCTTTATGCTAACAGAGGGTCGTTTTTAGTATTCACTCCTTCTGGATCCTTTAAATAGGTAAGAACAGCCTAATTTGAGCTCATAGAGGGCCAAACCAAGGCATTGCATGTCTGGATAAATGTTACCAACAGCCGAGTTCAAGTTTCCACAGGTTACATTTGCCTCATACTTGCTCATCCACTGTCTGTCCTGTGGGTGGAGGGTGGGAGTAAGAGAATAGGAGACCAAGAGATTTGGTTTTCTAAAGAGCCAAACCTCTGAGCTACCCAACACTATGTGCCACGGAGATCCTCACAGTTCTACATTTCCTTCTCATATTGTAAAATAAAGGCTGTTATTCTTCATCTCCCTCCTTTCAGGAAAACATGAAAGAAGCAGCATGCTCTGTGTGTCCCAGGTGAAAACTCAGCCCCTCCCTCAGCATTCTTGGGGGTAGCTATTAATTTCCCTATCCTGAGGGGGACATTATGGATGCCTTCAACTCTTCTTGATGCTTCCTTGTTTACTTGTCCATCTTCTCCAATGGGCTGTGAGTCCCTTGAGAATGGGGAATGTGTCTTGTTCATCTGTATTTCCAGCACCTAACATAATGCCTAGCATTATAGGAGCACTCAATAAGTATTGGATAACCAAATTAAATGAACAAATGAATCAGCTAGTAAAGAAATATTTTCCTTTTTAAGTTTGGTTTTATCGTTTCTGGGAGATCATTTGCATTTGGGAGCAGTAGACCCAGACTGTCCCCATTTCTATCTATTAAGAAACTTTGGAAGATATCTGCTCTTACACCAGAACCAGTATCCATAAAGTGTGCATGAAATATTCCCATGTTTATGCCAGAACCAGGCAGCCAGGGAGAAGCTGGAGGAGCTGAACCTCCCAGCTACCCTGGTGCCGTGATTCCCAGATCCTGGACACCCACGTCTATGTGGGGGCACTGGATCTGCACATGTTTCAACCTGGCTCTGGTCTCCCTTTGAGTAAGTTTCTCTGACTTGCCCAATTCTATGAGCATCTTCACACATGTCTGTATACACCAGACGCTGTTTTCAGATGCTCCAGGTTAGAAATGTTCCTCTGCAAAGCTGTAATATGTCCTTAACTTTTCATTTTAGAATCGTCCTCTTCCTCACCTAGGTGTTTTTTCTCCCGTCTGTCACAAGTGAATGTGCCTTCTCACTATCTCCTGGCAACCCAAGGCCTTCCTGTGGGGTTTATAAATACCTTGCTCTGGATATCTCTCTCTCGTGCTTGCTTCTAGTCCCATCCAAATCTGAATTAAACTCATCTCTTCTAGTGTATAGTGCCTATTAGACTTTTCAAAAAGAAATTTTTGAAAAGCAGTATATTTCATTTTAACAAAAGTTTTTTTTGTTTTGTTTTTTTCCCAAAAGGCAGTGATGATGACATTTCATAGTAGTCAAAAAAGAGATTTTGAGGAGATATTTTTAAGAAAGTGACACGAGAGCTTCTTAAATGAATGTTGCCTAGGATCTGTCTGTCAGTGTGCTAAGGAGACATATCCTGATCACAGTGCTATGCTCAATAAATACTTGACTTATGAAAGATGAGTGTTCCAAGGGCAGATATAAAAAATAAGAATATCTGAAAATTTTACCAATTGGCCAAAGTTAAAAAAAAAAATATCTAACTTATTTGAAGACCTTGGCCTTTTATTTGTCATTGACAATGGTGAGAGAGATCTGGTCCAATGTTTGGTGTGTAATGTGTTAGAATGTACACCATCATAAGTTGAAGGCACATAGAGGCTTCATTTAAACTTTGTTTCCCTTGCTCAGAAAATCTGTGGAGAGTCCCGTTAATTACTCTTTTTTCATGTGTGTGGAATTAAAACCTGTATTCTGAAAAAGTGACTGATCCAAGTCTGTTTCTGTGACACCGAGAATTTCGAAAACACAAAGGTCACACACACACACACACACACAATAACAGTGCTAAGCTCACTGGTTAGAACAAGAAAACTGAGGCAGATCATCTCTGCCTCTAACAGAAAACTGAAGAAGTTGTCCATATTGTTCTAGGGTTAAAGAGGAAGTTTACAATCAAGACTTAAGAGAAGTATCCTGCTTGCTCCTTATTCCTATGGGAATGGGAACCCCAACCCACTAATAAAAACACTGTCCTGGTCTGGGAGCTCCTAGGGGGAAACAGAAGGAAATTACAAAACCATTAGACAGTAAGTGATAAGCATAGAAAGGAAGAAAGCAAAAAGAAAATTCTTATTCAAGATGAACCTGCAAACCAAAATTCCAATAGACATAAAAAATTAATGATAAAAATGGCAGGTAAAAAAAATCAAATTAGATTTTTTTATCTTAAGTGAAATGAGAATGAGATAAATCTGCAAATGACTTTAAAATATAATTATGGTTCTGGGAAAAACGTAGCTGGTGGTAGACCACTGATTTCACTGCAACAGCTTAAAAATCTAGATAAGTTGAAAAAAACTCATGTTTTTAAAGATTAGAGAGTTATAGAAACCAAGAATTAAATGAACCAAAATTTCAGAGAAGAGTGAAAAGGTTGACATAAGTAGTCGCCTAACTGGTTGTTTTCTTCTGGGTGCATTTGCCAATTTTGGATTTGGTTGAGGATCAGATCAAAACAAGGGGTTTGATAGAGGAAAGAGAAATGAGCAAAGCTTTTGGAGGTTGTGTAGGGCTGGCCTAACAATTTGGAAACCTCAGGAGCCCCTAATGCACAACAGGCTTTCTGCATAGTTTATTTTCAAAATTTAGGAAGAGGAGAGGGGAGGAGAGAAGAGTTGGGGAGAGAAGAGGAGAGAGGAGAGGAGAGGAGAGGAGAGAGAGGAGAGAGAGGAGGAGAGGAGAGGAGAGGTGAAGAAAAAAGAAAAAAGAAAAAAAAAAGGGAAGTCCCTAAGAAACAGTAGCAGCGTTTCATTAAAAGTTGGGAACAACACAAAGATCTACCATCATACCTGTATTACACAGTATTGTTGATGGAGAAAAAGATTTTAAAAATAGATTAATTGCTGTAAGATTTTTTTTAAGATTTATTAAAGTATAAATAGCATATAATAAATTGCACACATGTAAAGAGTACAATTTACTAAATTTTGACATATGCAGACATTTGGGAAACCATCACCACAATAAAAACAATGAATGTATCCATCATTCTCAAAATTTTCCTTATTCCCTTTGTAATTCCTCTCTTTTTCCTTCCTAGATTCTAGACTCAACACCCAGCCCCATGTAACCACTGATCTGCTTTCTTCCACTATAAATTAGGTGGCAGTTTCTAGAATTTTATATAAATGGAATCATACAGCATACATTATATTTTGTCTAAATTCTTTCATTTGGCATAATGATTTTTGAGATTCGCCCATGTTTTTGCATATGTCAAAAGTTCCTTTTTATTGTTGAGCATTTCATCGTATATCACAATTTGTTTATTCATTAACCTTTTGATAGACATTTGAGTTGTTTCCAGTTTTAAGCTATTACAGAAAAGTTTGTTATGATTTATATGTTAAATATAATACTTATCAAAATCTCAGCAAGCTTATTGTTTACAAAAATAGACAAGCTCATTCTAAAATTTATATAGAATTGAAAATGACCTAAAATAGCCAAAACAACATTTAAAAAGAGAAAAGGTAGGGGACTTTAACCCATTTCAAAATTTATTATAAAACTACAATAGTTTGTGAAATTCTAAAGTAAAACAGAAGAGAAGAAACAGGAAAAAATCTTAATAACCTTGGGTTTGCAAAGATTTCTTAAATACAACACTAAAAATATAAACAATAAAAGAAAAAATCAATACATAGGAATTCATCAAATTAAAATTTTTCTTCTTTTAAAAATACACTAAGAAGATGAAAAGTCAGGCCCCAGACAAGGAGAAAATAGTTGTAAACATCTATCTAACAAAGGACTTGTATCTTGAATATACAAATAACTTTTACAAGTTAATTATAAAAAGAAAGAAAACCCAATTTTAAAAACTAGGCAAAAGATGTGAACATGCGCTTCACCAAATACATTAGTCAGATGACAAATAAGTACATGAAAATATAACCTCATGCAAGTTAAAATACAATAAAATATACTGACTAGAATGTCTAAAACTTAAACAGTCTGAACATATCAAGTGTTGGCAAGAATATCAAACAACTGGAATGTTTCTACACTACTAGTGAGAAAAGATGAAAAATTATACAACCATTTGAAAAAGATTGGCAATTTCTTAAAAAGGGCAACATATACTTACCATATGACCAGTCATCCCACTCTTAAGAGAAATGGAAGCTTTCTTTTGTCAAAATAATATTTGTTTGGTTTAAAATTTTTTTTCAATTACGGGTAACATTGAATATTATTATTAGTTTCAATTGTACAGCATAGTAGTTAGACATTTATATAACTTAACAAAGTGATCCCCCTGATAAGTCTAGTACCTATCTGACACTACATATAGTAATTACAATATTACTGACTATATACCCTATGCTGTGCTTTACATCCTCTTAATTATTTTGTAACTGCCAATTCGTACTTCTTAATCCCTTCACCTTTTTCATCCAACCCCCAAATCTCCCTCCTATCTGGCAACTGTCAATTTGTCAAACCAAATATTTGTACACAAATAATCACAAGTTTTATTTGCAATAGCCAAGAACTATAAGAATTTGAAAGTAATAAAGTAGTGTTTATATTTATAATGTATCTAGTTAGAAAATCAAAGAAAATTTTTGAAGGAGTAAGAGAGCTCATAAAGATTTCTAGATTGACATACAAAAATCAATAACATTCCTCTACATCAAAATAAACTATTAGAATATTATGGAAAAAGATAATAGTATGTTAACAAAACTAAAAGTTATTTAAGATAAATCTAACAAGATATTTTCAATACATTAAGGGAAAAAATTATAAAATATTATTTAAGAAACAAAAGACAATCTGAATAGAGGTACAGACCTTGTTAAACTATTTGAAAAGTTCCAAAATATGATAATCCTTTAAAAAAAATAATTCCATAAGATAATACTCTACAAATTCAACATAATTCCATTCAAATACCAACAAAAAAAATTTGTGGAGTTTTAAAAAATATGCTAAGACCCATTTAGAGAATTAAAGGCCAAGAGTAACCAAGTAAATCTGAAGAAGAACAAGAGGGAAAATTTGCCTTCTATATATTAAAACCCATTATAAAACTATAGCAATTAAAACAGTATGATATTGCTTCAAAGAAACAAGATAATAGTAGAGAGAAATCTAAGAAAGAGATCTGTGCATAGATAAAATTTTCTTTTTCTTTTTTATTAAGATAAAACTTTCTAAAATGATAGAAATGGTATGTAAATCAGAGGAAAAAGGAAGCACATTTAATATATAGTTTAGGGACAATTGGGGAAGGATTAATAGCAATTCCTATGTCTTCACATACTGGGAAAAAATATTTGCTATTCATATGACTAACAAATGCTTGGTACAGATGCTTGGTATATGGAATATACAAAAAAATAATACAAATTAATAATAAAATACAACCTGAGGAAAAAATAGCCCAAAAATATGAAATGTCATTTCACATCACATACAAGGAAGTCTGATTGATCAATATATGTCAGATAAATCTTCTATTTCATTAATAATTATGGAACTAATCTTTTAAACAATTTCACATCAAATCAGTAAAAATTGTACATTTCATCACTACCAGTGTTACCAAGCACATGTGGACTGGGAACTCTCATACACTACTGCTGGGACAGTAAACTAGTGTAATCTTTTTGGGGAGTAATTTGGTGACAGTAAGTAATGCTGAAGCCACTCACAGCCCATGACTAAGGATACAAATCATAGACTGAGAAATAATGTGAATTTCAGATCTTTTAGTGAGAATCAGATTGGCATGTTGCTAACTTTGTATTTTAATCTCTTTCCAAAAACATTTCTCAAAAAGGATAGAGAGAGAGAGGAAGAAGGAAAAACAGATGGAAGTAAGGAAGGAATGTAGGAAAGAAGGGAGGGAGGGATGGAGGGGAAAAGGGAGATTTTTAAAAGGAAAAAAATGAAAAAAGAAAGTGTGGGTCCTTCACATAAAAGTACTATAGCCAATTGTTTTTCAAACTGCTGGTCTCAGCAGTTTGTATCAAAAATCAATTTAGTACAACTAGCACCTTTTTAAAATGTTTGGGGATGGTTTTTCTGTCATATATTGTTTATTTTTACCTTTTATCACACTTAGCAAGAGTATTATTTTGTGAAAATTTGGTTTCAGATGTATGTGTGCATATACTGATTTGTAATATAAAATATATTTATTTCTGAGCATTGCAGACAAAAAAAAAGTTTAGAAAACATTACTATAAGATGCCACTGTGAGTCATTCACGTATAGAAAGAAAGATGCCTGCCAGCAAACCTGTCTTCCTTTACAGAGTGATGACCCACGTCGAGGTGGAACCCCAGCCACTGGGGTACCATCCACACCGTGCTCTCGTCCACTAAGCTAGGCAAACAGTGCTGAACAAGGGGATTGATCAGAAAAGGTCATGTGGTCAGCAGAGCATAGCTCAAAGTACTGGGAAAGTGAGCAGGCAGGTTTCTGACTAATGTCAGTGTGGAAGGAATACTATTTGAAGGGTGATAAACCTGGAACCCATCTGCACTTAGGAAATAAACATTGTAGATAAGTTATTCCTTGATGGTATCAGTCCACTTTGCTTTTACAGCAAAGAGAGGCAACACGTCCTAACAACAACGTTTTCCAGTTGGGCAGCATTTCCATGAAGGCTGAAATAAACCAAAGAGAAGACATTCCTCTTCCTTATTCCTAGCTTGCAGTATATCTAGACTAGGGCATATTGCATATCATTCTGTTCTTAGAATCCAGAAGAGGTAGGATAAAAGTGAGAGGCAATTATGATTATCAATAAGATTGAGACAAGGTCCTATGAAGTCTGATTAAAGTGCATGGACCTTGTAACTTTGAGAATAAGGACTGAGATTAAATGGGCATGTATAAAATCTAGAATGGCTTAGCACTCACTCATTGAGTTCTGGAGTCATAGTTCTTCTCACCAGCATTACAGGGAAAATAACGATCTACTTTATCAACATGGGCTCAACAAACAAAACCTTATCTAAAAGATGATACAGAAATGCATTATTTCAAAAAGGGTCTTGAAGAATTCATGAGTGATAAATCTACCCTTGGTTAATAAGGGAAACTAGAACTATTTGAGACACGTTCCTAAAGATATGTATGATAAATTATTTTCTTTGGTGACTCTTTGGGGGAAAATCCTGGCTCAATAAATCTGGTTGGTTAACCTCATAAGATGCTTCTAAAGTCCTTAATATCTGATAAGAGAACCATTCACATCAAGCACATCAAGCCACTAAATAGCCAAAACCCACTACTTTTCTTGAAGGGGAAGAGTGGCAATCTCATCCTTGTTCTGTCCCGACTCCAGCAGTACTGAGAGCTCTTCTCATTGCTCTCCTTTCCCTTCCCCCAACAAATTCCCAAAGGTCTACCAAGACCAGATGTGAAAAGACGTGAGACACAGATGCAAACATAAATTCTTCTCTCCCTGACAGTGATTGCTCAGCCATGCAAGCCCCCACCTGTGTCAAATGCATGGTTCACTCAGAAAAATCAAGGACACATGGTACTGACACTGTTCAGGTTCCAGAAAGGAAGCTGGGATCACAGTCATGCCTGTATGACTGTCATGGTGCCCACTCAAGTGATTGTGGCTCAAGGAATAAAGCTGGTTTGCTTGTGTGACTTTCTTGTCAGAGTCTGACTAGAGGGCAACTAAGGGAGATAAAGGTTGGATATAAAGGAAAGTCAAGGAAGGTAATAATACTGACCTGAAGTCAGGGAAATGGGAGGTCAGGTACTGATTCCATCATTAACTGCATGGCTTGAGGTCAATCACTTGACCTCTTTAGACCTCACTTTCTCCACTATTAAAGGACAGAATAGGAAGTTTCTAACCAACACACGACTCCATGATTCAGCCTGTGACTACCATCAGAAAAAAACATTTTAAATGCTGCAGTGCAAAAGCCAGTGTGTGTGTGCCAACTTTGGTTAAATTGTTCCTGGACAGGAGATGCACTATGCAGAAAATTTTTTGGATATTTCTCACAGGTGCTGTCAGTGCTCCTATCCCATGGTATTAGTCCTGTTACACGGCTTGCTTCTCCCGGTCCTTCATCCTCAGTCTCCACTCTCAGTGTGATGAGCAGCTCCCCAACTGATCTCTCTGTATCTTCTAGTGACCTCACAGAAAGCAACTCTGATTGTCCCAAGACCATACTGTTTGGAGAGCAGAGTGATCCTGATGCCACTTTCTGCACAGTCTCCCACTTCATCCCTAATTTGTCTGGTATAGAGTTTGGAGCAAAGCCTTGGAAGAGAACCAACAAAATAAGGACTTGTCAAGCAACTCAAGCCTTCACAATCCATCTCAACAGTGAAAAAAAAATTAAAAAACAAAACAAAATAAAATAAATGAATCTTTGCTTTCTAAAGAGTAAATCCATTAGTTGTCAAACAACTTTTCCCCAGACTCTAACTATATGACAAGAGAAAAACTAAATTGTTTTTAGGATTTTGTATCAAGAAAATTGGGTTCTTAATTCTCCAAATAATATGGTTAGAATCAGTGCTAAGATTAACATACCTCTTTTTATTCTCTGGTTAGTGCAAATGGCACCCAAACAGCCAGTCAACAATAGAATTACACAATGAAAATTTAATGATGATGACGATGTCATTTATTGAGCAATTACCCATGTAGTCTTGTGAGCACTTTACATGTACTAACTTGTCATCTCCCCAGTCTATGAAATAACTACTATTATCATCCTCATTGCATAAGATGAGTAAAGTTTGAGGCTCAGAGAGGTTAAGAAACTTGTTTAAGATAACACAGCTAGTAAGTGGTAAAGTTATGTTTCTAACACAATGGCTCCAGGAAGTTTCTTTGCCTTTGGTGTTACTTATTTCCATTTGGCACATATCTATTAATTAAATATTTATTGAGTTCTTTCTATGTCCTAGGCACTTGCTTCATAAGGCATTTTGTCTGGCAGGAGAGAGAGAAATTAAGCAAATGATTACATAAATAAGTATTTGAATTATAATTATAATTATAATTAGTGCTATAAAGAAGAAGCTCTGAGTGCTTCTTGGAGAAACCAAGACAGACAGAATGGATCTCTGCCACAGGGTCAAGGAAGGCTCGCTGAGAAAGGGATGTTTAAGCTGAGAGTTGAAGGATAAAAAGGAGAGAAGGAGACATGTGCCACATCAAGGAACAGGATGTTCAGGGCAGAGGCCCTGAGTCAAGAACTAACTCAACATTTCAAAAACTAAAAGGATGAGATGGTGAAGTCAAGTGAAATGGAAATGAGAGGAGAGTGGGGTGGGCAAACAATTGTTCAGACCTTAATGAGCCAAAATAAATTTTTGGCCCTTTATCCTAAGAGCTCTTGGTAGTGCTGTTGGCTATTCTTCATCAGCCCCTCTACATTTTCTCTCTTCTTTCCTCACCCTGCTCTGGGCCCCCACATAGACTTCCAGCCGAATGGTCTATATCAGTAATCTTTGCTATTCTCTGGCTTCCAGTTGGGTTCAGCCCATGGGAATCCCATGCAGATGATGACAGAACAGGCAAGAAGTGAGGTCAGGTTATCTACTTCCTGCTCCCTTCATGCACGTTGTGGCCATTGTATTCCTCTACACAAGGCCATAGGTTTTGTTAGGTGGTACAATCCTTTGACCAAGCAGTGTTTCTCAATCTTTTTTCAGAATCACCTCCACTAAGGAATCTTTTAAGATGTTTTATTTTCCTAATCACTTCCAAGTGAAATTTGTTTATATGTGAATGTATGTGTTGATGTATTCTATGTATACCTGTGCTGTATACATAAAAAAGTAAATTTTTCTTCACAATCCCCCAACCAATTGTCATCCCTATTGAGAATGCCTGAGTTATAGCTGCTCCCTCACATTGATTCTTCAGCCTAGGGGTGGCTCCCGGTTTTGCTTTCCCGGGGGGCACACCACCATTCCTTGCTGATTTCCCTGACCTCTGCTCATACTTTTGTAAATAATCCCTGTATTGAACTACCTGTTTGCCATTTTAGTGAGTCATCTTTTTCCTACCATAATACTGACTGGTACAGCAGCCATTTAAAATCTCTAAGGAGAAGAATAGTCAGATTCGTACTTAAAAATCTGTTGGTATTGTGTGAAGAATGCACTGAAATGGAGTAGGAGTTGGTGACCAATTCCAAGGCCATTAACATAGCGACAGTGTCAGGCAATAACATTCTAGTAAACATTACTGGAGTAGATTTTTTTCAATTTTATACAAATGATTGCTGTCACTACATTAAACTCAAATCTCTGTGTCAATACCAATAGTAATGGCCACTTGAAGGAAAACCTTTATGAGAGGATCTGCCAATTCATATTATCACATAGGTGTTTGTGAAACTTACAAGGATTCTGAGGAAAGAAGTAGAAAGAGTTTCTTCACCATTTGAGAGTCATACCCAAAAAAGGCCTAAGTTTGATTCTGTCTTGATGCAGTGTCATAGACCAAAATAGATCCTCAAGTTCCTTAGGGCTCTAAGCCAGGCATTGTGGGAGCCACAATTAACTGAATGTCCCTAGTACTCTACTAGGCAGTTTAAACATATAATCTCAGTAATCACTCCAATAGCCCCGCCTGATTTGTCATTTCTCCACTTCAGAGATGAGTAAACCAAGATTCAAAAAATTAGGTAACATTCCTGAAGTGTTGTTAGGTGCTTTTCATAATTTAAAAGTTGAACTCATTTTATCTATTAAACAATACTGAACGCAACACGATCCTGTCTATAAAATGAACATAGTTGGCAAATAAATTTCATTCCTCATTCCAACTCCGTCTGATTGGAAGTGACTGCCTAGAGCACTGTATTGAGAATTCTGAGATGAACCAGGCAAAGTGGGAAAGATTGCTATAATTGATTAGCGATGTCTGTCACAGATAAGAGAGTTGGAAATAGGGGCATATATGCCACTTATTTTTTATCCCTCACAGACTTCTGCTATCCAAGGGAATATTAAAGTCAATAGCCCCTACCTAGTGCTCATCCTCTACCCCTGGCAGGCTGCAGTTGGCACTGACTGTTCTCAGGGTGCAAGGTCTACCTGAAAGTGTTATGCTATATATTTTATAACAGGATTTATTTCTATTATTCCTCAGCTTGAGCCAATGAGCCCATAAAATAATGTGTGGAAACAATCTTCTTTCATTACCTGTCATGCACTCAGTATATTGACATTTCCAAAACTCAGCGAGCTATTTTCACATCATATCACTGGGCCAAGGAGATATGAACTAAATTCTCTGGCATCTGTCCTGCCATCATCCCTGCATAGGTTCCAAGGTCTTTCATAAAATAAAGATTAGAAAGACAAGCACTCAAATGCACTGTTACTCAGGCAAGCACCCTAGGATTCTAGAGAGTGGTAATTTTTTTTTTCAGGACATGAAACCATAGATAAAATAGAACAGAACCACCAGCTCCCCTACTAGAGATGGCAATCGAGAATGGAAATCACAAACATTTCATTTAAGCTAAATGAAATGATCTAGGAACAGATCTAATAAGTCATGGGACATTCATTCATCAAAGGTGTGATGAAGACAGGGTAATATGACACAGAATGTCCACCCCAGGTTGCAATTGGGGCAACATGTCATTCACAAATAGAAAGGAAGCAGGAGCAATGAGAAGACTACACCTGAGTCCTGGCCAGTTGAGTTACAGCAACCAGAGAAAATGCGGGAGCTCACAGGTGGAAGGGATTGCAGTGGCCTGTGCAAATTTCAGGGGGCTCCACAGAGAAAACAAGGGCTGCTCTGAGGGTGAGCAGATGTTGAGTTTGTTCTGCTAAGATAACTTTACTACAAAATGCCTCCCAAATCTCAAAATGTATTATGGATGAACTAAACCTAAAGTGGTCAATGAGTTCCTAAAACATCAGGACTCAGACTAACAATAATAAAATGAGTATAGCACAGTACCTACTTTAGAGACAGATGTAAATGATGAAAGGAACTAATGCAGTGCCGACAACCTGGTAAGCACTCAATAAACATTAGCTATTATTACCATTACTTCTGGTTATAATATTTGAAAGCAGATGATATTCACAAGATGACTATCCAACTCTTAATGACATTAACAAATATTGGAGCGACTCAGATTACTAAATATTCTCTGTCTTCAACTGTATTTTCTTTTTTCTTCTTCGCAACTGCTCTATGCAGATAGATATTACTATCTTCATTCTACAGATAAGAAAAGTGAAGCTCAAAGAGTTTAAGTGGACTCAAGCCTGAGTCTCTCTGCTGCCAGAGCCTTTTCTGTTAATTATCACTCGATGGAAAATCAGGGCATCAATGATGTATGCACCCCCAGCCCTGACTCCTAGTGGGTTATTTCTCCACACTGTTTAGATTTTACCTGGATAGCCCAAGCATGATTTAAAGTGCCTGTCTTGGTTTTCTAGACATTTCTAACCTCTTCCAGTCTCACATGGTGGTCAAGAGCAGTGAAGCAAACTGCCGGATCTCAAATTCTATCTCTGTCCTTTAGTAACTATCTGAGTTTGGGCAAGTGACTAAATGTTTCATTGCCTCGGTTTCCTTATCTCTAAAGAGAACAACAGTAACAATGAGAGTGCCCACATCACAGCTTGCTGAGAGAAGGGCGCATTGTTTAGGTATAACCATTCTGAGACTACTTTTTCTGAAGTGTGGAGACTCCTCTCTGAGCCAGCCACACCTGTTCCCAATATCTTCTTCCTGACCCCCACTCCCCATTTCTTCACCTTATCTCCAACTTCAGCTCCCCTCCATCCACAACGCCCAGGGAGCCCCACATCCCTCCCACCTGGGACCTGACAGCTCTTTGCTGAATATTCGCAACTCCCGTAGGCTCACATACAATTGTCCTTTGTGGTACCCTGTCCCCATGCCACTGGGGCTGTCTCTCCTTCTCCTCAGTGAGGTGGAAAGTTTGGAACAACCACAATAACAAATATACAACAAATCCTTCAGCCTCTCAGTCACATTTCTTATTCATTTCATTTATTTCTGACCCTTGCCTTGGTCCTTCCAACTTCACTACTGTCACCTGGTTCCTGTCACCTGGTTCAGTGGTTTTCCTCTTCTGGATGAATTGCACCTCATTCTTTTGTCTGCTCATCTCTCTCTTACTTCTGACTCTGTCTTTCCAAGATGGAGGCATCAGAGACACTGAGCTGGTGGGCAGTGGAGGCACTTGGCATGACTGTGTTGGGGGGATCACAATTTCTCACATTCATATAGCTGTGAGCACCAAGGCCCAGAATGGGATAAAGCAGGGAAGACTGTGCAAGTGCAAAGTCAGCTACATCCTTATTTAAAATGTTGATAATGTGATCGAAACAAGTTATTTGCATTAATTTTAATATTTAAGAATCTTATGTTGAAATATCATTTAGCTAGATAATTTGAGGACACTCTCTTAAATTTTGCACCTGGGGAGCTTGGCATCTCATTTGCCTCACCCTGGTCCTCCTGTGTACTACAAGCCTTGTAAACATAAACAGGTGACTGACATCTCTGCGCTTCCCGTCTGTAAAATGGGTATCAAACCTCTCCCTCCAAAGGTTACTCTCAGGGTAAAATGAGGTGACACATCTGAAAACTTAACACAGTGTCCAGAGCATTGTCAGTGCTCCAGAAATCTTGTAATTATTATTACACGCAGAAGTAGAACCATGTTCCACCTCATATTTAGATTATCTTCAGAAGATTCCTTTGCAGGCTTCTCTCTCTCCCTCCCTCAACCTCCCCTCAAGCGTACGTCACCCCAAGAATCACTCCAGCAATCCAGCAACATGCCAACAGAACTGAAAACTCTCCAAATGCAAATTTCTAAATGTTTTAATATTAACCAAAATCACCGTGCATGTGATGCATAAGGCAGTCTGTAAAGGTAAGCACCCCTCCCCCCAATAAAAAGATGGTGTAACTTTAATTTTTAATCCATATCTTGGAAAACAAATTACCGTTAAAAATCACTGTGTTGAAAATTATTTGAAACTAAAAAGGTAATAGCAATGGCAGCCAAAAGATAGTCCTAAAAGGACCATAAAAAAGACCTTACAATTTAGACATGGCCGTGGAAGTGGAGGGTTGCAGAAAGGGAGGGGAAGTGAATCCCAGAACATCTATCATCTTGGGAATAGTAAAGGCAGTTAGACTATCAGCTTTCAATGTAACTATCCTCCAAAACTGGAGAGGCCATCACAGGAAGGCCTTTCACCTGTCAGTCAGCTGAGATAGTTTTCAACTATTGTTTCCCACTACTTCCCCACTTGAAGGGAAGTTTAATCCATATGTTTCTGATTCATTTACACCTAACTTGTCACAATGTTATACTGAGAGAGTCAGGAGAATTCCAATCTTTCTTTCATTTTCTTGTTCCGCCTCTTAACATCCCACCTCCCTCACTCCGTGGACCTGGACTCTTCCTTTGGCTAGCCATAAATCACCTCCACTCCAAGGGCTGCAGTTGAATTCCCTGCTCCCATCCCAGGATATTTCTATGGGTTTGCAGTTTGGCAAACACAGGTTCTTTCATCCCTATAAAATGGAAATCCAAACATATCTTTTGTAGAAACCCCACACCTATCGACCCCCTCCTGCTCCCCGCTGCCCTGCTACAGCCATCAGACTGATATGAAATAAAACAGATGTGCTCAAAAAGGCACCATGCTCACTTGTCCTTCCCCACTCCACCACCCCCAGCACTCATGGCCAGCTCAGTGACCTCCACGATGCTGGTGAGCAAACACTGGAGCTCAGGGCTTCACCGTTGCTGGTTTCTGCTGGAAATCCACTGGGCTGCACAATGCCTTGCTTAGGTTACAGAATCAGATGACTGCTGCCAAGAGGTTAAAAACAATTTCAGCCCCAAAGCTCTTAGAGTAGTTGGAATAGGAGGGTCAAAGGTAAAAAGATATAAGAACACATTAAAATGGACATTTTAAAGCCTGCAGTTCAAGGCAGTCAGAGCTCATCTACTCAGCAAATATCTTCATTAAAACTAATTGAGTGTGTATGTGTGTGTGTGTGTATGTGTGTGTGCGTTGATTGTTTTTCAATCCTGTTCTAAAAGACCCATTAACATATCACGCACATATCCTTCCACGAATAAGTTATCAGTTTCATGGTTTAACCATTAAACTGGGAAAAACAAGTCATTTGTAAACCCAATACAATTCATAAGTTCCCAGTTATAAAGTAATCCCTGATATCCACTCCAAAGCCCCAGGGACAGCTCAGCACAACCAGTTTTTGGTGATCTGGTGATGAAAGATATATTATTGAAATCCAGGAAACCTTGGGAAAAAAATGTATAGCAAAACTATCTAAATTGAAATGAAATGCAGATTGGCTGCCAGCAGAAGTTTCTTTCTTCCTTCCTTTTTTTCTCCAAAACAATTCCACATAAATGTCTTAAGGCTTAGGACATGCAATTAAAAGATTTATATGTAGACTAGAAGCAAAACAATTGCATGGGTTTCAGGGTCTGTGGCATTTTCGAGATGGATTGAGGAAGCTTGTAGAGGACACAGACTGACATATGACCCATTCCCTCTGCCCCACCAGCCGGGCCATTCTTTGGGTGCCACTCTCAGAACTTATTTTCCCAAGCTGTCTAAGCCTGTCTTGCTCTCCCATATGACTAGAATTACTAGAATGTCCACCATGTACGGTTGTTGGTGAAAGCTACCTCGTCCTGAGTGACATTTTTCATTAAGCAACACCATTTGAGGCATGTTTGGGGAAAGAAACCCTATGGGAAAGTCGGATAGCTTAAGAAGACAAAAGAGTCTCTGTCTGGCACAATGATACAGTTATTGTAGGATTTCACACTTTCAGCTCAACTCCCAAGTCCTTCTGCAAGCCAGACTTACAATCGCGGTCTGACGGTCCCTATTCCAACTCAAACAGGAAGGTCTCCATATTCAAGAAGGATTTCACTTACAATCACAGAACTATGCCTGTGAAGGGTACACGGATTCGTGTCTAATGGCTACCAGAGAAGACAGTATTATTCATTTAGATTGCCAAGCCAACAACAAAATCAGTAGTTTCTCTCACAATTGCTTCCCTTTTCTCATCTGCCAGAATTAGAATTTCAAATATATTAGCTCTTTCTCTCCAGCCATTCTTTCCCTAAACACCACCTCCATTATCAACAGCTCCTCAGAATTTAGTAATGAAACCCCAGTGTGGAGTAGATTTCTTCTGAAAGGAGATGTTATTAACAGAGAAATGTACCCTGACTAGTTCGGTGTCTGCAGAAAGAAAAGTCGGATGTGATTCAGTGGCCATATTTTCAGAACACTCTGTCAATGACAGTTGGAAACATATGTTTTTTATAAATTTCTCATTCCAAAACAAAGACTGACAGTAAAGCCCAGGGCTTTGATATTTATATAAATTGTTAAGTGGTTCACTGGGGAAAGTACATTTCAATTAGCATGTCACTGCTCATCATGTGGGCTTTGAGAAAGGTGTTCTGATTAAGTTGGCTATTTAGCAATGCATCAGAAGTTGGGGCTTACCTAAGAGATATTCTCTTCAAGGCCAAGGGTATCACCTGATGCTAGGCTGAATTTTCTGAGTTTTTATTTAAAATCAAATTAGACGTCAAAACCCTACTTTAAACTGCTTCAGATCAAAAACCACTCCATTTTTGTTCAATAAACATTAACTAAGCAACTGCTATGTGGCAGGCCTCAGGCTAAGCTATGTAATGAAGAGTCATGAGTAAGGCCATAGTAAGACCTGGCTTCTTGAAAGCTATTATCTGGAATTGTTCTTGGTGTAAATAATATTGACTATAGAATTTTTAAAAAATCTATTTCTGATTATGAATTTTTTATGGGGTGAAAAGAAATGAGCTACGGTCAAAATCAGATGAAAATAAACTTTGCCTTTGTGGCTTTATAAAACTATAATTCTCCATCTTCAAATATGAGATTTTTTTTCTCAGGACCTCTTCTCATTCATCTTTTAGGTTGAAGTTATGTTCATAAAGTATAGATAAACCAACTCATCACTCAAAAGTTATGCTGTTAGCTGTGTTTTTCCCCCTTTCCTTTTATGTACTCTGCTGCCGCCCTTAGGACAACATTATAAGTTATGAGGTTTTCAGTTGGGCTCTTTTTTTTTTTTTTAATTGATGTGTCACTATTTGCATCTCATTAGCTCATACAGACATCTTTAAGATCAACGGTACAATTTTATGTAATTCAATCCATGCCAAGCTCTCCCAGCCTGAAGAGTCCAGGAAAGACAAAAACACCAAATTTGTTCTCCTTATTTACCCAATTTAGTAGCCATTTGTCACGGTTAATTAGTCAATGGTGAAATAATTACCCATGGGTTGAGCTAGGGAACAAAGTCTTGTTGGCAGCAAAAAAAAGGTAACAATCAGTTCATGTGGGAAATGTGAGGTGAGTAGGTGGTATGGTTAGAAGACACAGCACATGTCTACACCCAAAATATCTCTGACTCATGTCTGAAATTCTGCCATTTGTGATTCATCCCTTTGTGTTAAACATCACTTTCTTCCTAGAATTGTTTTTAAAATATCCAGTCCAAGAAAAGGTAACAAAATAAGTCCCTGATTCAACCAACATATGTTTATTGAGCCTATTCTATAAATCAAGCTTGACATTAAATAAAAAAGAAAGATATCGCCATTGCCTGCAAGAAGCCCATCATCTAGCTCTACATAAGAAGTTTCATTCTTTAGAAGACACTCCCTTGATATCCCACCCTTTATTTACCGCTGTCCCCACTCCTTCATTTCTTGCTCAAGTTTACTGAAAGTATAGTTTATTTTCACTAACTTTACTCTCATGCATTCCATTTATTTACCCCTACTCCATGCTCCTTCCTCCACCAGTTGTGTGAATAGGGTCACCTAGGACCACCTCATAACCAAACTCAAAGATTATTTTTTTTCTGTTCATGTTTTATGTAACTTCTCTAGAGAGGGTGACTTTTACAAACACTTCTTTCTTGGAACTCTACTCTCTTAATTGTTTATATTAACTTCTTTTCTACTTTTCTTTTAAATGTTGGTGGACTTCAGGATTCAGTCCTTTGCCTTTATTTTAATCAGTGATTCTCAACCAGGGGCAATTGTGTTCCCTAGGAACATTTTACAATTTCTGGAGACATTTTTTATTGTTTTGATTGTCACAACTGGATGAGGGATGCTACTGGCATCTGCTGGGTAGAGGCCAAGTATGCTGCTAAACATCCTACAGTGCACAGGCAAGTCCCTACCTCCCCACCCCACCCCACCCCCTGCAAAAAAAAATAATAATAAAAAAAGCTCTGTCGCATCCAAATTGTCAATAGTGTCAAAACCAAGAAACCCTGTTCTATACCATCTCTCTGTAAGATTACTCACATACACGGCTTCCACTACTAACTTCTATGCAGATATTACTGGAATCTTTAATTTTAAATAGAATTGAGAGAACAGAAGCCCAGAGTTACATATTCTTTCTCTTTTTGAACTATGGAGTTTTAAATGTTGATTTTCTCATTGGATTGTCACAATAACTAGTACAGCTGGTATGGAAGGAACTCATATTATGTCCATTTCATAGATGAAGAAATTAAAATTTAGGAAGAAGAGCTGTCAAAGGAAAGGTACCTAGAGTTTAGTGGCAGAGCCAGGAATATAATCAGGTGCCATGACTTGGGCCCAGAACATTTTCCTCACAAGCGCAGCTCTACGGTGAGGTGGTATCTGAAGTCAAGACCAGTAACTCTTAGGGGTGTATATTCTTTGTCATCTATTCAAGTAAGGACCAGGCTTTGATAGAAGAGGTTGTTTGACTTTATCATGATGGCACTTACCTCCACAGGCCTGCCCACAGGTGAGAAGAGAGGTGTTGGGTAGAGGATAGAAATGATTATATCTGGCCTCTGTTATCACTAGTCCCTGAAGCAGTCTAGGACTTCTTTCTAGTACTGCTGAACGTTTTTTTTTTTTCCCAACACTTTAGAGAAACAAGATCTTGCACATATAATTTAATTTTCTTCTTAGTAATTCCAAGTCAAAATTGACATTGTTATAGTCTATACTTATTGTTTATTCACTTACTTATCTATGGTCTCCAGAGTATCAGTACTGCTGACATTTGCTGAGAGAAGGGGACTGTGGAAAAGTGGGCTGTATTGATATGGATAGGAGAGCTACTACTTGTCCTAATATGTCTCTGCTGCTGAAGAAGTAACAAGAACTACCACACTTGGTCTTCACTCAAAATTAGAGAGTCTGACCCTTTTGGGAGGCTTTTAGCATCTTTTGCATTCAGTCAGCATCAGAATTGTCCTAAAATATCTAAAAATGTTGCTATGCAGTGAAATCCAAAGCGGTTTTTCATGAGGGGCTGGTAACATGAAACAGTATCCCATACAATAAAAATAATTGTTATAGATAAGGTTTACTGTGTATTTTACTATGTGTTTCAATGCTTTACATGTATGCATTAGTCAGTATAGGCAGGGATATGCTTCTGTAAGAAATTTACCTTGCATATCAGTTTTTTATTCTGTCATAATAAATTAACACAAATCTAGTGGCTTAAAACAACACGAATTTATTATCTTACTGTTCTGTGGTTCAGAAGTCTGACATAGGTTTCACCAGACTAAAATTGGGATGCCAACTGGGTTGTGGTCCTTTTAGGAGGCTCTAAGAAAAAATTTATTTCCTTAGTCTTTAATATTGTTGGCAAAATCTAATTCCTTGTGATTGTAGTTTCCTTTTTTCCAGCTAACTCTAGAGGCTGCTGCATTCCTCGGCTTGTCTGTCCTTTAAATAGCTGCCTGAAATGCTTTCCTATACTGCCTTCTCTGAGTCTTCCATCTTTTCATAACTACCCCCACAATGACTTCGTATCCAGTTAATTGTAAATGGCAAACAATATTTGATTTCTTAAAATCAATTCTGAATTGGACACAAGTATCTCAATGGGCCTACATATTTAGGAGAACACGTAGCACCCAGAAGAGAATGTGGGGGTGGGTGTCAAACACAAACATTCTGGATTCTGTGTGAGAGCCAATCCTGACAGAATATCTAGGGTGAGATCAATCAGATTATGCTACCATCCCACCTGACAGGGCCAACTGAGTATGTGTGCTATTCCTCCATTATCCCACTGTCTTAGACCCTCTCCAAGCTGAGATCTTAAAAAGGTTAACAAGCACCATGTTTTGGTCTGGGCTATTCAAATATCTCTGTTTCTCTGTGAAAATCTCTAAACCAGTCCTGAAGATTCAATGTTATCCCTAATAGGATCAAAGATTATCCTCAAAGGGTAAGCCAGAGGGCTTAGGATCTTCCTGAGAATTCATTGACAGTAACTGTCATTTAGAAACATCAGCTATTTCAGCAAATAAGGTTTGGGTCCTGCCTTAGCTAGGGTTTTCAATATTACTACCATAATAATAAATAACCCCGTGACTTCTCAATCTGTTCTACAACTATTGATTGAGAATCTACCTATATGCCTAGACCTATGTTTGCAAAAGCAAGAGGATTATAAAATGAATAAACTGTGTAATTTCTCTCCCTTGAGAGTATTGCTCTCTGGCTGGAGAAGCAAGAGTGCTCCACAGTGTCACCACAGAGACCACTCTGGACAATGCATCAGACAAGATGAGACCAGATCTAGTTTTGAGCCATTCAGTATACTTATATTTACAAGGCACCCTCCTCTAGATTGGCATTAGTAACAAATCTACAACTATGTGCATGATTTTTCCCCTTTATATCTAAGTGAGAAAAAGACCAGAAAGAAACATGCAAAAATTTAACTAGTCTTTCCCCTTAAGTGGAATAACAAGAATGCTTTTTCTCTTTTCTACTTTTGGGTACTTTCCAAATTGATTTCAACACATTATGAGAAATATATGATCAATTTTATTTTAAAAAAGACAACTAAAAAGCAGTTGCTCACATAGTGTTAAAAAACACTAAGTTTCTAATGTAGTCAGTCAATATGTATTCACTAGCAATGCATTCCTTTACATACAATTACATGAGGCTAAGCTCTGTAATGATCCCCATTTTATCATATATGATGATTTTGAGGTGTAGATAGGTTACATCTTCTCTCAAGTCTACACAGCTGGTAAGAAATTGGAGATGATAAGTAAAGCCAGGAAGGCTATCCCTAGAATTTACCCTCTTGGACATTCTGTTCTACTGTATCGTTTTTGGATAAATAAGTGATCACAGGTTTCTCCCCCGCCGGTATGTGATTCCTCAAAAATCTCCCAAATCTTTCCTAAAATTTTCTCAGAAGGAACCTATAGAAGGAACTGGTTCAGCTTCAACATATTCTTTGACCATTTTCACCATGGGTTGTACCCAAGACGATGGGAGTGCATCCTGAATGACACATTCTCCCAGAATGTGAAATTGTGATCCTAGAGGTCTATGAACTGTGAAAGCTGGCAGGAGCTGCTGAAGCAGACACAGGCTCCCCAGGAATCCAAGCACTAAAGTCAAGGTTTATAGTAAGTGATGAATGCCAACCAGTGTTCTGACCTAAGCATAAGCTTTTGTGAAATTCATACTCCAGTGTCTTAAAATGCTTCATGCATGAAATGCATATTTCTCTTATTTTATAATTATTTTTGAAAACACATGGACCAAAGGCTTGAACACTTCCTCTATTTTCCACAACAGCTATAAAAAGGGGATCGAGACAGTATGACGTGGTGAAATTTTCTCACCATACTTTCTACTCCCACTCTTTCTTCCCAGAAACAAACAGGGCATTATGGAAGTGAGACAGGGAAATAAGCTTCTCCCTTGCAAGGTTACCTTGTCTTTCCATAAGCCTGTCCATCAGAGGCAGAGACCAGATGAGATTTTTAGGGAACAGATGTTAACTCTTGTCCCACCAGTGATTTCCTATGAACAGAGCCTGACTGACTCTCTGAGGCAGCAACCTGTGATGATTTGGAGTTTAAGATTAAACTAATTCTTCTCTAGTTGGATAAGTCTTGGTTTCCCACTTCTGAAATTCTCTCTTTTCTTATTGAAATGCTGCCAGTATCTATCATGCACGGGCCTCTGGATGTTGAGATACCTGCTCTGGCTCTTCTCCCTCCCACTTGTTTTTTGGCAATTCATTTCAGAGCCACTGGTAGTAAATGCATTTCCTGCCAGAGAGCTCCAAGTTGTGATGGAAGCATAAGGAGAGAGAGAAGGAGACTTGTTGACTTAATTTAAGAATTGGCTTGTGGATTGCCTATTTGTGAACTAATTTTCTGTGTTTAAAATAGACCAGCTCTCTGATGATAGAAAAGTATAATCAGAGATGTAAAGAAGTGAGATCTTATTCTCCAGACTGCAATGGTTCACATTTCAGAGAAAACAGAGGACTGAAGATGTAAAAATACAAGTAAATAAATTTTAATTCAAACAAATGACCTGCGATGATTTGGAGTTTAAGTTTAAACCAATTCCTCTCTAGTTGGAGGAGAATTATGTTATTTTTAACATAAAATAAATTTTAATTCATCCAAGTGTGCAATAAAAAGAGCATTTCTGGGTAGGCTGGGTCAGCAGACCATTAAGGTGTCTGCTTTTCTCCCTCAAGATTCTCTTTGCTCTTGGAGTGCTCTCAGATTACCCTTAACCTGGCAACAGGAGCCTCAGGAAAGAGGGGGGACCACTGTCATTTAGCATCCTCTTCCTGGGGCAGTATTATGGCCCTTCCCAAGACATCCTGTGCAGAACTGAAATAAACTTCATAAGAAGTAGACTCTCAAAGGGGAAATCAAATCAGAACTCAGATCGTTGCTCACAAGATAAAACTTCTTCACCATCATTCGGCTTGCAGCCAACCACCAGGCTCTCCTGCTCCTGCAGCCTGTCATCTGTAGTGGGTGCTACCTTATTATTCTTCATCTTCCCATCCAGGCAGCCACTACCAGGAGGACTCATCAAGATGCCCACCCTGCTCAAAGTTCAGATCGAAAAGAGTAACGAGAGCTCCGAGATGCCGAAGTTGCCCTTTTCTGCTTCCCTCTCCATTCCTCTCCTTCCCTGGAAGATTGATTCTATAAATAAAAATCTATTCTGAGAACACCTGCCAGGTCTTAATATTTAAAAGATCACTGTATTATGATGCACAAAGAGCAAGGTTCATTTTTTTTAATGTGAAATTAGAGTGTATTCTTTGCATTTTTTTCACAAGGATTCAGAGATTTTAGAATTTCCTGTCAACTTAGACTGAAGGTTTGATTCTTCCATTTAATTTATACATTACTCTAGCAAGTTTCTTCACCTTTCAGAATTGAAGATGTGGGAGTTGGATAAGATCATCTAGAAAATTCTCTTCAGGGCTTCCTTTCTTTGAGTAAAATTACAGAGACAACTAACATTTATTATATATAAAGTACTATTGGTTTCTTTCCCTCCAGAGGCTTGTACTAGTAAAGGGTTAAGATCAATGTCCAGACAACTCTCTAATAAGAAGTCTATGTTAAGGGGAAATGAGCCAGGAAAAGGGAGGAAAAGGTGGAAGACTGGGGCAATTAGAGGTAGATTCTGGCAGAAGAAAGTACTTAAGAAAGGATAATGTTGCTGTTAGTCTCTTTCTAGACTTTTTATTCTTTTTCCTGAGTATACCAATATGTCTTAATTACTTATGCCATTGTCTTAATTACTGTAGTTTTATATTGCCTTGATATATGGTAGAATAAGGACTACACATCTTTATTGCTCTTCCTCAAGCTTGTCTTGATTATCATTGGCCCTTTCTATTTCCATATACATTTTAGTATCAGCTTGTCAATTTCTATTTTTAAAAAGCAATGACATTATTTAGATTTCCTTGAATCTATTGATCAGTTTAGGGAGATCTGACATCTTTACAATATTGAATATTTCAATCTATGAAACAAGATATAGCCCTCTAGTTATTTAGGTCTTCTCCAATTTCCCTCATTTATGGTAATTTTTACCATAAATGAGGTGTTGTCCATCATTCGTTTGATTTATTTCTAGGTTTTTGGTAAGTTTCTATACTATTGCTTCAGATATCTTTTTAAAACTTTATTTTCTTGTTTTTGTCAATTGATATCAAATGCAATTAATTTTAAAATAGTGCTTTGTATCTCACTTTAGTAATTTTACTTATAGTATATAGATTCTTTTAGTTTATGATTTATAAAATTGTTTTGTCTGTAAATAATGACAATTTTATTTATTCATTTTCCATCTGTGGTAGATGACTACCCAAAGATGTCAAATCTTAATCCCTGGAGCTTGTAAATATTACCTTATTTAGACAAAGACTCTGCAGATATAATCAAGTTAAGGATCTTGAGCTAAGGACATTGTCCTGCTTTATCTGGATGGGCCCTAAATAATATTTGGAATGTCCTTATAAAGGAGAAGAAAAGGCAGATATAAACACACAGATACACAGAGGAGAAATAGATATGAACATGGAGGCAGGGATTAGAGTGATGCAGCTACACCCCTAGGAAGAATACTGAGTCAACCACCAGAAGCTGGAAGAAACAGGAATGGATTCTCTACTAGAGTCCCCAGAGGGAGCACGATCTTGTTAAATTTTGGACTTCTAGTCTCTAGACCTGTAAAGAGAATAAATTTCTGTTTTAAATCACTAAGTGTGTAAAAATTTGTTACAGCAGTCATGGAAAACTAACATATCATCCTAATGGCTTTTATTTCTTTTTCTTGCTTTCTTGCTCTGGCTGGAACTTCAGGACAATATTAATAGAAGTGTGATAGCGGGTATCTTTGTCTTACTACTCAGTAGTAACTGTAAATATTTCAGCATTAATTATAATGTTAGTTGAAAGGTTTCTGTAAGAAATTTATTCGTTGAATTATGGTAATTCTTGTTTTTTTTTTTTCCTGGTTTGCTAAGAAATTTTGCAAACTGATATTTAATTTGATCGAATTATTTTTCTGTAATAATTGCTATGAAAAGTTTTCTCCCATTATTCTATTTATATGAATAGAATACACTGATTGATATTTTAATGTTAAATGAGCATTGAATTCCTGGAATGAACCCAACTTGTTCATATCGTATTATCCTATGTTTCTCTGGGTTTGATTTACTAATATTTTGTTAAGAATTTTTGTATCTATGTTTATGAAAGAGATTGGACTGTAATTTTTCTTTCTTATAATGTCCTTGGTAAATTTCTGAAATCAAAGTTATGCTGACTTCATAATACTAGTTGAGAAGAATGTCCTCTTTTTCTATTTTCTGAAATAGTTTCTGTGAGATTGGTTTATTTCTTCTTTCAATGTTTAGAAAAACTTACGTGAATTGATGTGGGCAGAGTTTTGTTATAGTAGGTTTTTAATAATGGATTAAATTTAGTTGACAGAATGATTTAGATTTTTTCCTTCTAGTGTCAGTTTTCATAAGCTGTATTTTTCAAAGAAAGTGTCCATTGTACTTTGTTGTCAAATTAGTGACATAGAGTTTTTGACAATATTTTCTTTTAATTATCTGTAGGATTTATAGTAACATCCTTTTTTGAATAATTGTGGCCTATCTCTTTTTATTTTTTCAGTATTATTAGGGATTTTCAATTTTATTAGTTTTTACAAAGAATTTGGTATACTGATTTCTCTATAATATGTTTGTTTTCTATTTCATTAACATTTGTTCTTTATTACTATTTTCCTTCCATTTTCTTTAGGTTTAATTTTATATTTTTTTCCCAATGTCTCAAGACAAATATTTCAATCAATAATTCTTGCCTTCTTTTTCTAATAGATGCATTTATGACTAAAAATTTCCTTCTAGAAACAGCTTTAGCTGCATTCAAAGTTTATATATAATTTTATTACGATTCAGTTCAAAATGTTCTCTACTTCTCATTACAGTTATTTCTTTGAACCACACATTATTCAGAAGTGTATTCATTAATTTTAAGACATCTGACTATTTTCCAGTGTTTTTCTGAAAATAAATTTTTAGCTTAAATCCATAAGGTCAGAGAAGACACTATATTACTTCAATCATTGAAATTTGTTGAGAATTGTGTTATTATTTATAATGCTCATCTTATACTTGAAAAGAATTTGTTTTCTGTGGATTTGGGAAGAAATGTCATATATATGACAAATATGATACATCATATATAATCAAAAAGGTTAAGTATGCTAAAGGTATTATTCATATTAAAATATTTGTTATCTCTATTTACTCTTTTCCCACATGTTATGCTATTGTATTTATGTACTTAAATTCTACACATATTTTGGCCGCATATGACTTCCCATTATTCCTTATTTACATCTGAAATGTTGTCTTCAGCTTAATTTTAATGCAGAACTGTTAATAACAGTTATCTGTATTTATGACTAAAACCACATTAGTTTTGCTTGCAAGTTTCAATGATATGTTCACTGGGTAGGAAATTCCAAGTTGGATGATATTTTCTTTCCACACTTTAAAAGTGACATTCCAATGTCTCTTTACTTCCACAAATTCTGTTTAGAAGTCAGCATTGACATTTTGTTGCTCCTTTGTAGAAAATGAGTCCTTTTTCTCTAGTCTTTAATTTTTTTTCTTTCAGTTTTCAGAAGTTTTGCTTACTCCGATGTGCCCAGGTATGGTTCTCTTTGTATTTATTCTGCTCGAAATTCATCGAGATTTTTGAATCTTTAGAAATTTTTTAACTACTATGTTTTCTAGTATTGATTGCTTCTGTCCAGTTTTACTTCTAGTCCTTTTTCTTTTTTTGTGATTCTGATTCAACATACGTATTTCTTCTTATATTTTCCATCCTTTTTTTCTCCATGCTTTTATCTGTGCATTTTCTGCTGGCACTTTTTCCCATTCACTAATTCTCTTCTGCTGTCTCTAATTTAATATTATCTAATTAATAATTTATTGTATGTTCAGTTGTAATATTCTCATTTGATTATGACAGTAAAACTCCATTTCTTCTCTCTCTACCTTTGTGCTATTATTATCATACATTTTCCTCTCCTTATGTTATAAAATTCTTAGTATAGTGTTACTCTTTTTGCCTTAAAGTTAGTTTTTTTCTTTTAATTTTAATAATTTTATTGAGATGTAATTCATTTAAAATATAAAATTCAATGACTTTTTAGTATATTCACAGATATATGTAATCATCACCACAGTAAATTTTAGAACATTCATCACCTCAAAAATAAACTCTGTGCCCCTTGGCTATTACTTCCCTAGGCCCCTATCTCCCAGCTGTAAACAACCAGTAATCTACTTCTGTCTCTATCGATTTAACTATTGTAGGAAATTCATATAAATGTAATTATATAATGTGATCTTTCGTGACTAGCTTCTTTCACTAAATATAATGTTTTCAAAATTCATCCATGTTGTAGCATGTGTTAATACTTCATTCATTTTGATTGCTGAATAGTGGTCCATCGTATGGACATAGCACATTTGCTTATCCATTTGTCTGGTGATGGGCATTTGAACTGGTTTAACTTTTGAATGTTAATGAATAATACTGCTATTAACATTCACGTACAAGATTTTGTGTGGACACGTATTTTCACTTCTCTTGGGTATACACTTAGGAGTGAAATTGCTGGGTCATATGGCAATGCTATGTTTAATTGTTTGAGGGACTGTTTTCCAGAGTGGCTGCACCATTCTACATTTCCACCAGCAGTGTATAAGGGTTCTGACTTCTCTATATGCTCTTAACACAAGTTATTATCTAACTTTTTGCCCTAGCCATTTTACTGGTTGTGAAATGGTATTTCATTGCGGTTTTGATTAGCATTCCTTTGATGACTAATGATGTCAAGCATCTTTTCATGTGCTTTTGATTATTCTTTAGTACAATTAAAAATAAGAGAAAATATGCTTTGTATTTTTCTTCATTTTTATCATATCAAGTATATCTCATTTCTTTGTATAGAACCAATTTTCCATCTAGTACTACATTTCTTCTGCTTGCGATATTTTATTTAACATTTCTCTCAACCAAGAATTAACAATGCCTGACCCTGCTTAGCTTCCAAGATCAGATGAGATCTGGCCCATTCAGAGAGGTATGGCCACAGACATCAGTAATGTTTCTTAGTAGATAGTGTAGATCAGCTGGCAATAAATTCTTTCAGCTCTTGTTTGTCTGGGGAAAAAAAGTAGTTTTCGTTTATTTTTGTAAAGATATTTTCACTAAGTATAAAATTCTCAGTTATCTGCTTTTTTCTTGTTTTCTTCAGAGTGCTTTAAATATGTCTTTGGCTTGCATAGTTTGACTACCTCTGCTATCATATCATATATTCACTCTGTTTGTAATGTTATCTTTATTTCTATCTTCAATATTTCCCTTTAACTTTGATTTTTGATAATTTTATTATAACCTGTCTCCATATATGGATTCTCTCTCTCTCTCTTTTTCTCATCTCTCTATTTACATGTGTTCATTCTATTTGGGATCCTCTGAGTTGCTTGCATCTGCAGTTTGTCGTCTTTCACTAAGTGAAATTCTCAGCCATTATTTCCTTAATTATATATTTTTTGCTCTCTCTTTTTCATCTGGATCTTTCATGACTCATACGTTTGATCACTTGATATTGCCCCTCAGTTCTTAGATGTTTTGTTTGGTTTTTATAACTTATTCTTTTCTCCTTATGTTTTAGTTTGGATAATTTCTATTGACTTATCTCCAAATGAATAATTCCTTCTTCATGTGTATTCTGTGTTATTCTAAGCCCATCATGGAAAATATCATTTCTGATATTCTGGGTTTTTTCCTCGGATTTCTATTTGTCTCCTTTTTATAATTCTCCATTTCTCTGCTGAAATTCTCCCATTTGTTTATGCATGTTGCTTGTTTTTAGTGATTCTTTAATGAAAATTATCATATTTATTTCAAAATCTCTGTTTGATAGCTTCAACATCTGTGTTATCTCTGAGTTTCTGAGTCCAGTTCTGTCAACGGCCTTATCTCTTGACAATGAAGTATTATTTTTTCATGCTTCTCATAATTTTATTATGTTCCAGACATCATGCATAGAAAGATAGGAGAGGTAGAGGCAAATAGTATACTTGGCTGGAAATAGCTATGTCTCTTCTTCTATCAGGTCATTAGTGTGGGGTGATATGGGGGGTAGTGAGTCACTGTAGATAATAATTGATCTGGATTTGTGTTTTGGTATTGCAAACTGACCACAGACTTCAAGTTTCTCTCTCAGTGGGCTGCTGTTAACTTGTGTTTGAAATGAGGTCTAGGGTATGGGAAGATTTTTCTCAATGATCTTGCTCCACTCCCAGCTTTCAGTAGTCTCTGCATACCTGCACCATTCTTTGACCTCTCCTCTAGGAGTAGATGGGTATTACCTGTTACTCTCTGCCAAGCTCATAGTTGGAACTAGAGAATTCTTCATTTTTCTGTTTCAGCCTTAGTCATCCATCTACTCTGTGTACTCTGGGCCTCAGAAGTGGAGCAATTTTTGTGTTGCTGTCCTTCTCCACCTATGACAGTCAAACTCTTCCTTTTATCTATGCAGGCTCTTGAACAAGAGATCATTTCTTGCCCTTCCCTCAATGATAACAGACTTCTATTTTGTATTGGTACAGGATCCTAGGACCAAAAATGTTTTCTCCCCCAAGAAAAGACAGCTTTCTTTCCACTCTTTTTGTTTGTTTGTTTGTTTTTGTTTTTGTTTTTTAGAAGCTATAGATTTTGCCTGAGCCCTGGACAGAAAGATTTTCTACCTCTCCTTCAGTGGCTTAAGTCTTTGCTTCATATGAGAAAAGTGTTCAGGGAAATGTATGGTGTTTCATGCCTGTCTTCCCACTCCACAGCTATCAATAGTCTCCTACATGCCTATACCACAGAGGGAGGTCCTCTGGTTCTCTTGATCTGTCTCCAATCTTTGTTAGGAGCACCCAGTGGTGGCTCATAAAACATTGTTTGTGAGTGAGTACAGATTCCTCTTGTGTCTGGGGCTTTCAGTCATTCTAAATTGTCACACTACCCCATACATGGCCTTTAAGAATTCATTAAATTAATTGAGGCCATCTCTTTCTCTCATGCTTTGTCAAACACTGTTTGCATGCCTCATCTTCTTTTGAAGAAATGTATCACTTTGTAATTTAGCTTGTTTGTGGTCTTGTGATCTCAATCTGTGATGAACTCAAGGAAAGTTTGATTTTGTAGGTTGTCCAATTTTTTCTTACTGCCAGGTTGGAAGCTACATTTTTTTTATAATTTCCTACATTCTAAGAGTGGGCTCATACTCTATGCCAGGCTATCTTCTGGAAAAGAAAAAAATTGGCAAGGCCCATCCTTTTGAGAAATTTATAGTCTAGTAGAGGGGCAATAAGCACATGGAGAAATAAATTAAACAAATAGGAGATATATGATGTTGTATAACTGAACTTCAATCAGGAAAGGAGCTATAAAAAATAAAGCACACTTCATTGACTGGAAGTTACTTTGAAATGTTACTTTCTAGCAATTATTGAGAAGAGACTTGAGAATTAACCAGCTATGCAAAGATATGGGAGAATATTCTAGGCACAATAAACCAGGAATTGAAAAACGCATGAGTAAAGTGAGGCATAGACTTGATATTTTTGAAGAATCATCAAAGAATGATGGAGAGGGTGGCAGGAGATGAGATGGGAGAAACTGATGGGAGTGTGATGTAAGACTACAGTCCAAAATAAGAGGCATAGATTTTATTCTAAGTAAGCTGGTATTCACTGGTGTGGTTTAAGCCAATTATACATGATATTCAGTTACTTGGTTAGATACAGTACACTTAACCATTAGGGATTACATGAAGTTGGTTACTTTCTGTAACTAGAATCCTTAGTGCAAGTTGACCATTAATTCATATGCTACTCAAAAATTTTGAGGTGCAAAGGATAGTAAAGATCACCTAATCTCGCCTTATTAATAAGATTTCTTATTCTGTCCTTTCCTATAAGGAATACTGGTTTCTTCATTCTACTCAGACAGTTTTATGCACTTCTTTTGAAAAGGAAAAAAAATATCAAAATTTACTCTGTAATTTTGAATTCAGAATTTCTAAAAAATCTAGATGAATCTCATATCCCAAGAAGAAATGCCTCTAGTGGAATTGCGCTGCTTTTCAGGTTAGCTTCACAATACAGCTCCCACAAGGTTAATGCTCAAAGTTCAATGACATGTATCAAATTTTAAAATGGTAATACATTTTTACCCTACCCCAACCTAGAGACTTTACAGGAATGCACATTTTCCAGGGGATAGTCCCATTTTTCTGTCTTTTGAATGAGGAAAAAAGGCATCATTATTGATAGATTGGATTTTCAAAACCTCTGAGACTCAAATGCCAACATCTCACCTTTTAAATGTAGCCAACAGCATTAGATGCCACTTACAAGCTTTACGCTAAACTCTTAAAAAATATGAGGAAAAGATTTTCAGGGAAGGCATTTTGAAATGCCACTAGATCCACTATAGTCATTAAAGACCATAGAACTCAAGGCTGAATTTCCCTTAAGAGAATGTCTTGCCTTTCCATTCCTTCCTTCTCCTATTTATTCTTTAATCAAGTATTTACTGAGCATCTACTACAAAATCATTATTTGATGTACTGTGAGGCACACAAAAAAATAAGCAATTCAGTTTCTGCACTGAAGAAGCCCACACTGTCTAAAACAGGGGATGAAACAGACAAAATATTTATAGCCATATGTAGGGGCCACTTTCATGCTGCAAACAGTACTTAGCTTTTGGACACTTATAGAAGTAAGAGGGCTCAATTCTTTTGCTGTACACAATATTAGGATATTTAGGGCTACTTCTTATTGCATGATTCTTCTTAATACGAGGGTTGTCTCTTCATTAAAGGCACCATTTTAAAAAGAGTTGAGAGGGAAAGTAATTTTTGGTGGTGATGGGAGTTATATGTTTGGGTAACTGAGACAGTGGTCATATAGGAGACACCTGACCTGGGCCTCAGAAGTAGTAGTCCACAGATAGCAAAAGATAGAAAATTTAGCTCTGGAAGGCTCTGGAAGGCTAAATTACATCACATTGGGGATTTAATTAAAGTCAGAGGCCAGATGAGCCCTCAGATAGAGAGGATATAAAATGAGAACACTGAGGGCCAATCCTGGAGCTTTGGGGAATACTAATTCTTGCATAAAGTCTGCAGCCATGGCAGGGTCCTGCATGTGAGGAAATCATATCCAGAGCCCTGAAGTCATTAACATAAGTCTAACAAACTACGCTTGTGCCTAGTACAGACAAAGCACCATACAAAGCAATTATGCACCATCGGTCTGGATGTTTACATGAAGGCTAGACATAGATTCCAAGTTATTTAACTTGACCTTTTGTGTATAAAAGCCCATGTCAAAGGTTGACTATTCGTTTTTATTTAGTGTAAAGCAAAACCCCCATTATAAGGACCTTTCCTTTTTATTTTTTCACTCCTAGGTAACTTTATCCTTCTGGTCCCTTGAGGAATCACCAGGTAAATTGACAAGGCACATAAACTCAAACTGCCCGAGTTAAGTTTTGGTTTCTGTACTTTCTTCAATTATAAGTAGCTATCTCAGGAGGGCCTGGGGCTCAGAAGACAGATAGAATTTATCTAACTGCTGCCAGAATGTAATTTAAAATGAATCCAAGAGGAAAAGAGCTTTCCCAAATATTCCCACTGTGGCACGAGGGGTGGAAGGGTTTTTGCTAGAACAAGGATGAGGGGTGAGAGCTTGTGAGGATGTTTCTGCTGACAGTCTTTCAGGAACTGTATAGAAGTAGCTAACATGGCTAGCTATATATCTTCTGCCCTCTTCCTTGACAAGTGAGTTCTTTCTCTCTAACTGACTCTGTCTTATGTATACATAGCTCAGATTGTGCAGGATTTTGCAACTTACAGACAGATCTGCTATTAAGGCATAGTTGTAGCACAAGGTTTGCAAAACAGACTTAGTAAGCAACATCTATAAAGACTTCCCAGCTGCTTTGTGACTGAACCAGGACTTAAATCCAGGATTACACTTTTTCCAATGCTCTGCAACTTGACTCGGAGCAACTTGAAGCATTTAATATAGAATATGCAAATTGCTGGTAGGGGAGTGGCTAAAAAGTCATTTATCATTTGTGTAGGCCATTGATGGGCCAGAGAAAGGGGATGGAAATTAGCATCCAGAAAGAAGGTAGAAACACTGAAGAGAGAGCAGAAGGAGAAAGCAAGAGGGAGGAGTAATGCCTAAATGGGTGAATAGCCACTGTGGAGGGACCTCGGAGAGTGTTAAACCTTGAACATTTGTGCTCTCCACAGTGGTGCCAAATTTGTATAATCCTGGAGCGTGAAGCCAGGTGATGCTGTGGACCAGGCGAGAGAGGCTCCTCCTCCTAGTTCACTAAGGAATTTATTAAACTAACGCTGCTTGGAAAGGAGGAGTTGACAATAAGCTTTGCCTACCCCATTCTGTCTCGCATTGGAGGCAATCCAAATAGGGAGGTGGAAAAGAGGACATCTTAATGGTTTGCTAGAAAAGAAGAAATCAGACTATCCAATGAATAAAATACTATCTGCGCTTTAGACTTCCTTTGAGGCCGAGGATTGCCCAAACCAGCCAAAATGGATCTCAGAAAATGAAAGCATTTTAAAGAGTAAGTTACTCTCACCCAACCATAAAGTGTGGGGAATGAGAATGTGTTTTCAAGTCCTCCCTGGGAAGTTGCTCTTCGAATTGTATGATGTAGGCACACAGATTTCTACAGACCAAGAGGGCCACCCACAGTCATTCCTCAGGCACATACCCCTTCCATGACAAAAAGGGTAATCTGGCCCCATGAGAACCTAATGAGCAGAAGAGGGGAGTATAAAGAAGGCAAATGTCACCAACAGGAATTCTAATTTAGCATAATTCTGGTTTGGAGGTAAATTTATATTTATAAATATTTTGTCTTTTTTTCTCCATGAAACATATGCAGCAATCACTTACCTGGAAGGTGAATCTATATTCTGTACACTTTCCAATTGAAGGTGATTAATATACAAAAATATTTGTACTGTATAAGACTCACATATTTGACTGCAGGGTGCAAAGTTTAAAAAAAATGGGTGATATCTAACACATTTGGAACTGATTCATAAGAAAAACTATTAAAATTACCCTTGAAATTAAAAAAAAAAAGGAGTGGAGGAATATACAAAAAGTAAAATAAGCTTGCAAATTGTCTTATAGATATTACCAGGAGTAGACTATTTGCTAGAGTGGGAAGACAGAGGGGATAAAATATCACTGTTTATTTCAATACTGTTCATAGTAAGAAACTAATAGTATCTAATAAAGAAGCAATTAAAGGTATCGTATAAAGATATGTATTGAAAGATAATGAGTAAAACAAAAAAAAAGTGCTTTCTGAAGTAGCAAGAGAATTATCAAAAAGAGTGAGAAAACAAATAAATACTACATAATATAATACACATACGTGCGCGCACACACACATACACACACACGCTGCCAGCCAAAAAGCATTTTTTTGAAAGTACACTTTATAATGCTAAAGGCTATAATTCACAAAAGCATTCAATAAAACAGCAACAACTTACATAAAACAGAAACTACAGAAGCAAGGAGAAATAGACAAAAATGCACGAATAATAAACAACTTTAATACATTTCTCACAGTCCAAGACAAATAAACAAAAATTTAGTAAGAATAGAACTGAATAACATAATCAATAATGTAGATCTTGTGGGTGTATATCAAATTTTGAATTCCATTAACAGAGAATAAACATTTTTAAGTGCACATAAGGAATATTTTAATTTAAAAAGGGGGATAGTATCTGCTGACTCATGCACCCGAGATGTTTAAGAATTGATTTTATTCAGGTATACCTAAATCCAAGAGACCAAACAATGTCAGGAATCTCTCTTTATCACTTCATCCAACTTTGTTCTGTTTTGTTATGATACTCAGGCAGGATTTTTCCAAGAGGTGGTGAAGATAACCACCAGAAGCTCTGGCTTACATTGTACTGATACTTAAAAATTAAGACTTTGTCCTCTAATATCCATAGCAATCTCTAACAAGAACTCTGATAGGTCATTTACTCATGTATCCATCCAGCCCAATCATTGGAGATGAGGTACTCTAATTGTTTTATCTTGGTCATATGTCATCATGGAAATTAGGAGAGGAGGCTCCTAAAAGAAAAACGAGGACCTTCATATTATAAGAGATAAAAAGTTGAACAAAAATAGAAGTTATCTGCCTCAAAGCAATGTGATGAATATTATAATAAAGAAACAGGATGCAGGGTTAGAACACATAAAGAGTGATCAACTCTATTTTGGAGATGTTTAAGGAAAACTTTAGCAGAAGATAGTAAGATGAGTTTTAAATGATAAGTACACATTCTCTAATAATATCAAGGGGAGGACATTGTAAGTGAAAGGAACAGCATGTGTCAATTCACCTACAATGAAAGAGAATGATACTGAGTAGGGAGAGGAAAAGTTGGGGAATAATGAAACATAAGAATGGAGAAGTTAAGTAGATTTAGATCGCAAAGATTCTATAAGTTATTATGCTAGTCATTTCCCTCTGCTTTCAGTTCCATTTCCATCATTCTTCTGCTCTGTGGGGAACTATAGAGTAAGATCTTTTGCTAATTGGCTTTCTGGAAAGCTTAGGCAATGGCAGTTTAAGCAATGGAAGGCATAGGAAAGGAAGGCAATGGAAGAAAATAGAAAGGCGGAGGCAGAGTATTTCTGTCTTGCTCTGAATTGAATGACTTCTCCAGTAATAGCTCCATTATTTCAATGCCTGGAGCTCCTGTGAAGAGCCCCTCTCTCAATGATCTCATCTCCCACCTCTAATTTCTACCTCTTTCTTGCTAATGTCTGCATTGCCTTTTCATCCTCTGTATGGTATCTTAGCTCTTCCATTAGCTGTAGAGCCAATTTCCTCTAAGTTCCATGTATTTGAAAACCTAGAATAGTTGTTCTTTACCTTATTGGAGTATGACTAATATGGTAATACTGTAGAATTTAGACTTTATCCTGTGTGCGATAAGAAAGATCTTATTCAAAAGAGTGATATGTTTGAGTTGTGCCTTAGAAGAACCCCCCAGGCAATGGTTAGTGAGAAATTGGAAGAAGGAGAATTATACAGAAAGTAAATGTTATATAAGATGGATGCCAAGTGTCTCAGCTAAAGCAGTGATGGAGAGAAGGTATTGGATTAATGATATATTTAAGAGGTGGCATTGTAAAGTTCTAATGGTTAATTGAATAAGAGAGTGTTTGCACATAAGCGGCAGGCATATTAATATGAGCCTGTGAGGACTGTGAGAGAATGACACATTTTCTCCCTCATCCCGCATTTTTTAATTCGTGTCAAAGTCTAATATTAAAAGATTTGTGTCTAGGCCCACTTGGAGGGCAGTCTGGGAGTACAGTACATAGGAAGTTCCCAGAGCTTGCCAAAAAAAGATTTATTCCTTATGAATATATTCTTTGGTGTTACATGTACAGAGGGAAGAGATTAGATGGAGAAATTGAGTGACTAATCAGAGCTAGAAAAGAGGTAAACAATGAATCATTAGAATACCATTGGATGGTCCTGAGTACACTAACAGAATCTTAAAGGAAATGGATCAAGCAATTTGGGTTTTATTTCCTCTCAACTTACTCCAGTGTTACTCTCTTTCCATCAGCACTGATAACTGAGCCTTAGTGGGGAGATAGACTGATATGCTTCACTTTCTAAACACAACAATTTGAGAACTGACCAGCGTTCAAGCACAGCTACTTTGACCCTTTGAACCATGAATTTCCTACTTCTGTCACTTCCTTTCTCCCAATAGGCGAAAGGACATCAGAATCTTCTCTATGTTTCATCCAACCCATGATTATGCCGCTAACACGGCACCAAGATCCTTGTGGTAGTAGAGTATGGTTTACTCTTTGATATTTATTTTAGAAGATTTAAGTTCATGAGCAAAATTAGTTGTTCTGTCCCAGCCTAGCACATCTATATACTAGGCAACACATAGTGTAAGGTACAACACCCCAAAGACGTTCTCATTTCCAACTTGGTCTTGCTTTAATCACACTTTTGTTTAATGATAAACCAATGGCTACATTTATCAAACCTAATTAAAGTGCTGATCCTGGGAATCCCCAGACTCTAAGCTTTTCCTAATAGGCGCCTGCCATTCCAGCTTTGGAATGTCTCTGAGAAGACACTGAAGTTTCTCTTCTACACCTAAGGATTCAACCGTTCCTGTCCCAGTTATCTATTGCTATGTAACGAAATCCAGACCTTAAAATTTAAACAACTATTTTATTATTTCTCATAATTTTGTGGGTTAGGAATTCGAGATTCAAGTAGACCTTAGCTGGGTGATCCTTCTATTTCCATGCCATCAATTGAGGTCACTTTGTGGTATTCGATTGATTCATAAGCTGGGTCAAGTGGATCCAAGATGGATCATTTACATTTTGTCACCTTGGAGGGGATGGCTGGGCTGGGTTTCTGGCTCGTCATCATCGTAGTCTCTGTGCAGACACATCTTACATGGTAGATTAGGACACCAAATATGACACGGTGGAAGCTACATGAGCATGTATGATGTATGCATAGAGAACACTTCTGCTGTATTCTGTTGGTTAAAGTTGTCACAATTCCACCCTGATTCAAGGGGGAGTGGACATTGACCACTAACTCTTGAAGGAAAGAGTATTAAAGAATTTGAGGCCATATTTAAAAAATATCACACTCTCTTTAGACAAAATCCTCTATCTAATTTTAGTTCTAGAATATTGTGCCAAATCTACCATTCAGGGGGCAATATGAGTTTGGCAAAATGTAGTTACAAAATGCTAAACAGTTTTCTTAACTCCCTATGATTTTCAGAGCGTTTAAAAAGCTAATATGCATTGGGAATCTCTAAGAGTAGGATATGGTATATGTCACTTTGCAAAGTATCTTGACATTGGAATGTCCCAGGACTAGTCTTCCACGTAAGGTATCTTGAAAAGCTGGCTTGGACGTGACTGAAACAAAGAGAAAGGGAACAGGCATCATTTCTTATATTCCAGAAGTTACAGGGGGACAGAGACAAGAATAAAATTTTAAAGAATAAAGCAGACATAATTTTCTAAGATGCTTTAAGTAACTAGAAGTCACCTAAAGCTGAGTGGGCAACAAGAGTGTTATCATGGGTTAAAAAGTAAGCTCATAGATATCCAAGTTAATATGAAGGTAAAATAAGTACCTGCTTCAAAAAATATTAGTCATAAACTACTCAGAATCTTTTACAGGCTTTTTTATTCTTTCTGAACATCTTAATTAAAATTTAAAATGACTGACAATGTTAGCTTCCTTGAGAACTGAAGGAGCATCCACAGAAGTCCATGGAATGTGCAGTGTCTTGTAATCTTTGCTGAGGGCAAAGCAACCCCATAAAACAGTAAGATGTTAATTATTTATTATGGGGCTGTGGAAAAGGCCAAAATATAGGGCCTCTCTCACTTTGGGGATTTGGGTTTGCAAGTTATAGGACTGAAGGGAAATAACTTTGAAATTACAGGAAATCAGAGACAGGAAATTTTGGTTTTGGTCAAAAGCCATAATGTCTTTTGGTGAACTTCATTTGATGAACCTCGACAATAACTGAATAGGGTAGGAGAGTCTATTAAGCTGTTTCAAGACCTGGATATATTCATGTGGAAAGATATATGGCTTCATATAACTTTCAGCATATCAAGGTGCCATTCGCAAACAAGATGATCTATGGTGTTCATCATTCACAACTCGCTTCCATAAAGATTGGGAACAATACCATGAAAAGATCCAATCATAGCGCCTAAATACAAAATACAAAGGCCTGAGGGGTCTGGTTTTGATTTGGGAACAGGATGAGGCTACAGGAAACTGCCCCAACACTGAGAGGACTTCTGGTATCTTAGCATAGGGACAAGCATGGATGAGGAGGGAAGAGCCAGGGCCAGGTATGATTGGCAGGTAGCATGGCACGACAAACAGGCCCTCAGGCCCTTTCTCTCTTCTCCTTACAATGTGGACACTTTTGTGTTGCTGCTCCCATTCAAACAATGAGGAAAAGAGAAGTAGGAATGCTGGGACAAGAGACAAGTTGACACTTGAGAAACAAAGTCTTTGTCTCATATGTTTCTCTTTGCTGAAGAAACTGAGAGTTCTCTTCACCATTTGTCCACTTCCCTACTTCTTACTAACCAGTTCCTAAGGGATCTCTGGGCCAGCGTTTCCCAAGGAATGGGACAGCACCTCCTTCAGGCCTTTGTAGGATGATTTTAGATCGCATGCAGATAAGGCATGAAAAACAGTGGCTTGCACAGTAAGAAAGTGAGTCCCTTTTGAATATGTTTTAACCTTCTGATTATATGAAGGAGTTCTCTAACAATTGCTAATCTTTCTTTTGTCTTCCTGTCTCAACAGGATCTAGCCGGAATTTAATAACATTATTTTGTTTACATTCTATTTATTTTTACAGTTATCTTCTTTATGTTGCAAGTGGCTCTGATTTTTCACTTAGAGTAATGGTATAATTTTTTATTATGAAATAAATTTAAGCTTGAAAAAAGGAATTAATTTAAATTAAAAAAATAGTACAGTTCAGGTGATATGAATATTCTTTGCTTAATGACGGGATATTTTTTAGGAAATGCATCGTTAGGCAATGTCTTCATTGTGCAAACATCATGGAATGTTCTGACATGACCAGGACAGAGTTCTAAACCTAGACCAGACCTAAAAGGACCCTGCCTGTCTTTCTAGCCTCATTTTCTCTTTTTGTCTATTATACCTCTTTATTTTTCATTTTATTTTATTTATCTATTTATTTACTTACTTACTTACTTACTTACTTACTTATTTACTTATTTATTTTTATTATGGTGACATTGGTCAACGAAATCCAGTAAGTTTCAGGTGTACAATTCAACAGTAAGGCATATATATGTATATCGTCTTGTGTGTTCACCGCCCATAGTTAGATTTCTTTCTGTCACCACATATTTGACTCCTTTTATCCCATCTACCTCCTCCCTCTCTGCTCCCCTATCTCATTTTTTGAACTTTTTTGTTGAAGAATAACATACGCAAATTAAAGATCATAAGTCGTAAATGTGTAACTTAATGAATTTTCCCAAACTGAACTTTCCCACCCATGTAACTAGCACGCAGATCATGAAACTTAATATTGCTGGCACCCTAGAAGCCCATTAGTCATTAGCCCTCCAAAGGAGAACTACTACTCAGCTTTCACACCTTTTATAAGTACAAGCATTCAGTGTACCTGCTGGTGTCTTATTTCTCTCACCCAACCTTATGTCTGTAAGACTCCATCATACTATTGTATGCAGTTGTGCTTCATTCATTCTCATAGCTGAATAGTTTTCCAGTGTGAATGCGCCATAATTTATTTATCCATTCTTCTGTTAATAGGCATTCCGATAGTTTCTAGTTTGGGGATATTATCAACATTGCTGTTATGAATAGTCAGGCACATATTTTTGGTGCACAAATATATGTTTTTCTGTGAGGTATATATCGAGGAGGAGGAGGCCTGGGTCATAGGGCCCAGCCTCATTTACTATTGTCACCCTTGCTCACTTTGCTTTCCTCCTTAGGGTCTTCCCCAGGGAGCACTCTTGTGCTGCACACTCTGTACCTTACTGGGCTTCTGCTGTGTTGCACATAGAATAACCACTGCATAATACGCACTTCATGCCACTTCATTGTGTGGACGGTAAGCTCTATGGAGAGGATGCATGAATGTTCTACTGAGTCCCTGGGCCTGAGAATAGCGAGTAGCACAATGGTGGGTACTAAATAATTATTTACTAGATAAGTGAGTGGCACACAAGGCCATGGCCAAACTAACCAACCAAGGTTTCAGCTATTGGGGTACTTGTAATTGCTCAGAGGAACCTCCCAGCATCCTTGCTGATGCCAAGCTCCATGTCAATTAGTTAGTTCCTCAAATTCCACTGACAATAAACATGTTTGTTTCCAAAGCCTGGGGAGAACAGGGTCTGCAGGAAGGAGACAAGTAGTAGCTCTTGTGGGAAGACTGTGGGGGCAGGAGCAACTTGGGCCTGGGATGCCTGTGTTACAAATAACCTTCACAGCAGGGTCTACTTCTAAGCGAAGTGAGCTGGATTCACTCTAAGGGAGGTGGTCTTCAACCCCCTTCCTGCAACTTCTCCATTTTCTCTTAGGACGCTTGTTTTTCTTCTTTGGCCCTCTCCTGTGGACTGTAACAACCAGAGCACCCACCACACCTGCAAGTATTGTCAGGCCCCTTCACCCAGATCATGGCCAGCTACCATTCCTTCTTTGTGTTAGGACACTAATTCATAAAAAGACACTAACATTTAATAGCTCTTCCATGTGTACAGGAACCAAAATGCAATTTCAGAAATGCCCTTTCAGAATTATAAACAATTTTATTTTTAGTAGATGTCATCGATTGGTATAAACAGTAGCAACAATAAAAATGCATTATATAAGTGTTAAATAAAATATTTATTTATTAGCATGTTATATGTCCTTAGATAATCACAACCATCACTCTTTTATCACAAGACTTGGTGAGGGTACATGGGAGCTGACAGCAGCAAAAAGCACCAGAAAAGGAAGGAGAAGTAGAGGATAGTGATTATTAATCTGAGACACTGTTCTTGCTAACTCCCAAGCTTGGAAATGTGGGAAGAGCCAGATACTGGAGTTGGAGAGTTTAAGGGACAAAAATGCTTTGGGCTACCTCTTCACCACCTCTTTCCAACAGTGGTTTCCTTACTATAGAGGAATAGCCACTCTGCTATCACTTAGCAGAGGAAGAATCAGCATCATGGAGGGTAATTAAACACAGTCAAAATAAGTTGATGGTAGGTAACACTTCTATTTTATGAGAAAATATGGGTATTAGGCTATTAAATAATGTATGTATTTAGAGTTCATTATATATATGTATACTAATTATTAAGGTGCTGAAAATTTGTTATTTTTAAATTAACAAATTTAAAAATAAAGAATAAAGAAGGATTTTAACTTTGAGGAATAAAGAAAGGTTCAGGACATACTGCCAAACATGTGTCTTTGTGTTTCTAGCTCAGAAAATCTGTGTCGATTGATTTATTGGTTCTTGCCAAAAAGGAATACAGGAGATAAACTTTTCCCTCCTTCTCATGTTGAAGAGGGTATATCCACCTCCCAATTGGCATGAACCTGCTAACCCATAATTTGACTAATTCATTCTAACTCTCCACTTAAATAAAGCAAGTAAAAAAACAAACAAACAAAAAAAGAAAACATCATTTTAAAGCCATTTCTCAATAAAGTCTCTTGAGTCTTGTGTATGGTTTTAAGTCCACATCTCAGATTCTCTTGTTTCCATGTGTCTCTCACAAGTTTTAGCAAAGAAAAAGACTTACTCATCTTAAATTTAGGGATTTGATAAATGTCTAATACAAAAAATTAACTTATCAATAAAGAGAGAAATATTGGCTGACCAAAATGGGAATTTCTTTTTACTGATGAACAGATTTAGACAACCAGTACAGAATTTGACATATGACAGTTTCCTTCTCCTTTCCTATTATTACTTAATGCATTAAATCACTCATTCATTAATTTGCTTCTTGGTTTGTTCTTTCACTCAGCATTCATTGAGTACTTACCATATACCCGTCAGTCTTGGTGTCAGGAGCTTGATATGAGAGATAAGTTTGAATTTTTATCCCAGGTTGCTCACAATTCTTTCCTTTTGATAGTTCCCGTCCCTCCCTGCCCCCACCCTTTACATAGTTTATCTCTTTAAGGTAGTCAAGTGGAATTGAATGTTCCAAGAATGATAATGGGTCAATCCAGTTCTTGGGTTGAGCCTGGTGGGTAAATACATCAGGAATCTTATCCTATCATACAGTGGTCCTCAACTTTTTTTTAGCACCAGGGCCCAGTGCTCCTATGAGAATCTAATGCCTGATGATCTGAGGTGGAGCCGAGGTGATGATGCTATTGCTGGAAAGTGGCTGCAATACAGATGAAGCTTCATTTGCTCGTTCACTGCTCGCCTCCTACTGTGTGGCCTGTTCCTAACAGGTCACCGACTGGTACTGGTCCACAGCCCAGGGGTGGGGACTCCTGCTATAATACCTGCCTGCCCTTGGGTGTGGTGTCAATCTCATATGTCAAAATCAAAAGAGCACACACAAAATCGAACATGAGAAAGTGTAAATTACTAAAAAAAAAGAGAACAGGAAACAAGAAAAGGATGCATTAGCCATTGAAAAATGAGAAGTCATTCATTTATTTATTCCACAACTATCTGTTAATCTCTTACTATGTGACAATTATAGGTCTTGGGGAAACAGCAGTAAGCAAACAGATTTAAAACTCTGCCCTGATTGGTTTTACATTAAGAACAATGCCTGAGTACATCCTATTTGTCTGGAGCTTTATTTATAATTTCTCCTGTTCCTCTCAACGACCTATCTGAAGCTCTGATACCATAATCAGTTTGCCAGTGGTCTTATAGCTGAAAGGTGGCAGCATTAGAATGAAATCCAAACAATGTTCTGTCTCTTTCACCAGAATGCCTCCCAGATCATGGGGTTGCTTTGACAACTTGTCTGGGGAGTAAAAATGATCAGCATCTAGGTTCCCTCCACCACTTCCTGCCTTAGTGGCCACTGTTAGCAAATACCTACTTGGAACCAGGACAGGACCAGATAAAGACTTGAGGTGCCTTTTGGCTCCCTAAAAGGCCTTCCCCAGGGAGCACTGTGGGGCTGCCTGCCCAGATAGCTGAATTGTTGGACTGACTTCTTTCTCATAGGTTTACCAGGAGGTATAACAATTACTGAACTTACTCTCCTCCCATAGCCCAGGGACATGAGTTTAAACCTCCTATGTTTGTGTACATCTCCCAATCTGGAACACCCACCTGCCCATCCATGGTCTTACTTTCTGTTTAAATTCAGCCTTTCTTCAGGGTCATGCAAGCAGCCTCTTCTACAAATATTCATGAAATTCCCTCCTTAGCCTTTCCCACCTAGAGCCTTTGCTTGGACTCCCTCAAATTTTATTCAGCTTTGAAACACATCAAGATTGGTTTCCTGGCTGTCTACCCCACTTGACTGACAATCCCAGAGGGCAAGAATGTATCTCATTTCTTTCTTTTCCTAGAATATGACCCTTGTATCGGATACAGACACATTGATAACCTTATTTTTTTATTAATTAAAGGGACAAATTAATCAACAATGAAAGGTATGAGAAAATGAATGAGTAATTGAATAAGTAAATAGTGATCGAAGGAGTGAATGAGGAATGACACATGCCATTTGAAGCAAGAGGGGCTCTTATGCCAGTGATACATGTCAGTCCCTAAAGACATGGGGGGAAAGGTGCTTTTGCTATAAGTGGTCCCTTCCAAAGTTTTTGTTTGTTTACTTGTTTGTAAAATCAAGTGGTGGGCCCTATCTGGCTGGAAATGTGGCAGTGGAGGAGGTAAACAAGTGCATACCTACAGCTATAGCTCAGGAAGCAGTACCCAGGACAAAAATAAGGTCCAAAATGCCTTCTGTCCTACATAGAACCAGGCTGGGATGCATTAATTTAAATTATAAAAAGATAACAATAATAAAATTTTCTAAATCTGAACGGAAGTAAAAACACATTTATTGAGTACAAGGGCTAGGCTATTATATATCCATGGGCCTTTATTCACAATTCCAAATCCCCAAAAACTATGAAAATCAAGTTTTATCAGCACATTTGGTGACATGTACTTTTATTGACCCCACTTAGTTGAAAATAGTCGTATGTTTTGCTGTAGAAATACTTCCACGTTTGATCCATGGGTGCTGAAGAGGTTCTTTATTATGACATAGATGAACAGTATTACTTTTCTAAAATGCGTCAGGATTTCAAACAAGGGACTGTGTCTGAATCTGTCCCATATTTAGGAACTAATGAATTAAAGTCCAGTGGATGCCCAAAGTGAAGAGGTTCAAAGCAGAATTGATGCAAAATCCAGGGCCATCTCAACAGGCTAGTGCCAAGAGAGAGAGAGCAAGACATAAAAGCCCCAAACCAGAATACTTCCCTCTTGCAGACCAGATTTCAACCCAAGGGCCACAGGTCCATGTGGTTATTTCTGCAGGACACTAACAAAAAATGGTTGTCCCCACACCGGTTTTAATTAACCACCATGGCCGGGATTCTCACATGGCTTCACGCCCTCATCACCACTGCTGGGCTTGCTCACTTTCAAATGTTAGCTTGTTATTAACCATACTGATAAGAATGCTATGAGTGCTCACTGTATCTTAAGTGTCCATGCCACCAACGCCTAGCTCAGGGCCCCACATAGAATAAACACTCAATAAATGGGCTCAATAAATATTTAATGAACATATACAGTATGTTTCTCTTTATGATGTGTTTTATATAAATTATCTCATTTAATCTTCAAAATGACCCTATGAGTCAGGCAAGTGAAATGAGTCCCAGGGAGATTAAAGTACTTGCCCAAGATTACAGCAAGAAAACAGTTCTGCTACGACTTGCAACCAGAGTTGTCTGGTTAAAAAAAACTTATCTTCTTTCTTTGGCATCATGTGCTTATGTAGACTGAACCCTCAGAATTGAAGATGATCTGGTAAAAATGCTTGGTCATGGGGAAAGTCTTGGAATAAGAGAAACAGCTGATGAACCATTAGCAGGGGCCTTGTGGGTATTAAGTAGGGCCATCAGGAGATAATGCCCTTACCTGCTTCTGCTCTCTTGGGAGATTAATCAGGACTGCTAGGAGGAGAAGAGGTGGCACAGATGCACAGATGGTGGCCATTAGAGGAGCGAAACCCTCTTCCAGGGCACCCCAGATCCAGCACTGCTACACCCCTCATTTGTGTGTGTCTGGAGCTGATATTGGGACTAATAAAGGGGTGGAGACTTTAGAAGTTTAATGGAGAAAGCAGGGACAACTTGACAGGGAGATAGGTGAGACTGTGTGACCACCTCAGGTTATGAGAAGCTGAACTTGCTGCAAGAACCCCATAAACACCTTTGGCAGATGAATCTGCCCATGAAGACACCACCTTTCCCTGTGAGAACAAGTCTGCGAGGGAGGTTCTAACTTTACATGATGTCATCCCAGCAATCCTCCAAGGGAAGGATGATTCAGCCTGGGTCCCCATCCCGCCTTCATGGCCCCTGCCTGACCTCTGGAAAATAGATGCTGGGTCCAAAGTGGGTAGAGAGGGGCCCCGTGTCTGGGATCCTGCACATTCCTCAGCAATAAGCAGGGTCCTAGGCGCCACCCTGCCCCTTGACTTACACAATGGGGAAGGGAGTAGGTATTCCACACTCAGTATGTCTTTGTTTTCCAGTGACAGAACATGGTCTTCGCCCTCTCTCCAAACACAGCTCAAAAACTGGTTAGAAATATACTGTGTGAACTCCAGGCCAAGTCTCCAGTTCCTCAGTGGCAGCACCTGAGAAACTAAGCTAGGCCCCAGTCTCAATTTTACCTTTGATTCCTGGTCTGGCCCAGGCCATCCATCAGGAGACACTTCATGGGATCCTCTTGCTTCCCCTCTACTTACAGATTCTTTGTCCTGTCCCTTTATCCCAAACTCTGGATCATGTTTGCCTACTGGTGTCATGCTCATTACAGGGCCGTGTGCTCCAAAGAGGTGGTCCTTAGGATTTAATGAATGTTGGAATCACCTGCTCTCCCTGGGGAATTTGTTAAAAGCAGAGTCCTTTTCTATTGGATCTATTCTAGTCACTAAACCAGGACATTAGGATCTGTATTTAACAAGCTTCTCGGTAGATTCTGATGCAGATGCACAGAACGTTCTTTGAGAAACACTTTTATAGGCTTTGGGAGCCAAGCCTCAGTTCGAACACTAGTCCCATCAGGTGACATTGGGTGAATTAATTCCTTTGAATCTCAGAGTTCAGTTCTTGTGAAAAAAGAGACTAATAATATCTACTTTACATGATTGTGTGGATTAAAGGGAATACATATATAAAGTGGCCAGCAGAGAATTGTCAATACACAACGGCCAATCCTGGACTGTGGGCCAGTGACCTTCCTCAGTCCCTCCTCTTTGCAGTAGCTCCCACGTGTTGGGCTCTGCTTACAGGCTTTAACTCAGTGAGCAGGGCTTGTATATCTGTGGTAGGCAGAATAATGCCCCCCACACCCCCAGTTAACATCCATGTCCTAATCCATAGAACTGAGGAAATAAAAGGTGCAGATGGAATTAAAGTAGCTAATCAGCTGACTTTAAGATAGGGAAATTATCCTGGATTGCAAGAGTCCTCAAAAATGGAAGGGGGCAAAAGAGGTCAAAGTGAAGAGATGTGAGAAGGACTCAACCCGTTGTTGCTGGTTTGGATGAAAGAGGAAGGTGACCAGGAGCCAGAGAATGCAGGAGCCTCTAGAAGCTGGAAAAGATGAGTAAACTAATTCTCCCTGGAGCCTCCAGGAAAGAAGACAGCCCTGCCGATACCTAGATTTTAGTCCAGTGATACCTGTATCAGATTTCTGACTCATAGAGTAAGATAATAAATCTGTGTTTTTTTAAGCCACTAAGTTCATGGTAATTTGTTATAGCAGCCATAGAAAACTGATAGAATACCAAAGACTGGACCTCTAAGTTCTGGAAACCTCACTCGGTTCCATGCTTAGGGGGCTTTAAGGCTTTGTGGTGGTATCAGTGTTTCTGCCATCTTTGGGGCCCACATGACTGAGGCCAAAGACACTAATGGAGTCTCTAGATGAATTTCCATCTTACCTGGTGATAATAATCAAACAAATTTTACATGGAGAAACAGGCTGAGAGAAGTACCTGCCCAAGGTCATGAGAATCAGAGCCTGGATTTAAAGCCAGGTTTGCTGTCCCCAGAGCCCAAACCCCTAACTGCACCATTACACAGCCTCATTCTGTCCCATGGTCAATGAAGGAGGTAGTGTGTTCTCGCTAAATTTCAGGTTGAGCCATCTGTTAAACTTACAGATACATGAAAACATGTCTCCCACTGTCCCGGCAGCCCACGACCTCCAAGATTTTGTGATAGACTGGGACAGCTAGACATAATGAGAGAGTGCTTTGGAGCCACACTCTTGCCATGGCTGATGGCATCGGTAAGAGAGAAAAAATCAGAGAATCAGCCTTAGAATTCCAAGCCAGCCATAGGGGCAGTTATGTCAGGTTGTTCCAAGTGTTCTGGAAAAGATGAGGGGCTGTTAAGGCTGGGGCCCAGAATCTTCCTCTCTATCAGTCACCGATGTGCTGTGTGACCTTGAGCAAAACACTTGACCTCTTTCCATCTCTCCTGGAACCAATTGTCCCAACACTTCCTCATCTCATCTGGCTGCTGTGGAAATCCAATGAGATCATGTTTGTGAACATGCTCTGGGAATTACAAAAGCAGCACACCCTTACAGAATCTAATGATGGCTATTATTTAATTTTTATAACTTGAGGTGAGTGTGGTTCATTATTGCTGTCATTAGTAATAATTATTATACTAAACCACACCAGAGAAGAGAATGTTCTCTCACTACCTTCTTTAGCAGAATCTGTTGTGTAAGCATTTCTGAAAAAAAAAATCAACAAAGCTGTAATGTTCTGGCACATCAGTATGCAGAATGTTCTTTTCTTCCTTTTTTTAAAAAAGAGAATGTTTTAAAGGATGACACCTTGAACATTAGGTTAAAATCTGCTTCTGCACAAAAAAGAATTTAAGTGAAAAATGTCCTTTCCAAAATGGCTTTTCATCAGGGACAGGGAAGCAAGCTCTCCATGTCTGCCATGGTAATTCCAACTGGAAGTGAAGGTCAGGCACACCCAAGAGATCAAGGTAGGAGGCATCCAGGAAGCACCCCACAAGAAGGAGAGCCCACCACTACCCAAAGGGTGCAGGACTATTGATAACCATCACAGAGTGAACAAGGGCCCCTAGGATCCACTACAAAGCTCCAGACTCCAGAAAGGGTGGTCTTCTACCCACAGATGGAGTCACTTCCCACCAAGTTCAGGCCAGTGTTTCCTGGAGACTCACTCTACTCCACTGTGCCACACTATTAATTCAGAACTGCTGTAGAGCATCTGTTTCTAATAGGCTACTACCTGGAAGAGTTAACACATCAGGTCACAGTGGTCTTTAGGGCCCCAGGGCAAATTATGGGACCAGATTCTAGTGCACCATTTCTTCCTTCATTCATTCATTTCTTTCTTACTTACTTTCCTCTCTTTCCCTACTTTCCTTCCACTAGCAACATTTAATGAAAACCTATTTTAACATCAGACATTGCACACAGGTGAGTCAAGTACCATTCTCACTCTCAAGAAGTACACAGACTAGTGTGGAGACTGACATTCAGACACTTGATACCATTTGTGGCTTTGTTGTCGTCACAGTGTTAGGTGCTGAGTGCAGTGCAAACAAAAGAGGAGGAGGCACTGTGCCAACCACGTTGGACGGGAAGTCTTCAACCTCATGGAGCGAGGCGTAACACCAGGAGTAGGTGAAACACAGCACTGGGTCAGACTCATTGGATTTAAGTCTCAGGTCTGCCCACTCACTAACTTCTTATGTGACCCTGGACCTCAGTGACTTCAACAGTGACATGAGGGTTATACCCATTACATAACGCTGTTGTGAAGGGCCTAATACAGAGCCTTGCAGTCAACAGCAACACCAGGTAGCACCTAGATAATGACATCTGAGTCAGTGCAGACCTTGAAGCAATGTAGGTTTGCAAATCATGACTGTGGATTAACTCTCTAAAGCCTTACAGGCTTGCCCAATTAGCAATCCCATACTAGATTGGATTGAATTATATTGGATATTTATGACCTCATCTCTCACATTGTCACAACTAAAAACAGTAGTAATAATAATGGAAGAGTAATGATACTGCTCCCAAGTTACTTCTCCTTCAATTGTTATAAACCAATATTTGGAGTCAAGTGTCTCCTATTTGTCTGTACTTCACCAGTACAGTGCTTAGACAAATGTTTACATTATATATGAGTCCTTGGGTATTCAAGAACCTCGTGAATGTTTTTAATGAAGATATGCATGCTTTCACCAAGCTTTCCTTGGGCAGTTTTTAGTGATTCATCAATAGAGTCCACATTTAATATGAAACAAAAGAACTAACAAAAATTATAAAAATTCTAACGCTAATTCTAACGATGGCGAATATGCAGAGAAATGAGTATCCTCATGGGAAATGAGGAGAGGAATTTGGTGATGCATGTCAAAAGCCTTACCAATGTTTTTGCCCTATATTTAATAAATTACATTTTAATTTAAATTCTATGTTATACTACTTATAAAAATTTCTTCTAATAATCATGGATGTGCACAAAAATTTGTCTCCAAGTATGCTTCTTGCATGATGCTTTATAATAGAGAAAATTTAGAAACAACATAAATGTATAATAATAAAATCTCATTAAATATATTATGATATAATCAAAAAATGGAATGTACTTGCAACCACTAAAAATTACCTTGTAGAGGAGTGTGTAATAACACAAAGGTGATTATAATATATTAGAGGATGAAAGATAATGTAGTCTCCCCTTATCTCAGAGGATACATTTCCAGACCCCTCCAACAGATACCTGAAACCATGGATAGCTCCAAACCCTAAATATATACATATGTATTTTTTCCTATATATAGAAAACTTTCCTATGATAAAGTTTAATTTATAAATTAGGCAAAGGAAGAGATTAACAACAATGACTAATAATAAAGTAGAATAATTATAACAATATACTAAAATAAAAGTTATGGGAATATAGTCTCTCTTTCTCTGATAACCAGTCTGATAACCAAGACAGCTACTGAGTGACTAATGGGTGGGGAGCATATACTGTGTGAATACAGAGACAAAGGAATAAATCACATCCTGGGGGAAAGGAGCAGAATGGCATGAGATTTCATCACACTACTCAAAACAACGCACAATTTAAAACTTATGAATTGTTTACTTCTGGAATTTTCCATTTAATATTTTCGGACCATGGACCATGGTTAACCACGGGTAATTGAAACCATGGAAAGAAAAATCATGGAAAGGGGTGACTACTGTAGTTTAAAAGAACAGTTTGTATAGTCTAATTTAATTATGTAAATTGAAAAAAATGCTTAAAGAGGCACTAGACATAGCTAACCTAAAATGTTAGCAGTGATTATCTCCAAATTGTGGATTACTAATAATTTGTGCATGTATATCTTTAAACTTTCCAAATTTTCCACAATTGATGTCCTGGAAGGTGAAAAAAAGAAAACAGAAGAATTTAAAGCTAAATCTTAAAAATTCAGATTTAAATTTAAATTACCACTTTTCTATGTATCATGATAAACTACTTAATCATTCTGAGCTTCACTTTTTTTCCATCTATAAAAAGTAAATAATACCTACCCTACAGAGTTATAGGAGGTTACATCTGATAATGCATGTAAACAGCTGTGCCAACAATATAAACTCAGTAAATTTATGTTCCCCTTGCTTTCTCCTTCATGAGTTCAGTAATAAGAGAGGCATTAAATGCTTAGTGCCGGAGGTAGGACAGGTCCTAGATGATATCTAAATGCTGATTCTTCATCCTTAGAAATTCTGCTGAAATTTTTTTTTACTTTTATCCGTGTAACAAATTACCCCAAGATTTAGTGGCTTAAGATAGCAATCACCATTTATTATCACATACAGTTTCTGTGGGTCAGGAATTTGAGAGTAGCTTAACTGGATGGCTCTGGCTCAGGGATCTCTCAAGAGACTGCACTCAAGATATAAGGCAGGGCTTCAGTCTCTGAAGTTTTGAGGATCTGATTCCAAGATGGTTCATATATATGGTTGACAAGTTGGTACTGGCTATTGGTAGAAAGCCCCAGTTTCTAGCTATATAGACCCCTCCATAGACTTGCTTGTGTGTCCTCATGACATGGCAGTGAGCTTCCCGTAGAGTGACTAATCAAAAAAAGAGCAAGGAGGAAGCTGCAAAGCCTTTTACGACCTAACCCTGGCAGTCACACTCTGTCATTTGCACAGTGTTCTACTGGTATACAGGTCAGCTCTAGTCAGTGCGGAAAGGGACTCCACTGGGACAGAGATGCCAGGAGGCAAGACTGTTCACGGGCCTTCTTGGAGGCTGGCTATCGCAATTACCCTTACAGTCCCTCTGCCTGAAATGTTCTTGCACCACATGTCAACAAAGCTCACACCCTAACTTCATCCAGATCTCTGCTCAAAAGTCACCTTACCAGAGACACTTTCCCTTGACTCTCCCAGAGGGCAACCCAATGATAGGTCTGTCATTCTATCACTCTCTCTCTTCTTACTCTGTTTCATTTTTCCTTAGAGCACTTATAACATCTAATACATTATATAATTATTAGTTTATAGCCTCTTCTCTGACACTCCATCCCCACCAGTAGTAAAATATAACCATCATTAAAGGCCTGCCATGTTTTCTACTGGTGCTCAGGAGGAGCTCAGTAAATAAATGAATAAAGCATGACATCACCTGACCTTTCTGATACTTTTATTATTCTGATATTTTTATTATTACCAATGAACAAAACAACTCTCTCCTTGGTGCCAACGCCCTAGCATGTAAGTCCTTCTAAAATTGGTGGATCTGGTTTTCTGAACACCATACTCTTGCCTTACATCTCTCCTGATCTAGCCTTATGAGCCTTTCTTGTTTGCCCTGCTCCTCCTACTGATTTGATTTGCCTTCTCAATTGAGCCCACAATATCCAGACTTCCCTCTTTCCTGGATGCCTCAGTGTCCTTCTCCTAACACTCGTACTATTGAGACTTCCTTATTCTGGTCTTCATCATCTAGAGGCCTTGGGAAAAAGATGACAACTAAGAAGCATGTATGCCTCTATCCTCTTTCCATTTTCATGGTAAATATCTCTAAGAAATCGGGCTATCTCTGACTATATCTGGGCTGATGAACTACCGATTCTTTGCTGGGAAGGTAATTGGTCTCTATTGCTTAATGCACTGTCAATTCTCATAACAGCCACTGTGACAGGCTGTTATGGAGCTATTTTGATGTGAGAGAGACAAATGAAAGCGTATAGGTAACATATATAAAATACCTACTATATGCCAAGCATTGATCTTAAGCAATTAATGTGGATTATTGATAACATTTAATTTCCACAACCATCTACAAGGAAATTACTCTTATTATAGTCATTATACTGATAAGGAAACTTGAGCTCAGGGAGATTAATAACTTACAGAGGATCACTTAGCTAAGAATTAGTACAAATAGTCCAAATTGAGGCAGTTGGTTCTGGAGTCTTCTCTTCAATCATTATTTAATGTTTCCTTAAGGTCTGCAAAGACAAACTGGCTTTATGGGGTCTTAGGAATAAATGTCTAGTTGTTAGGCCTAAGAAGAATTCCCAGGAAATTTCCTCTAAAATTGTTCTGGTTGGGTCTGGTTGGTATTTGGATGGGAGACCACTTAGGAATACCAGGTGCTGTAGGCATTTAAAAAATAAATAAATAAAAATTTTAAAAAATTTAAAAAAAATTAAATTGTTCCTGGAGAACTCTCATCCATCCTTAGAGCTCTAATTCACTTTTTATCTCCTCTATGATATTTTCGTGGATATATTTATGCCAGCACTATTTGTACATCATTCTATTATTTCACTTCTCAGACTGGAGTGCAAATTTGAGTTTTCTCATAGGTCTTCTTTACTGTACCATGACTGCATTGGAACTAAAATCCCATAACTTTCTCATTTCTTAATCTTCACAGTTTAGCAAAGTACCTGGACTATGATAAGCCAGGTAAATAAATATTGTCTCTACTTCCAGGATATGCATTCCCAGGATAATTTGTAAATCTTAGCACTTCAAAGATAAGGTAAGCTGTACTTTGTTTATTGAATGAATAGTTATAGTCTTCAGCAGAGACTGTTATCACATCAGAGTGAAGAAGTTGAGCAAATGATAGCTTCCCACTAAATGCCGCATTGACATCTTCTCTAGGGGTACACTTCATGAAAAGTTGTAGCCCAGAGAAATGGGTGTAAGCATCCTAATTCTGTCCTAGTAAGGTGATGACACTGTGTTTAAATACCATTCACCACTGCCTCCCCAAGCAGAGTTTATCCACTACTGAGCTTATAAATCACCTGTCTCCAGCCCTTCTAGCTGCTTTGATAAAAGGAGGTTTAGGGAGGCTCTCTTTGGGAGGTCACAAAACTGATACTGCAGCAAGAAGTCAGCATTAACTTCCACCAGCCCTTTCTAACCACAGGACTCAGGGAGTTCAGAGTGCTATTGAGCCAGGAGAGTTGGATAGGCTCAGTAATGGAATGGGAAAGCTATGAAGGGTGAGAGTTATGTTCTCTTAAAAAGTTGGAAAAGCTTCCAAATTTACTAGAAGAAGGTATATTTAATGCATAAGTAAATATGAAGTAGTGCCAACCTGCCCAGGAGGGTCACCAAGATGCATGATATGGTGCCCCTTAGATTGACACCTATGTGGAATAAAAACTGCTGTGGCCTGGGGGATAAGAGACATGACCTTCCATAAGGCCCTCCTTGTCTCAGGCCCTTGGTTCCTTCATTGTAAAATGAAGGGACTGGAGCATGTGATCACCTTGCTTTCTTCCTCCTCTAATGTTCTACTGTCTGGGTGACAATATCCAAATGAGTTGTCAGGTTTTACTTGTTAGTTTTAGAAACAAAAGTTGAAAAAATCAACTCTATAACAAGGTTTAAAAAGACATGTTTTGCTTATTTATCTTAACAATAGAAATGAAAGGAAACATCCCAATCTTAGAGAGCCTATAGAATGCAAAGTCAGTCATTTATGATGTCAGAGTTGTAATTCCAATTGTAGCCTATACCCGAGTTTGGCTATGATCTGCATCTCTCTGCTCCAGGGTATATGCTTAACTCACCTCTATATGTAGTCCTCATTGCACTTTGAGCAGTGCTTGGCATAAGATAGGGGGTTAGAAGATAAATAATGAACTGTATTGGATTGAATTGAAATCTACTTTGAAACATTATTTCCTATCAGACATAATGGGCCAGCTATCTCCTCTACATGTATTCTACTCTTTCTCCAATTTCCCTGGTGATACAGAGTGGGAGACCAGATGAACAGCCTTCTCAATAGCTACTTATCAGTAATGATGTCAGCATAATGACCCGTGGATTCTTCGTTGCTTTTTATGTAAGGCTATGAGGCTATTGGTGAGATGCAGATAAAAGTCTGCATTAGGACATGATGAACAAAGCTGGGTGTGGTAAGTAACTACGTGGCATTGAGATATGACGACCCTAAAGCTACAAGATCTGAACATCTTTGTTAGCACTGAAATTTGACCTAAAACAATAATATCCGACATTTTAAAAAGTAACAGTATCCTGTTCAAATAAATTTTAAGATATAAAATATATTGGGGTTCCATTAAAATTTATTATATCTTGGCAGACCTAATGGAAACTAGGATGGGGAACCTATGGTTTCAGCTCCTCATACATTCCTTCCCTCTGAGACAGGCTCAAGGCATTTCCTTGGAAACCTAGGCCTTCACGGAACCCAGTAAAAAAACCTTGGTCCAAAAGATACAGCTCTAAAATGACTTTTTTTCCATATGAAGATGTTCTTCCCATTGATTATTATAAAATTAGAGATCTATTCTTTGGTAAAAAAATTAATATCAATATGGAAAAACATCATACTTAAGAATGGACTAAGTCTTTTCAACATATTGAAAGAAGACAATGTGAAATACTTCTCAAAATATTATTTTTAATTATTGCAAAGAGACTGGGGATATTTTCTGGTGACCAAAATATCCTTTAGATGTCTACAGGTCTAAGGGAGACACAACAGTGTCAGCTTGGCTGCATACACACAGGACAGAAGAGTCCCTTAGTGTTTAGCCATCTCTCTGCCCAACATTCGACAGGACAGCATAGAAAGCAATCTAGTAGAGTGTTGACAGAATTAATCAGACTCCATTTTCCAGCTTTCTTTTGCTTCCTGGGCTAAGAAATTAAAAGAATCTGGATGAATCAGACACACTTTGAGATTTCCCCAGAAACGCATTTTTCCTGGGGAAATAAAGCTAATGAAAGGAGAAGTTAACTATGCTTGATCTCAAAGCCCACTGCCTGATTTTATGTGAACCGTCTGATTTTTTTTAAACCTTAAGCACATGGCTCAGTGACATTGCACTGCTCAGAGAGGACAGAGAAAAACATTTGTGAATAAATCAAAAAAATCAATGTATTAATTAATGCCTTACATATGGATGGTACTCATCCAATGTCAAAGCCCTTTCACAGATTATTTCAATAATAAGTAATAAATATCTAACATTTACTAAATTTTATCTCTAACCTTCATGATAGCTGAGTTACATATTATTCCTTGATATCACAGAAGAGAAAACTGAGCCAGAACAAGAAGAGATGATTGCCCATAAATGGCAGACTTCAATTTTAAATTCAGGACTTCAGTCTTTAAGCCCTGACTCTGAGTGCCTCTTCAGGCTGCTTTTCAAATTTCAGTCCTTTCCAGGCATGATGTAACATTATAAAATCACTTCGAGAGCTGTGGATCTGGGCCTAGCCAAGGCACATTCTCTTCAAACAAGAGACTAAAGAATTGTTTTGATCTTCATAACTCAGAGTTGGCAGCTGGTGTGATCCCTTCTCAAGGATGGAGAAACTGGCAAGTTTAAGTTTTTGGGGTGTTGGGGAGGGGGTGGGAGAGTTGGAAAGTATGTGAACTTTCCAGATAAGCATAGTTCAATTTAGGTAATAGTTCTGCAGACAATGTTAAGAGTAGATTAGACAAGAAAGATACTAGAATCAGAGAAACCAGTAATGAGAAAGTTGGTACAATAGTCCAGAAACTTCGAGTTGTAATTAAGGCAGAGGAAGTGGGGTTCATGAGAAGAAGGCAGATTCTGGAGACAGATGGGGCATTAGGAACAGCAAGCAAAAGATACAGTTTCCTCAGTGAGCTCCCACCTAGTGACAGAGGTGAATAAGGAAATGGCTCATGACAACACGGTGTAATATGAGCTTTGATGAGGTTAATAAAAGTGGAGAAAAGCACAAAGGAGATACCTCTAAGTTGTCTGGTGCTGAGGAGAGAAAAGTCAAGGAAGTGCCTGAGCAGAATCTTGAAAGGAAATGAAGGATTGGCCAAGAAAGAGGGTAAGAGAGCACGGCTCAGGCAGCATGTGCTTCAGGGAGCTCCAAGGGGCTGCAATGCTGGCACTGAGGCAACAGGGAAATGAAGATGGGAAGCTGAGCAGGGCCTAGATCAGAGGGTACGTATGAAGAAGGTGGTCTGTTATGCTTAAGGCAATATGGAGGAACCGAATCTTCTGTAATATTTCATGGAGTTGGAATCTAAGGTTCGGAAAGGCTTAGCAGCTTGTCCAAGATGGTTGGTCTCAACCCTGGCCTGAATATGTGGTCCATTCTCCTGCAGCATGGGCATCAGCTAGTTAGAAATGCAGATGCTCAGGCCCAGACTCACTGAATCAGAAATTGGTTTGAACTAGATTCCCAAGTGATTCCTAGCTGCTCTAAAGTATATGAACTTTCCAGAACGCTAGGCCTCTGTCTAGAGTCAAATATCTGCATATCTGGGCTTCTTGCAAGTCAAAAAGGCATATGGGTGGTGGGAGGGAATTGTGGTCTCACTAAGGGTGGCTGTGTCAATGCCCTCAGCTTCAGGCTCCGCCCCCACCCACCAAACAATTATCAACTCCCATGCAGGTGGACCCCAAGTCCCTCGGATTGGCCCACTCGTGGTACAATACACGTTTGATTAATCACTGTTTTCAGAGGCATCTCATCAATCATCACCTTCCAGTACCCAAGAGAAAGGGGTCCTGGTAGATGAGCACTCTGCGCTGAGAAGTACCGAGACGCCGGGTCTCGGATAAGATGGGCTCGTGGCGTTAGAATGAAGAAGGTGGGGACTAAGGAGCATTAGGCATTCACCCTGGCTGCTCTGATTGGTAATTAAGTGACTCGTCTACTGGCGGACAGTCCTGCATGTTCCCTCAGGCATCTGTTAGTTCTTCGAAAACCACTACTGACAAAATGAGGTTTGCCCTTGGTACACAGATAATGAGACTGAGCTTGACAGGTGTGGCGCGATTAGAAAATTTCTACATGAAGCTCATTCTGCTAGCCACTCCACAGTAAACAGACTCATTAGGACTTGCAGGTCCCTAGAGGCAAAGCATGTTTGACATTATTAATTGGCTTTTCTGTATAAGGAGTCAAATAGATGAAAAGGTTTATCAAGCTGAAATAATTAATTTTGCCTGAATTCGCTGACAGTTCATTTCTCCTGTAAAAGACCATTTTAAAGTCCTCTTTTTTTTTAAATTTCAAAGTTCAAAAGACATAATAGTGGCAAAAGTGAAGCTTTTTAGTAAATTATAATTAAAAGGAATTTAATTAACTTAGACCTGGGGAAGAGGAAAAAAAGGAATTGCTATCTATGTCTATACAGAGGTCTAGATGGTTGAACATATCATGACTTAATAATGCATTAATTTTAATCTAATCAAAGTATAATAAAAGAGATAATTATATGTTTAAAAATTACTAGGCTCCAATAGTGGGATTTTTAAATACTTGATAGTTACTCGGCTTCTCGTTAGCAAAGTTATAATTGTTGTTCTCAGATTCTGCTTATTTAAAGATGGGGGCTTACAGGCAAGAGGTTAATTGAATAAATCATTGTTAAGAACCCATGTTGAAACTATGATGAACTACAAAGTTTGCATTCCCTGGCTGTAAAAGAATTTTCTTGCCTTTTTTCTCTATGTCTTTCTGTGTCTCTAAAAATAACAGATTATTTCCAGCATTCCTTCATATGTGCTCCTGAATGCTCCCACGCCCACTCTTTGCCCCACGAAGTCAAAATCTAATTCACATGAGATTCTGCAAAGTTTTCTCTCATAAAATTGACCGCTTTCATCTCCAACAAAGCATTTTGTAGTTCCACAGCAAGACTTCCCAGCCTAAAATCAATGGATAATAAGGAGAACAGTATTTCTCTCCTCACTGAGATTGGGCACTTGGTGAAAAGAACCATGATCTCTCCCAGCAGTTATAATGGAATTTTGATTTCTATAAAGACCAATGTTTCTGGCCATTTCGCTGATAAAAGACTGAGAGTTCTTAGAAATGTCTTAGAAGATATAGCTGTTTTGCAGCAAAGCATCTTGCCACATAACCCAACATACTAATTTTGTAGTTCAAAGATGATCCAATATTTTCCAAGTCTCTCTGACCTCAATGAAATATTAATTAATTAATTAATTAATTAAAAATCTGGCGGGGGAGGAGGACTGAGTACAGAGTTATGGAGAGTAGTTCTTCCATCGCCAGTAGTATGTCTGGACCAGTTCCTCAAGGCCTTCACCTCCTTCTAGCACAGTCTCTGTTCAGGCAGCCTGAACACCCTTCCCCAACTTCCCCCATCCCCCACTCCATACCGTAATGAATGGCCCCCTGAAAACCTCATGACAATGTCGTTGGGTTTTTTCAGCTTTTCACTGATGTTTTTCTAATCCAGAAATACCTGTTGGCTTTGTCCGTTAAACAGCTGGGCATTTATGGAGTCACCATGTTTATTTCCTATACTCAATTGAAGGCAAGAGCTTGGTTACCTGAAATTCATTTTTATCATTCTTTCAAGTAGAGTCTTGAAAAAGTGACTTCATTCAAGTGAAATTCAACACAGAAAAGTTCACACCCTATTGCATTATTTTGAAAAATACAAGTTTACTTCTGCTTTTTGCCCAAAACATCCTTAGGTGCACTCTTCTGAGTGAAGAAGGAGAGAGGTGGAGCACATAAAGAAGCCACTTGGCACGCGCCATCTCAGAACAACTGAGATTGTCCCCATATTAAAGATGAGAAAATTGAGGCTCACAGATAGTTACCTAAGGTCACACCCTTGAGCAAAGGAGCTTGTCTGCCTGACCTCAAGGCCCATGTAATTTCCATTAGAAAGGAGTACCCCCAAAAGTAACAGACATCAAATTCCCAAACCATAAACACTTGTAACATTTACCAGAGAGTTAACATTTAGGAAGAAATGTCATAACCCAAAAAGCAAATATCTACTTCCTTGCATGGAGAAATATTCAAAAAAAAAAAAAAAAAACGTATTAAAAAAAATCCTGGGAAACTTGAGACCTTCTAGTTCAACACTCAGAAACTTATTGCTCATCATATTTCCCATTCCTGTTTCCTTATATTAGTTCCTTAATTAACCATATATTAATGTCCAGGGGCTATTATGATTAAATAAAGGGGAAGACATGACTGGGATGGGAAGGGGGAGGAGGTTTTATGTGCCAAGATTCAGGGCTTGAGCTGTCATCACTCACCAACATGTTTTCTTCTGAAGTCAATATGCTGTTCCATTTCAAATATGCTTAAAGAAAACATGAATTGATTTATTTACAATCTGAACTACTTATCAAACGGTAATGATCACTGCCTGGTAAAACACAAGCTGAAAATATGCCATACAATGCTTAGTCATTCTATTGCCGGAACTAATAATTCTCCCCCATTCCTCTTATTCTCTCTGCCTCTCTCTGTCTCTCTATGTCTCTCTCTCTCTCTCTCTCTCTCTCTCCATTTCTCTCTCTCTATATATATATAGATAGATAGATAGATAGATAGATAGAAGATAGATAGATAGATAGATAGATAGATAGATATAGATTTTTTTTTTCTATAATTCTGCCTACTAAGACTTAGCAACCCAGAAGGCATCTGTGTTGATGTGGTCAGTTCCGAAGACTCCAGAGAAAGCCCACATCTACCCAGCACCTCCCTTTTATTCATTAACCCACCAGGGGCCAAGACTAATTAGATCAGCCTGCTCATTTTGAACTGATAATTGATTTAAATAGGTTGCTCATTTAAAATAGAAGAAAAGCCTGCTACACATTTGGCGCTTGGACTTTTTTTTCTTCTTTCCCTGCAACTTTCAATTGCTTGTGCAATGTAGCATAAAATGTAGAGCTCTCCCTTTTCTTTTCTCTCGATTTTTAAAAAGAGGCCATAAAATTAATTACAATAAGTAGGCAATGGGCAGGGGCAGGGGGTTAACTGATGGCTCTAATGAGCAGCCGAGCTTTGGGAAAGCTGGCCCACTCATGCTGTTTGTTGGCTGCAAGGGGGCTGTGGCTTCCAAGAGGAACACAGCCTAAAAAGGTCCTTCGTACTGATTCTGTCTTCATGGCAACCAAAGTAGCTTTGCTAAGCTTCAAACAAAAGGAGCCTTCCTTTCCAAAGGTGGGGACATTCTGGAATTGTTTCCTTATCACTGAGTAAGAAAAGACTTTCAAGAGTCCATTCCGTGATATCCAACCCCCGCTACACACCCTGCCCCTGGGTTTTGCACAATTTGGGAGTGAGAAAGACTTGGCCCCACTCTATATTCTGAAGACCTTTCCCTTCTCAAAGGGTCTTTCATGACCCGTCCTGCACCATATTGATTTATTTCAAGTGTGGATCAAAAAAGTTTAGACTAGGCTTCTCTTTGGAAACTAAATCGTCCTGCTAGTTTATACTGTTCAGCTGACTGTATCCCTTTGACACAATGAAAAGAGCTTTTGTCTGCAGCCTGGAGGGCAAGAGGTGGAAGCCACACTTGTAATTTGCTCTGTAATTTTTTTTTTTTTTTTGCAATGTTTCCTATTGCTGGAAGATGGAATACAGGGCATGGTGAAGGGATCTGAGGAGGATGGCAAAAACTTTAAGTTAAATAAAATTATTGAAAATAGAAAAGTTACCCCCAAGCTGCACATGCTATATATTTCAGATTTTCATAAGTTCCAATACTGCAAAGCAACATGATCCACATGAGAAGCACATGGGCATTGGAGTCAGACAGATATATCTGGGTTTCTCCTCTGATTCAGTCACTTACAAGCTCTATATAAGTCAGTCACTGTCTAAAACTCAGTTTCTTTACCTGTAAAACAGAGACACTAAAGATTATTTTGAAGGCACACTATAAGGGTCAGAGGAAATGTCAGAGCCTAGCACAAGGCCTACTTCTAATAAGCACACAAGAAATAGTATCTATAATATACAACTGATTTCTTAATAACCAAGAAGGGTCACTCGTCTCTGTTTTGTTGTCCAATGCTGGGCAGTTAGGGAGAAGGTAATCATTGTATTGCATGCATGGCCAGTTTCAGGGGTGTGTGACCTGTGTGGTGCCACAGGGCCTCACACTGAGAAAGGCCCCACTGTTGCTCTGTTGAAATTCTTAATTTTTGAGCAGGTAGCCCTGTGTTTTCATTTTGCACTGGGTCCCACAAAATTTGTCGCTCATCCTGATGGCATATTTCCCTCTGCGAATGCTGTCCAGGCCATTCTTGGTGTCTTATATGAAGTCATGTCTGTGTTGGTGGCACAATGCTTTCACAATTATAAATCACATTCTTTCTGCCTCTTTCACAAATTAGAACCAGAGGTGTAACCTCTCAGTTCCTGTGGGCCCATGGCCTGACTGTCATGAAAAACTATTCAAGAGCACATGCTAGTGGCCAAAGGTCAGAATGGCACCTCTGCAGTCCCATCTGGCCCAGGGAGAGAGCTCAGTCTCTCAGATGATGGAGTCCAGAACTAGGAGGTGACAACCACACAGAGTATCATTTTGTTATTTCAGCATTCAGGTGGCAGATCGTTTTCACTATTAATGACATACAAATTTAATCCCAGGTAATTTTTCCAAAGCAACCAGTTGTGAAATATATTGAGAAAACACTGCCAATTTCCAATCCTAATGACAGAGACACTGAAGGTAAATAAGATGAATATTTATGGGATACCTGATTGCCTAAATGAGTTCCCTAAGGTATGAATAATTGAACGTGTGTATGCTAATTAATTGGGAAAAGCCAATAGGTAACTCTTTTATTTACATTAGCCTCATTTTATTTCATTGCTTAGAACTATATGGTTTCCAGTTATTTCCTATGCTTCAGTAAACTTGAGCATCACTTAGAGAATTTTAATAGATATCATGATTTTTAATTTCAATAACAGTATAAGCCAAGGTAGAAAATGTAAAGATGGTTCTTAGAAAATAGTTATTCTTATTTCTCTAACAGAAACTATCATTCACTGGTGCTTACTGCTAGCTAGTCTGTTACATATGTCTCTATTGAATCCTTACAGTAACCTTATGAAGCTAGGTATCATAAAATGATCTTCATTTTACAGTTGAGAAAACTGAGAGTCACAGAGCTAGGTGAGCTGCTCATGGTCATGTGGCTGTAAGTATTGGAACCCAGATTCAAATTTGGTCTGCTTAAAAGCTGTCTTTCCAGAAAGGGAAGCCAATCTTTCACCTGGAATAGAATGTTCAGAAAAACACAATCCTTTCCTTACCATGTTGCAAACATCGTCCACCTTAGAACATCAATTTGGCAGCTGTCATCATTTTTGAACTCAGTCAAAACAACTATTTTTTTTTTAGAGTCTAGGTTTTTAAAATAAGTTTTATTTTTAGAGCAATTTTAGGTTAACAGAAAAACTGAAAGTACTTAGAATTTTCATATACCACTATTTTCTTCACCCAGTTTCTCCTACTATGTTGCATTCCTGTGGTAATTTGGTTATAATTGGTGAACCACTATTGATACATTATTAAGCAAATTCCACAGTTTTAGAGTGCACTCTTTGCCTTGTACATTCTATGGGTTTTGATGAATGCATGTCATGTATCCACCATTACAATATCATACGGCATAGTTTCACTGTTCTAAAAATGCCCTGCACTCCACTTGTTTATTCTTCCACCCAACTTCCCTCCCCTTCCCATCTGAAACCCTAGCAACCACTGATCTTTTTACTGTCTCTATAGTTTTGCCTTTTCCAGAACGTCATATAGTTGAAATCATACAGTATGCAGCCTTTTCAGATTGTCTTCTTTCACTTGCAAAATGCATTTACATTTTCTCCATGTTTTTTGGTGGTGTGATAGCTCATTTCTTTTTATCATTTAATGATATTTTAATATGAAATTCCACAGGTTATTTATCCATTCACCTATCAAAGGACATCTTAGTTACTTCCAAGTTTTGGCAATTTATGAATAAAGCTGCTACAAACATACATGTATATGTTTTTGTGTGAACATGAGTTTTTTACCTCATTTAAATAAATACTTAGGAGCACGATTGATGGATCATATGATAAGCTTATGTTTACTTTGTGAAAAACTGTCAAACTGTTTTCCAAAGTTCTTATACTATTTTGCATTCCCACCAGCAATGAATGAGACTTGCTCTACATCCTTCACCAGTATTTCATGTCATCAATGTTTTGGATTTTAGCCATTCTAACTGGTGTGTAGTTGTATCTCATTGTTGTTTTAATCAACCATTTGTCATGTTCAACTAAGAGTGAACAGCAATCTCCAAAATAGAATATATAGATGCTATTATGTGGACAAGATAATCCATAGGCATACACAAAAAAAATTAGCAATCACTATTTTTATTCATTCATTATATAACTTTCTACTCATTGTTTATATTTTTAATGTACAAAATATATTATTAGAATAAAATTTGTGCATATTTTATAAATAAAAATACTTGTTGAGCTTCACGTCTCCCCATTTTCTAAATTGACAGAAGTGTTCCATGAAAAGATGAAACTACCATCCTTTGATAAAGACATCAGACAGTGACCTAATATTTCTTGCAAAAAGTGAAGCTTGATTTCCATTAAGTATTGAAATTAATGTTTAAGAAGTCTGAAATATGTCTAAAATATGTCTAATATGTGATCGATTTTTAACTGGATATACCTACTAGTGCAACAGTTTGAGTGTTTTCTCAGAGTAGTAGTTGTCTGAATTCATCTGTAAGAAGAATACATCTAGGTGTGTTTTCAGAATATAGTGGTCTTAGCTTTTCTTTGGCCTATACCATTTCACTTTATACATCAACGCAGTGACTATTTTAGATTTCATTTCAAAATTAGTTTTTGAGTATAGCTGAGAGGACCAGTGTTGAACTGACAACCCTTATAAAGTTGGTGCTATTGTTATCTTCATTTTATAAATGAGAAAACTAAAGCTTGGAGAATTTAAGTAACCTGCAAAATGCCCCCTTTGCCATAAATGGCAGAACCATGATCCACATCCAGGTTCAGATGACAGAGCCTGAGCTCTTACCCATTAGGTTATCTTGCCTAAAAACATCTATGTGCTTTATGAGGAGGCCTGTGTCTATATGACCAGAAAGAAACCCTGCCAAGTTTAGCAAAAGGAAAAACAAACTGGATAGCAGCATCAATGTAGAACTTTGTTTTAAAATGCAAATATATGCTTTTTTCCAAAGCAATGTGTCTGCAGAGTAGACCGTGGCAAAAATTCTAATTGCTGCACATTCTGTGTGTTTGATGGGAAATACTAAATATTCTCTGTATATATAGAATAGATCCGAACTAAGTAGGCCATATTTGTAAAAAATATCACTTTCATTTCATGGAGGCAGTGTGAGAACCTGTCAAAAACATCAAGGAACAAGTCAGTATAATCAATAGACAAAGAAATGTTAAGTTTGGACATCATTAAGAAGCTTGCTCCTTTAAAACATCATACTGAAAAACATTATTTTCGGTGTGACAATTAGGACCCCAGAACACTTTAAGAAAGAAATCAAAAACCCCAGGTAGGATTTTCCTTTTTCTTTCTCTTACTCTCTTCCTTCCTTCTTTCTAAAATAAGAGAGGTGAGAAGGAATGCATAAATAATAGTCAATCAAGAACCATTGTTTAGGAATAACGGCTCTGAAGAAAATCCAGGAGGAAGGTATTTTCATAAAGTACAGGACAACTTTTTTCCTGAGAGAGGTGGTCAATAGCTGGGCTGGTCAGAAGTTTAGATTTGGACTTACTCTAGAAAACTCAAAGCAGCATGCTGATGATGTGGTCAGCCTTCAGTATGATCTCCAATTATTTAATACCTTCTAGTATCTCTCCTTTCTGTAGTCTCCTTAGAGGCCTGCTGATGTGACCAACAGAATATGATTCCTCAGTCTGGATCACAGCAGGCATTGAAGCTTCTGCCTTACTTTCTCAACACTTTTGCTCTGAGAGAACCCAGTCACCTGCTATTAGGAGACTCAGGAAGCCCTGTGGAAAGGCCCACATGGAAAGGAGCACAGGCCTCTACCAATAACCAGTACTAACTGTCAGCCACATAAATAAGATACTTTGGAAGTGGGGCCTCCGGCCCCAGTCAAATCTTCAAGTGATTGAGCCCCAGCTGACATCTGACTGTAATCTTATGAGAGATCTCAAGTCAGAACAACCTTATCATGCTGCTCCTGCAATTGTAACCAACAGAAACTATGCAAAATAATAAATTATTACTATTTTTTAATTTATTAAGTATTAGGATTATTTGTTACACAGCCTTAGATAAGTACTTCTCTTGGTACATGTAGAAATTAGGTCAAAAATACAAAGGATCTGAGGCTACTACTAAGCTAAAGAGATCCAGATTACTTATCAGAGTGTTGTCGTTTAGTGGGAGACTTAAGACATGTGGAACTTCGTAGCAAAAAAAAAGTGAAATCAAAGATGCCCTGAAGGCTATCGAAGTCTAAAACCCTCTATGTTAAAAATCAGATGCCAGCACAAAATTAACACTCAAAAAACGTCTGACCTAAAGAATAAGTGACTAAATTAATGGAAAGCAAAGTGGAAATCATTTTGTTTTTCAACACTCCTTAGAAGCGGTAGGTTATCAAGTAGTGAAAAGAGAAGAAGGGAAGGGAAGAAATGGAAGAAATAGAGCATTCCTGGGAGAATTTTAGTTTTAGCAATCAAGCATTTCTCCAAGTCTATGTTTTCTCGACAATAGTAATAATTATAAATCCATTCAGTTACTCTGAAGGGAAATAATTTTTAAGATAGAGAAGATGTATGACTAATTGAAGATGTCAGAATGAAATAGATACATCTGTTGGGCATGGGATACAGTTGTGGTCTTATTGTTTTCTATTATGTGAAAAAGATCCCAAAGATGGTTTATGAATGTGAGGGTACCAGGACCTAAAGCAAGGCCTGACAAACACTTTCTTCTCGATATGACCAAAAGGGATGTTAGGCGAAGCCACCTGTCTGTTGAAATAATAACAGCAATGACAAAAATAATATTAGTTAACATTTATTTAGTGCTTACTATGTGGACATGTACTGTTCCAATCCCATTAAAAATATAAACTCATGTTAATAATTTAATTAACTTAACCCAAACATCTGTCAGTTTACTATTATAGCTTTCTTCCTTTGAGGTCTGATCACATTTCAATGTCTAAGAATATCCCTCTTATAAGAGAAGAAGGCTCCTTTAATTACCACCATTAACATGCCTACTGTGTGGCAGGAATCATCCTTTGTGTTTTAGACAATAGCATGACCACGTGCAATTGTGTACATTGTGCGGATATGCATATGGACTGAAAGCCACATTTTAGAATATCTCTTCCTCCTAAAAATCTATGTCAGAATTATCTTCATTTTACAGAACAGTAAATCTTGATTCAAAAAGGTGAAATCACTTAATATTGTCTCATATCTTATAAATGCCAAAAATAGAATTTAATAAGCAAAATTCTCATTGTAAACAGGGGCTATTTTCCGAGGTCAGCTACGTAGATGAAACTTGCTTGTAGTCTAAATTACTCATGAAAATCTATTAAATAATTGTCCCAGATAAATAATGTGGCCTTGCTGCATAACCATTCTCCCTCCCACTTTCCCTCACCCCCTAAAAAAATTTTAGTGACTTAAAACAACAAAAACCATTTTTGTTTGCTTGTGATTCTGCAATTTGGTCAGGGCTCAGGGAAGGCTAATATGTGGTGCCTACAAGGCTCAGCTGGGGATCTGTCTATATATCTTGTCTTTCCATGTGTTCTATCACAATTTAGGACTTAGTCTACGATTCTCTACATGATGGCTGAATTAGAGGTTGAAAGTAGAAGATACAAGATCTTGTAATGTCTTGGCCTGGTAGTCCAAAAGCATCATTTTTAACTGCATTATATTAATCTAATCAAATTACAAGGCCATCGCTGATCAAGGGAAGGGGAAATACACTCCAATTCTCGATGGAAGAATGAGTGTGCATGTATGAGAAAAAGAGAGTTTCTTTTTAGCCATCTTTGAAAATGATCTACCATTGCATATCCTCTGACTACAATCTTTTGTGTTTTTCCCACTTGTGAAATATGTGTGAAATACTCCTCCTTCAAAAGTCTCATTCCATTATGACAGAAACTCAAAATTCAAATTTTATAATTTTCATCACATCTGGATGTATAAAGTTCCTTGATGCAACACTCTTGATTTGGAGATCTATAAACTAAAAAGATGTTATTTTCCCTCAAATGCCACATACATGGTAAGACACAGATTGGATAACTACTAGGTGCTTACTTCAAAATGAGGAAAATAAAGTGACATCAGCAAAATAGTATTAGGAAGTTTCAAGCCCTTGTTCACTCCATAAAAAATTTTTTAAAAAAAGGAAACTGGTGATTAAATTAACCTTACAAGAACTCTGAGGGGAAAAATAGTATAAAGCTTACAGTGACCAAACAAATACCCAGTTTAAAAAAAAACACATTCAAAGTATTAGGAAATTTTGTGTTATTTTTACTCAATATTTCCCACCCCTTCTCTGCATGGTGTGGTCTTAATCAGATGGAGACAGCGTAATTTCCAATTTCCTCCCTTAAACTAAAGGGAGCAGGCTAGATTATACTTGCAACGTTATAACCTGTCTGGGGGCTGCGTGAGAACTGGTCTCCGTCTTGCCTAACTCAGATCTTGGGTGGGGAAGAATGGTGGCAAGGGAACTATAGACACACATGTACCTGAAAAGCAAATTATGGGTGAAAAAATTGTAAGTAGACCGTTTAAGGCTCAGAAGAATCTGGGTGAAACTCGTTAGAAAATTAAAACATTCAAAAGCAGGTATGTATAAAAAAAATTAAGAAAGCCACATGCAAGCTAAGGCAAGAAGCATGCTCAGAAAAGAACTGAGAAGACCTTAAGGTTACCTCAAGCTGATTCCTAGATTCCCAGCTACTCAGCGAATGACTGTCCAAGAACAAATCCAGTCTACAAAAACTGGAAAAAAAAAGGCCTGTTTTTGTTTTATTTTATTTTGTTTTGTTTTATAAATGCCTAATTTTCAACAAAAAATCACGAGGCACGTAACAAAGTGGTAAGTCATGACTCATTCAAAGAAACAAAATTAAAATTGGTAAAAACCATCCTGAAGAAGCACAGCCATCAGACTTACTAGATGAATACATTAAAATAGCTGTTTTAAATATGCTCAAAGATTTTTTAAAAAAAGAACTAAATGAAATCAGTAAAATAATATATGAACAAAATAAGAATATTAACAACAAAAATTTATTAAAAGGAACCAGATTCTAGAGCTGAGAAAAAGCTATCACTGAATTGAAATAATCAATAAAGTGTTCAATAGTAGATGGAAGCAGGCAGAAAAAGAGTAAGTGAACATAAGACAGTAAAATTGAAATTATCAAATTTCAGAAGTTAGAAAGGAAAAAGAATGAAGAAAAGTGAACAGACACAAAGGGAGATGTGAAATATCATCAAAAGAACAATATATGCATTATGAGAGTAACAGAAAAGTAGAGAGAAAGAGGCGGAGATTATTTGAAGAAATAATGACCAAAAAATGTCCTAAATTTAATTTAAAATGTGAATCTACAAATCCAAAGAGCTCAACAAGCTCCAAGTAAAGATTCCAAAGAAACCCATATTGAGACACATTATAATCAAACCGTCAAAAGACAAGGACAAATAAAGAATCTCGAAAGCAGTAAGAGAGGAGCAACTTATCAGATAGCAGAGATCCTCAATAATATTTCTGGCTGATTTATCAGAAGACACTTTGCAGGACAAAAGGCAATGGGATGACATATTTAAAATGCTGTCAACCAAAAATTCTTCAGCTAACAAAACTACCCTTCCAAATGAGAGAAAAATTAAGACATTTCCAGATAAACAAAAATTGAGAGTTTATTAACAATAGCAATAAAAAAAAATGCTAAAGGTGGTTCTTCCCATTGAAATAAAAGGATATTAAGTATACCTCAAAGTCATATAAAGATCTCCAGTCAAGATAAATACATGGGCAAATATATTTTAAAAAACAGTATAATTATAATTTTGGCTTATAACTCCACTTTTTATATTCTTCAGTATTTAAAAGATAAATTCAAAGATTATAAACCTATGTTAGTGGATATCATAGTGTATAAAACTGTAATTTGTGACACCAATAACACAAGTGGGAGGCAAAAAGCTGTATGGGAGTCAAGTTTTTGTGTGCAATAAAAGTTAAGTTGATATCAATTTAAATTATGTTGTTATAACTATAGGTAATATATATAATTGCTATGATAACCACTAAAAATATCTGTAGAATACACACAAAAAGAAATGAGAAGAGAATCAGAATATGACACTACAAAAATCAACTAAACACAAAATAAAGCAGTAATGGAGAAGTACGAGCAAAAATGGCAATAAGATATACAGAAAACAAATGACAAAATAGTAAAAGTAAGTCCTTCTTTATCAGTAATTACTTTAAATATAAATAAATTAAATTCCTCTATCAAAAGACATAGACCGACTGCATGAATTTAAAAAATATGATCCAAATATATGTTGTCTACAAGAGACTCACTTTAGATCTAAAGACATAAATAGGTTGAAAGTGAAATTATGGCGCAGGATACTACATGCATATAGTAACCAAAAGAGAGCTGAGATGACTAGATTAGATAAAATAAACTTTGAGTCAAAAATTGTCAAATGGACAAAGAAGATTATATATTAATAAAGGGTCAAGATGCCAAGAAAATATAATAACTATAAACATGTGTGTGCCAAACATTTGAGCTCCAAAATATATGAAGCAAACATTGGCAAAATTAAAGAGAAAAATACATATGTCTATATTGACAGCTGGAGATTTCAACACCTCACTTTTAAGTAGATAGAACAACCAGGCAGAAGATCAATAAAGAAACAGAGGACTTGAGAACACTATAAGTCAAGTGAACCTAATGGGCATATAGAGAGCACTCCACCAAACAACAGCAGAATACACATTTTCCTCAACTGTACATGAAACATTCTCCAAGACAGACCATATGTTAGGTCACAAAACAAGTCTTACTAAATTTTAAAAAGTTCTAATTATACAAAGTATCTTTTCTGATCACAATGGAATAAAACTAGAAATCAATAACAAAAGGAAAACTGAAAAAATTTTAAATATGTAAAAACTAGACAAGACACTATTAAATAACCAGTCAACAAAAAAATTACAAGAAAAATTAGAAAAAATCTTGAGACAAATGAAAACCAAACTAAAACATACCAAAATTTATTAAATGCAGCAAAAGCAGTGCTAAATGGGAAATTTATATTTAAATGCTCACATTAAAAATGAAGATCTCAAATTAGTAACTTAACTTTACACATTAAAGGACTAGAAAAAGAAAAACAAGCTAAACCCAAAGCTAGCAGGAGGAAGAAAATAATAAATATTAGAGCAGAGATACATAAAATAGAGAATAGAAAAACAATAAAGAAGAAAATCAACAAATCCAATCATTATTTTTTAAAATCACCAAAATGACATTTATCTAGATCAACTAAGAAAAAAATGAAATAAAATTTCAAATTACTAAAATCAGAAATAAAAAGTGAAAATATTATTATTAATGTAGAAATAAAAAATTATCAAGGAAATAATCATAATAATCATGAACAAGTGTCAGAAATAAATTGAGTAAGCTTGATGAAATGGACAAATTTCTAAAAATATACAACTTACAAAGACTGAAATATGAAGAAATAGAAAATTGAATTGACCTATAACTACCATGGAGATTGAGTCAGTAACAAAAAATCAAAGAATCAAAATCAGTAATCAAACTTCACTAATGAATTTTACCAACCATTTAAAGAATAATTAATACTAATCCTTTTCTCCCCAAACTCTTCCCAAAAATTGAAGAAGAGAAAACACTTCCAAACTTATTTTATAAGACCAGCCTAAAAAAAAAGATTAATCATTTTGGCACCAAAATTCACTATCAACAGAACTCACAGAACCGGAGAAAATATTTGCAAATCATATATCAGATAAGAGATTAATATCCAGAATATATATAAAAAGATTTTCACAACTCAAACCAAAAACAAACAACCCAATTAAAACTGGGCAAAGAATGTGACTAGACAGCTCTCCTAAGAAGAAATACGGGTGACAAATAAGTCCATGAAATGATCCTCAGTATCACTAGTCATTATGTAAATACAAATTAAAACTACAATAAGATATCACCTCTCATTCACACACCCATTAGAATGTCTACTATCAGAAAGAGAGAGATAGGGAGACAGAGAGAGAGAGAGAGAGAAAGAAGGAGGGAGAAAAAAGAAGTAAGTGGAGAAATTGAAATACTTGTGCGTTGCTGGTGAGAATGTAAAACGACAGTCACTGCAGAACACAATATGGCAGTTTCTCAAAAAATTAGACATGAAATTACCTTGTGATCTAACAATTCCACATCTAGGGAACTGAATAAATATTTATATACTAATGTTTATAGCAGCATTATTCACAATAGCCAAAAGGTGGACACAGGCCAATGCCCATTGACCAACGAATGATAAACAAAATGTGATATATACATACAACGGAATACTGTTCAGCTTTAAAAAAAGAATGAATTCTGTTACATGCTAGAACATGGATAAACTTTGAAAATATTATGCTAAGTGTAATAAGCCAGATACAAAAGGACAATTGATTCCATTCATATGAGGTACTAGAACAGTCAAATTCATAGCCTCAAAAGTAGTATGATGTGGCTAGGGGAAAATGGGGAGTTGTTTGATGGGTACAGAGTTTCAGTTTGGGATGAAAAATTTCTGAAGATGGATAATGAGAATGTATTTAATACCACTGAATTATACTCTTAAAAATGTCTAAAAGGTAAATTTTATGTTATGTGTATTTTGCCACAGTTATTCATAAGAAGAGCATGTAATATTAACCAGTCCTTAGTAATTTTGTAATCAAGCACATCTTGTCAGTTCTCCAACTTGAGGCAGGGGATATTCCTTGATTAAGCTCTGTTTCTTAGGTTTGGTTCTCTAATTCCCCTGGGTTTTTGCTTGCACCCTTATAAGAAACAGAATATTTGCAACAGAGTAGCTCTTTTAGCCTGCTTATAAAAAGTTGAAAGTCAAGAACCTCCTTTTCACTGTGAACTACTCTCTCATCGTTAATCTAAGTTGGTGATATTTTCACTAATACAATCCTCTTAAAAACTGGGTTTTCCATAAATTTTATTGAGTTTATGCTATGCTTCAAAGCCACATCCATAATTCATTCTGAGACAGATTATCTCAGCTGAGAGACACTATCTTAAGATTTTTAGAAGCTCTTTTGTTTATCTGAAAGGGTTTACCAAGCACCACTTTAAATCTTTCTGAGGTCTAAACAAAGAGTATTTTGTCTGACTTTTTGTGCATTTTCATACCCTCCTGATATCATTTTTGACCCTAAGGATGCTTTCATTGGAAGTACTCTAGATTCGTCTTTTCCATGAGGCCATTTCTCACTTTGAAAATATTTTCCAGCTGAAGAAAATGTCCCGAGTCTTCCATGTTTCTTCTAAATTGTGCTTAAAACTAAACAGTTCACTTCTTAACTCAATTTTCTCTTGCAAAACTTTATTATATGTTTCTAAAAGAAGCTGGTATTTTTAAACAGTCTACCTGGAAATATTCTTAGCTAGATCCACAAGTTTACCTGGTGAGGTTTCTTTTCCCAAGTTACGTACCACAGGTGGCAGTCTTGCTCATAGTTCTGCCACTACACTATATTATTCTCTTTTTCCCACCCCTCAATAACAGTGCCCACACTCAATGTTCACCACTTTTCTAGCCTTAATGAAGAGCCTTATCACTGCTTTTTCACCATCTTCTTGCAGCCCTTACAGCCTCCTCTTGGTATTCTGTCCCAAAGCCAATATTACATATTTGATGTTTTTGTAATAGTAACAACCCCTTTTAAAACAAATCTGTTTTAGTTATCTATTGTTACATAAGAAAGCATCCTCAAAAAACTAAATTTCTTATAAAAATAATAATTTATTACCACTCGGAAGTCTATGTGTTGGCTTGGCTCAGCCTGGTGGTTCTGCTCCATGTCATGTTAGCTGAGATTACTCATTCAGCTTGGCCTAGAACATCCAATAAGGCCTCCCTCGGACATCTGACATTTGATGCTGGCAATCACTGATGTGTCTCATTCCTCCCCCATATAGCCTCTCTTCTCCTGTGGTCTAGACTAGCTTCTTTATAGAACGGTGTCCAAGTTCCAAAAGAGTAAAATTCGTCAGGTCTCTTAAAGGCCAGGCCTGGAATAAGAACCTCTGCTACATTTTCTGCATGAAAGCTATTGACAAGGCCAGTTCAGTTTCAGTGAAAGGGTAAACCACAATCTAATGAAAATGATCACTTCAACTACCTCAACTAACTATGGGCTGCACTTTTATTTATGTATAACTATAACATGGTATTTTTTTTAACACTTAGTGTTGTTTATTTTATAAGTCTATTAAAAGAGATCTTTTATACATAGTTGCCCAGATTTTTATCAGCTGTCATTATTATGCATAAAGAAAAAAATAAAGGTGAAATAGTTATCGCATTTCCATATTTTCTTCATATTCAGAGTCAGACTTGAGGGTCAACATTTGTGCTTATCCACACAATATCACCCTTTATGCCATCACCAAGTATACTGATAAGGCAGCATTTCTAAAAGAATGCTCTACTATTACACCGGAATTTTCTTCTGAACTGCTAACATGCATTCTTCAAGATTTATTCTGTTATTTTCTTGATTAAATAAGAGGCAGTTTGAATCAGTTACATCAGCCCCTGTTGCTTTGAGTTTCCTTCTGAGATTCTGCAATTCCTCTTGCTTTGAGTTGCATTACTCGACATATATTAAGTGGTCCTTCTGTACATATCTCAGGAATAGAATTTTACTCAGCTTCATCCACTTGTGAGTCCCTTCCTTTCTGAGACTCCACTAAGTTCTTGGTCTTCATTTTGCAAGAAGATGTGAAATTGTTCCATTTGTCAATAACGAATAGCTGCCTTTTTTATCTTATTTGTTTCCATGTCTGCTGCCTTCATTTTAACTTTTTGTATCAATATCAAATCATAGTGTAATCTTTTTAAAAATATATTTAAATAACAAAGTCAATAAGTGCAGTGTCGACAATGCACATAACTCAATGGAAGCGATAATAGTAATAACCACGTTCATGTTTGTGTGGTTAAGGCCACTATGTCTCGAATGCTACCTGGCTGAAGATGTCAAATGCCATAGATTAATGTACATATCCATTTCAGAGATGTTTAAACGTAAAAAGAAAAAACAAACTCTATATGTGATATTTATCGAGTTTCTCCTGGGTATCCAGTAATGAGCTAGGGACTGATGGATATATTTAAAATTTAAATGATAGTGCTTATCTCAAGAGATTAACAAACAGAGTTGCCCAAATGAAATAAATAACCATGGCAAGTGGCATGGGATAAATTTTAAAATAAATAACAGAATAAATAAGGGCTACAGAAATGGCAGAGCATGTTAGAACTTGAACTATGTGAATACTACAGGCCATTTATAACGCCTCTAATTTATAAATATCTCTTTGTATCTTTTCCTCATTTTGCAATTTTTCTTATTAATGTAGAAAAAGAAAATTTTAATGTATTAAGTTATTAATACTTCATGAGTTACAAGTTTTTGAAATACCTTATTTTAGTTTGTGGTATGTTTTTAAAATTTGTTTAGAAATCTTTGATTACATAGAAATTTGCAACTATAGGACAGTAAAATTTGTCCATGTTTTCCTCTATAACATGTAATTTTTGTCTTATTTTAGAAATACTTTACTGCTGGATATTTTCTCATATCTTCTAAAAGATTTTAGCTTTAGCTTTTCACATTTAGGTTTTCAATAAATCTGAAATTTGTTTTTGTGTGTGGTGTGAGGTAGGGATTTCATTTTTCTTCATATGACCATTTATCCCAGGATAGTTTGTCAAAAGTTCACTCTTCTTCATACCCCTGATTTCTAGGTGCATTCAATTTAGAGAACACAATTGCATTCATTAAACTGTGACTCCTTGAAAAACAGAAACTCCCTTGAGAACATAAAATAATAATCAAATTATATTAAATAAATACTGAAATAGGAGTGGAATATACTCTAATCTGGTATTTCTTAACCTTTTGGTGTTAGAAATAGGTTCTCTCTCTTAAAGGAAAAAGATGTACAAACACATTAAAAACATTGCATGTCATTTATTTCAAGAGTTTACAGACAACTTGAAGCTTATCCACAGACCCATTTCCCCTCAATTTAGAGTGACATATTACCCCAAACTCACAGGTTCTCTATCAGAGACAGAGAATCCACATCCTCTAGGTCTCTACTCTGTACCATTCCACATGTACACTTACAATTGAGTCATTAAAGTAGAAAAAGAACCACAAATTTATGATCACATGCTCAAAATAATCAAAGAATTGATGTCAAACTGTCTAAAACTGTAGTGCGAGTTTATTCCCCAACAGTTAATTGTAGATGACAGATGGAACTGTATAGTTGTAAAGAACAAATTGAACTTGGGAGAAGGAATTAACTTAATTTGTTTATTAGTTTCTATTCCCCATTTAGCCTGAAGGATTCTAGTAGTAGTTTATTTCTAGATTGATTTATGGCTTTGATACTCTATAAATAATCATTGGAAGACCTAATTTGTTTGTTATATGCAAATTACCTAGGTGAGCTTATTAAAGATAAGGTTGGACTGGTATTATATGTAGTTCAGGACAAGCCAAGAAAGATTAGGATGCTTTGTGATTGATTGAACCAGGAAGTTGAAACTCAGCAACTGGACAGATTGATGTGTTCAGCAGGACATTTTGAATCAAAAGCAATCACCCATAACATAGAAAGCTCAGTTAATAAATTAACCAAGAAAAGAATGATCTGACTTTGAAGGGATAAAATGATAGAAATGTTATCCAGGACATTAGCAAAGTTTTGGTTTAAAGGTATTTTCCCTTTGAAGACAGTAAAAAAAAAATTAAAGTTATGGAAATGAATCCAGTTGGTCAATGATTAAGGATTGATGCTTATGACAGGTCTACTGGTGGTTTTGATGATACCAATCCCGGTATTTCTCTAACTTCATCACACAGGGGAAAAGAGTCAAAATTCTCCACTCTTGGCTTAGCCCAAACTGCCAAATCCACCAAGCTCTATCTCTCATCCAAGCTGGATTGATGCAAGGCTGTACCCTGAGAAGGCTCTTGCCTTGATGACCTCTGAAATAGTTCCTAATTATTCCAGTGAATTGGGGTCACTGAAATAATGAAGCTGCATCTCTAGGGAAGTGGTTTTGTGGACTTGACAACCCTGTTTCTCTGAGCCATTCATTAGGCTTGTCCTTGGGCAAGCAGCTTCTGCATTTTCTATAAGACCGAGGGGCTTGAATGTCTTCTCTCCCATGAGAATACATTGCATTACACCATTTTTGCGGTTCTTTATCTCATTTTAATTTTGTTATTCCCAGCATTCTACTCCATCAGTCCTACTCCTTTTACTTTTCTTCTGCCTTTTCAGACTTCTCCCCTTTATCTGCTTTCACCACCATCACTCAATAGTCCTCTTGTTCCACAGTTTCACTGGAAAATTCTGCTCAAGCCCTTGTGTTTCACTTGGAGGATTTTGTTAGACATTAACAATAGTAATAGTAGTGCTAATAGTAGTAGTGGAAGTAGTGTACAGTTGTAATAATCATGATATTTTTTATTTTTGTGAAGGTGCAGTAGCAGTAACATCATGCTCTTATAAAAGCTCTCAACATACTTTTTCTTTGAATCCCTTTGACCTTCCCAAAAATTACTCTCACAAATTTTTAGAGGATTAGCCATCGGCAATGAACTAACATTTATTGAGAACAAATTAAGTCACTGGGGAGCCCAGAAAAATACAAGCTGAGGCCTCCAACCTGAAAGCTCTCAAATTGCTCATAAAAAGCCAATAAACCAAGAGCCAAATAAGTGAGCAGGCTTCAGTGTTGTAAAATTTTAGAGAAAGTAGAGGCAATGCCCTGGGTTGGTCAGAGAAGGCTTCTAGAAGGTGATAGAGCTCTCCCAGGCATTGGAAATGAAACTGGGCATTCTTGGTAAGGGGGACACAGTGAGGAAAGGAACAGATATGGGGGAAAGGGCCAGAGAAAATGAAGGCAATAAACCAAAGATCCAGCTCCATCATTAGTGGAAATTTTAAAAGATATGACATGAAAATGAGTTCTTTTCTAATAAAACTACATATATGTACTTTCAGTCAATAATTTAGTTGTGTAGCGAAAGCTACTATTTAGGACTCAATAATTTTTCAACTGAAGAACTCAGATATTCATTTCTGGAAAAATTATACAACCGCCACATTCACTTTACATTCTCTTCCTAAAATCCTCTTTAGATCAGTGTTGAAACTTCTCAGTATGCTCCCTGTGTCTTTTAATTTCTACTTTCTACTTTGTATCTCTTCAGCTCTTCATGTTGAATTTTGAGCAATTTCTCAGATCCGGCTTCAAATTGACTAATTCTTTGTACACGTGTGTTAAGTGTTTGTAGTCTGCTGTTTAGTATATCCACTAAGACTTTTTAAATTTCAATTACTTTCATTTTCGTTTCTAGAATTTCACTTTATTGTTCAACTATTCCTGTCCTTTTTTATGTAATGTACTATTATTACCTTACAGATTTAACCTTTTATAATTTTGAATGCATGACACACCTTCATCCCCAGAAGATAAATTTTGTTGATGAACTGATGGATGAGAATTACATAGCACATGAGGAAAAACAATGTATGATTTGTTGTAAAAACAGTGATGAAAATAGATCACAGCCCGAAATGTTAAGCAATAGGAAAGATGAAAGGGACTTTAAAATTATTGTTTAAAATATTCGCTGGGATAAAGGGGGTCGAATATTTTAAACAATAATTTTAAAGTCCTTTTCATCTTCCTATTGCTTATCATTTTGGGCTGTGATCTTTCTTCATCACTGTTTATACTACAAGTCGTACATTGTTTTTCCTCATGTGCTATGTAATTCTCATCCATCAGTTCATCAACAGATTTTCTTCTTGGGATGAAGGTGTGTCATGTGTTCCCAGGATCATGCTGGCAGACCTGTGATGGTTTCATTGTTGGTTAGCCCAGAAATCTAAAGACTTACCACTTTTGGGACAGTTTTCATGTTTATTCATTAGTTAAAGGGCCTTTGAAACATACAGTTAGGCTGAGAATTAGGACCCCACATTTCTAAATTATTAACATATGCTTGAGACTTGAAGTTTTTCTGATGTTTTCCAGCTTTCCTACTTTGCACAAATTTTCAATCTTAATTCTATGGCTGATTGGTCCCTATTTTTAGTCACTATATTGGTGTGCCTTTAAAAAACAGCAAGCATTTATTGTCTCTTATGAATCTGTGTGTTGACTGGGCCAAGTGTTTTTTCCATTTCAGGTGGTGTCAGCTAGAGCTGCAGTTTTCTGGAAACTTGATGGACTGGTACATCTGAGAGGACTCATTCATATATCTGATGTTTTCATGGTGTCATCTGGAAGACTGGGCTCAGCTGCATGGTTCTTTGGCTCAGTGTGGCATTAGCAAATGCTGCCATTATCTGGAATCTTGACTGGGTCGAAGTATCCTAGAAGGCTCACATACTTGGCTGGATATCAGTGCTGGCTATCATATCAGCAGAAGGTAGAACTCAGCTGTTGATCAGAGTGTCTCAGTTTTTCTCCATGTAGTCTTGACATGTGGTTTGAGCTTCTCACAGCATGGAAGCTGAGTTCCAAGAGGAAAAATTCTAAGTTGCAAGGATGGAATCTCAGATCCCTTAAAGCCTAGCTCCAAAAGATACATTATTGCCACATTCTGTTGATCAAAATAGGCCATAAGGATAGCCCAGATTAAAGATAAGAGAAACAGATTCTACCTCGCATGATAAGAGTAAAAAAGAATTTGTGGTATCTTTAAGTTATCATAGCAAAGACTTTAAAAATAGTTGCTCACCGGATGTTTGTTTTTTGTTATTAAAATGATAGGTCCAAAGATAGGCTATCCAGGACCTGATGGCAGCTTTGTAATATCTCCAGCAACACAGACTCTTGATTACAAAGTGGTTGCAAAAACTCCGGCCATCACAACCAAGTTTCAGGCAGAAATAAGGGGATAGAGCAAACAGACAAAATGGATCCAACAGCTAAGTTGGCCCCTTTAAAGAATGTTGAATTTTGAATTTTCCCATGATTGCTGCTTATACTTCATTGATTTTTCAATCTGGACTGGAAACTAAAATAGTAATGTCATGAAGAAAGTACATCCTCATGTCAGAGATATTTTTACATGTTTCCTTGTTTAACAGGAGGTAGATATGAGCTAAATGAAGTAAGACATTTGGATCCCAAACAAATCTAATTCAAACTTTTCACTTTTCATCTACCACCCTCTTGATTGCACTTAGCAAGGATTCTAACTGTGACACTGTGAGAGTGTGTTTGTGGCACATTGATGTTTGTGTTCTATTGAGATAGATATGTAGAACATTATCTTAATGACAAGGACATGCTTTAATCTGCAGGCAATTGACACAATGGTTGTAGGGTATTATTTAAAGAAAGATTTCTGTGCTCCTTATTAATAAAGGTCTATTTGTAAGCCTAATTACACCCTTGCCAAATAACAGAGTTGACGTCTGTACCATTTCCTCTTCAGTCTAAACTGGAGATGTTCTCTATAGGTAGATTTGAGAAGTCAGACAAGTTTGTGTTCAGGGTCCCTGCTGTGCAGTTTTACATATGTGTCTGTTCTCCTGCCTCATTCCCTTATCTTTCTAAGTTTGGTGGCTACAGAGGATCAAGAATTCCTTAAAGGAAAAACTCATTCACATGTCAGTGGTCCACAGTGAAAAAGCTTTATCTTCTAGCCTTCTAGCCTTCTTATGGGTATGTGCTCTCATGGAGAGGATATTGCTCAAAGCCATGCTTGAGTCTCCACAAGAATACCCTTCTATTGTGATATTGTAGGTATCATACCTAGCCTATGAGGCAAAGGGCTTTACAGGGGCCCTTCTCACAGCCCACATGTAGACAAAGTCCCCTCTGCTTATATGTAAGGCCAGGCTCAGGCTGTATGACACAGTAACGGTAGTGCATATCTAAGAAAGGTGCTGCACTATTGCTCATTCTGCATTTGTAGGAGACCGTAGATGACAACCTATGAGCCAGATTGGTTTTGTAAATAAAATTGTACTGGAACACAGTAACACTCATCAGTTTATTTGCGTCCGTGGCTGCTTTCATGCTGCAATGATAGAGTTGAGTAGTTACAGCAGAGATCGTGCAGTCCGCAAAGTCTAAATTATTTACTATTAACTATCTAAACTATTTACTATGTACAGATTGCTCCTCTATGTTGTCCTAGGCAGGACTGTTTCCTTCTAAGACTGTGGTTCTCAGTGGGACAATTTTGCTACCCAGCGAATATTTGGCAGTGTCTGGTGAAATTTTTGGATAAAACAATTGGGCGGGTTGGGGGACAGAGCATTGCTACTGACATCCAGTAGGTAGTGGTCAGGGATACTGCTAAACATCCTATGATGTATAGACCAGCCCTCATAGCAAAGAATTGTCCAATCCAAAATGTCAGTAGTGCCAAAGTTGAGAAACCTTGCTATATGAAATGGATGTTCTATAAGACTATCATTGTTTTTCATTTATTTATTCAACACATATTTATCAAATGTGCACTATGTACAATGTATGTACTGTTTTATATATAAATATAAATATATATGTATTTAACCCATACGACAAATCATAAAGTTGATACTGTTGATATTATTATTATTATTATTTACATTTTTACAGATAAATTTGAAACCTAAAGAGGTTAATTTACCTAAAATAATCTAATTAATAGTGAAAGATGATTTTAATGCAGTACTTAACAGGTACACTATACTTTGATAAACATAGATGTTAACAGAAAAAGCATACTGAAGCATGATAGAACTGCATTCAAATTTTGGCTCTTCTACTTACATACATGTGAAATAGAGACAATAACCTTCTCTGAAGAAGGCTGTGAAGATTGAATGAAATAATGTGCTGAAAGCACTTTATGACAGAGCCTGTAATAGTGCATGCAACAAAAATGCTAGGTCCAATTACTTCATTTCAGTCCTTCATATAAATGTCATGGACATCTGGAAACCACCTCATTCAGGCACATACTAGAATTCTGAGTGCTGAAATGGAAAAAAAAAAAATGTCATTTCTCTACTGAAACGTGAGCAGATTTTCTTCGATTATTTTAGTCCCATGGAGAATGTGGCCTCTTCCTCCAATGGCAGGACCCCTTCTTTAAAGCAGACTCCGGAGCGAGAATAAGGCTGTTCTCTCTCTCTCTCTGAGTCTGTCCAGCAGAGTTTCTTCCTGCAGAGCTGCTGGGGCCTGGATTAACCCCGGAGTGACAGACTGTCAGCCAGCAGAGCACTCGGCCTAATCATTGTGCCGGCACAGCCCTGCTCCATACACTCCCGCCGAGCACTCGCAACTGTCAAGAAGGTTTTCTCCTGACGGGAAAACACAGTTTCACATTTTCAGAGTTAAGGCATAAACACACAAGGCAGCTGGAGACGTGAAGCCAGCTGCATTCAGAGCGGAACTTCACAGACCATCAGCAGATAGGACACTCTGCCCTGTTTTTTTTTTTTTTTTTTTTTTCTACCAGTGAGCTTTGTCTTTTTTTATTTCTTTGTCTTTTTCATTGCTCTTTTTGCCTCAAGGCTTGACACTTTACAAAGTTAAGTCTATTGCCTTGGCCATATTATTTCTAGAAAAACAGAACAGCTTTGGCTCTGGGATCATTCGAGCATCACAAGCTTGGGCCCCTGCTTGGGGAGGAAGATTTTACTGGGCCTTTCCCTCTCCCCTCAGTTTGTCTCTGGTCTCTCCTTCAAGTCTTCCCCCTCCTCTAATGGGCCTCACTCAGCTCACCCACATCATAATTGTCCAATTTGTCACTACTCATCTCTGTGCTTCATTCACAAATATGAAAAGATAACTAAAGATCAGCGATACAGAAGGAAAGGACCAGAGAATGCCTGACTTCAGAGCAAAGGCAGATTTTAAGATTAATAATAAAAAGTATGCGTAAAGAAACCTACAAAACAAGAACTAAACAGGAGTTCAATAAAATAATTCTAAAAATAAATATTAGAAATTAAAAATAAGGTGGCCTAAATAAAAACAAAGTGTTAAAAGAAATTATTAGAGAAAGCTACTAAAAAGTACAGCAAAAGAACAAAGAAATAGAAATATGAAATTTTTAAAAAGTAAGAAACATAGCATAATCCAAGAGGTCAACATCTACATAATAGGTGTTCCAGCTAAAAAAGAAAAGAGAACATGAAGGGAGAAAAATAATCAATGAAAGAATAGAAGAGAAATTTTTCAGAACCAAAGAAAGATAGAGTCAAGATTGACTGCTGGAAGATAGTGAAGCAACACCTTTAATGTTCTGAAGGAAAATGATATTGAAACTATAATTCTATACCCAGAAAAACTATCAATGAAGAATGAAAATAAATATGCTCATACCTATAAGGCCACACAGTTTACCTAGCACACACTCTTTATGAAAAAAAAATTACTTGAGAATATATTTCAGTAATTGAAAAAGAATCTGAGAGATAAGACATAGACTCTAAGAAATGAGGAAACTACTATAAGTGCAGTTAAAGCAATACCGGCTTGACATAAACTGGAACCGACAGTTGAAGGGTCCCAAGGAAAGTTCTTAAAAAAAATACATTTTATTCAACAAATATTGTGATTTAGCAGAAGCTAAAAGATCTAGATACCATGCTAAAATGGTATAGCTTCTTTGTCAAAAAGAAAAAATAAAAAGAAATACAAATATAAGCTCCAGTAAAAATGAAAAAGCATAAGAAAGTCATGAATCAAAAGCAAAGCACATTATTTATTACCTGAATCTAATCCCACTATTTAGTTATGTAGTTAACAATATTTATAATTATTTTGTAAATTTTATTTATTTTTAACATTTGGAATAAAACTATAGAAAAAGCAATTAAATCATAATTATAATTACTGAACAGAATATCAATGCAAAACTTTGGTGATATAAAAATAATAATGTTAATGGAGGATGGAAAGTGGAACAGTGGGAGAAAAATGGAAAATAATATAGAGGTAATAGCTTATTTCTGAATAATGATGAATCAAGAGATTGTGTCTAAAACAGATAGAACTAAAATTAAAGGTTTCAGTGTGTCCATTATCATTTTAAAGATCATCAATACAACTGAAAGTAATAATTTAACCAACAATTGCAGAAGAGCCATAGAAAGGAAGGTAAAGTTAGTATGTGTAGGTGAGTTAAATTATTCATCTTCCAAATAAGGGAGTCTATAGATCAAGAACTACTGGTCTATTATTTAGAATTATGGCGGTCACCAATGAAAAAATCAAAAATCATTAGGAAATGAAAGTGGGGGTAGGAGAACCATGGTTATCTCAATTATTAATATTTCATACTATATCAATCATTCTTTTTCCTAGGTGTATTATTTCTACAATTTATAAGTAAATACATTTCCTAAGAAGTAAATTTAGAGACATTATGGTTTAGTGCAAAGTGTTGCGCTGCCTTGCATAGTTTTACTCACATATTTAAAGTTCAATACATATTTGACTAAAATTGTGATAATAAAGCAATACCAAAAAAAGATAAACTAAAAGCCTCCTGAGCTAAGCCCAGAAGCTCAAGTGGGTCCAACGGCATAGCAAATAATAATAGTAGTATTTGCAAAATTCATTCTATAATTGGGTTATGGAACACTGGCAAAAAAGAAATTATGAACCCTAGTGTTAGACCCAGATGACATAACTTAAGTACGTATGTGTATTATATTAAACATTATCCTTTGTCGCTGTCGACTGCAGGCACTTCAGTCAGGTTATCTTCAACTGTTCCTCTCCACTGACAGATAATGTCCAGATTTATTTAACAAGCATTTAATGCCCTTTACCATCTGACAGCACTCACCCTCTCTAAACTCATCTACTATTCTCATTGTGAGCTGGAGGTAAAACTAAACCAAAACAGCTGCATCCAGAATCATGGGCAATAAAAGGACACAAGTGAGAGATTTTTTTTTAGTATTCTCTATTGACCAGATTATGTTTTTTAAATATCACTTCCCACTAAGACAAACCAGAGCTTCCTGGAGAAATTGCTGATTTCAGGTATAGGACAGATAATGTAAAAAAGTGAGAGAGGCACATCTTGCCATATCACATTTATTTTCTCTTACATGGAAAATTGTGGTCCCTAATAACATTGGCATAACTTAATTGGTTTACCTTATCATATTCATTAAATCATTTTCAAACTTATAACAGCAATATTACTTCTAGCATGGAAATACTGAGTGGAGTCATTCTATTTGTTATTAGATTATATATTCAATGCATGCTCAGTAATAGGACTTTGTTCAAACAGCCCTTGGTTTATATTTTTTTTAGTTTTAGGTGCAATTAGATTAATTTGTTTCACTTTATTTTCAATTTTAATGTTTACTTACCTTTAATTTGATTAAGACGTTTATAAAATTTAAAAGTAAAATTATACAACAAGTTACATTCAGAGTAGCCTAGTTCCCATCCTGTACTCTCCACATCTCTCCTCTACCTTGTCCCAAAGATTCAGGGCTTCTTATTAAATAGCTAGAATACTACTACCCCACACTTTGCTTTATTACTTAACAATATACTATGGAAATCGACTAATATCAATTCAAAGAATCTTGAGAGATTACTTCTCAGAGTCTTTTCTATTGTAACACATTTTATTTTTTAGAATGCTTATATATGTGTGTATGAGTGTGTGTACATACATACAGAGAGGGAGAGAGAGAAAGAGAGTCCAGGCCCTTTTTAGTTATATCCTGAGGGCATATCAGGCTTTCATTTCATTTTTTCTTAAGTCAGAGATAAGAACCCTTTACTATGGCCTATATGGCCCATTTATAATAGGCCAAGCTGGTCTCAGCTTCTATATCCATGCTCACACCATTCCCCAAGCTTAGGATGTGATCATCCTCCTTCATTTGCCCTACATTTGAGGCAAAGTGAAATTCAAATCCTAACTCCTCATGAAAATCTATCCTTCCTCTAAGGGAACTGTGCCTTTGTATCCCCAGTGTCTAACATGATGGCCATCATATAAAAAATGTTCAATAAATGTTGAAAGTAACGTAAGGGTAATATAGAAGAAAGAAGATAAGTTTGGAAGTCTCAGTTCTTGGTTCAAATGCTACTTTAGCTACTTTGTAACTGCATTAGTTATCTATTGCTGTATAACAAATTGCCTCCAAATAGAGCAGATTAAAATGACACAGATTGTCTCACAGCTTTTGTGGGTCAGAAATCTGGCACAATTTAGCTGGGTTCCTCTAGCTCAGGGTTTTTCACACGCTGCGATCAAGATATTGGCTGGGACTGTGGTCTCATTTGAAAACTCAGCTGAGAAATCCAACTTCCAAGTTCACACATGTGGTTATGGGATGAATTCAATTCCTTGTGGTTGTTGGACTGAGTCCTCAATTTCTCATGAACTGTTAGCTGGAGACTTCCCTCAAATGGGAGAAGAGAAAGGACCAGAGAGAGAGAGAGAAGATGCAAATCACAGTCTTTTATAACCTAATCTGGAAGTGATAGTCCATTGCTTTTATCATGTTATGTTCTTTAGAAGAAAGCGATTGGTCCAGCCCACAGTCGAAAGGGTAGAATGACACAGGGGCTGAACATGAGGAGAGGGACATAGGGAGGCCTGTCAGAAGCTGCCTACCACAGAAACTTTTTAACCTTAGGCAAATTGCTCCAGCTCTTTTTCCTCACCTGCAATATGGGAATAATAATAGCAATATTACAGTATTTTTGTGAAAAAACAACTAAAAATAATATTTATAAATCACTTGGCACTAGTAAGAACTCAATATGCAGTGATCATTACAACAATGTTAACAATGCTGTCTGACCAGCTGCAATTCTCCCATCCCCTCCACCCAGTCTTCATTCTCAAGCTTCACTATCTAGAACTTAAAGATATTCACTTCTTGCTCTCCCCAGTATCTAATTAATGACATGCCTCAAGTGACCAGTGTGAAAGGGCAATTTCTAAGATAAAATGTGTTTTTACAGTTTGAATATGCCACTTCAGTTTTATAAAATTAGATGATTCTTCTCTTGACTTTCATTTTAAATCTAGTATTTTTAAGAAAGACGAGTCAAATTCACTAGTGTCCTAGCAAATACTGATTTACAAACTAGAATGGTCTTTCTTTCTCTTAATAAACCTAAGTAGAAAATTAATCCATTATAAACCTGCTAGAGAGTTCATGGTTTTGCAAGATATATTATTATATTTCACATTTATGAGATATTATGACAGATTTTTGCTGTTTTTCTCTCTTTTTTTTTTTCCATTATGGCAATAAATTTTCCTGCCAAGTCTCAGTAGTTTACCCTTGTTAGAGTCAGGAGAAACTCTCAAGAAATATGTCTAAAGAAAGAACTTCTTCTAGCCAAAATTTAAGGAAACTCACAGCACCTGTGTGAATCTATTTTAATGTGTTCTGAAATGTTTTGGTTATGAAACATGTAGGAAACTATCTCTATTTTAATTTTTTCCTTTATCTCCCATGAATCAGAGTATTGACTTGAGGAGTTAAGATGGTCTACTCACGTGACCTTTCCAGACCCCGGTTCCCATCCATAAAATGGTCTTCATGACCCTGTCCTCATGACCTGCATTGTCACTTGATCTTTCTTGCAAGACAAGCAGGGCCTGGATCATGGTCTAGGCCCACCTGAGAAGGGCCTTTAGAGGCACAGCGGTGGAAAGAAGGTGCTGTGCCTCTTTTAACTATGGTCAGAAAGACTGATTTTGAAAAAAATCAACTCAAGGGAGTAAGTATCAAGTTAAAGATTAACAGACAGAACTGAATTCCTAATCCTTGGAGATGGGGAAAAGAGAAGAAGTCCAGATGCAAAACCCACATGAAAGACAACAAAAAAACAAAAAAAAAAAAGGAAAGATAAGTTAGTTCTAGGAAACTAGGAAACTAAAGTGGCTTGGAGCTAAAGAACTGGGAAGAGATTTTCTCGTTTCTTTAGCTCCATGGGGGCCTGCTGGAAACATTTAAAAGGGAAATCCTTGGAACAGACACCTACCACCTGTGGCTATTGGAAAGTTATATATCATTTAGATATGACTGGGTGAAAAAAAAAAAATGCCTTAGAAGGAAACATCTTGACTAACAGCAAAGTGCAAAATTATTTCATTTTGCTTTGCATTTTTTGGAAACAATTGACTTCAAGCTTCCATAACTCCATGCCTTAAAGTCTCCATCACAGCTGTTGGAGAAATTTTTCGTGTTCTCTGCTGTGACACTGAGAGTTTTGCAGCCATGAATGGACACAAAAAGATGTCAATCATATCCAGTAATGAAAAGCTCATTTCTCACTCCCTATTGTGAAGGCAGTGCCTTTGTGATAGTCATTGTGTGAGTCTGTGTTCAAGCTCATTTACCTTCACATACAGAATATCTGTTTTATATTAAAAATTTAGACTATAGTCACCCCAGATCACACCTAATGCATTAGAATTGTATTACCATTATCCTCTATTAAATCTGTGACAACGTTATAATATCTATGTCAGAAATAATGAAGAGATTAATGTGGAGTAAGAGATCCTGGTGTCACCTCCTTCTGCTTTTCGACATCAAATATTGTTGGCACTAAAGACCAGTCTCTGTCAGCCGGTGAGAATGAGGATTTTGACAATGGAGAATCCATCGAGAGATGTGAGGGGAATTTTCCAAGTCATGTAGACAGCTGCTGAAGTGATAATTGAATAAAAGTGAAAGTCCTTCCTTTTTCTCCCCTTCTAGAAAGATCTATATTTATTCTCTTAACTTCACAGAACACGCGCTCCTCAGGGGGTGGTGATATATGCTGAGGAGAGCTTATTTGAAGTGGTTCTTCCACAGCTGGATTTACGGATGGATACAATAAAGACACTTGAAGAGAAGGAAAGTCAGCACTAAACATGCTGGTCCCAGATTGTGAAGCAGCAACCTTCAAATTTAAGGGGCTAAGAACTGTCTCCCCTACTGCTCTGCTCTCCCTCCCATCTGGTGGGCTTAAATAGGAGAACAAAGTGACAGAAACAATTCATTCATCCACTTAACAGATATGTAGTAAGCAGTGGATCATCATTCCTAACTTCATAAAGCACTTTATATTTTACATATTTGATGGCATTTCATCTGAATTATGGAAAAAGAAGATCAAATGATACTGTTCCCATTTTACAGATGAAGAAACTAAATCTCAGATTTATGTAGCTATTATAGAATAGGCTAGACTAGGCTTTTGAAATCATGTTTCAGAGTTTGAACTTCATTCCACAGTCAATCAGGGCCAATGATGGATTTAAAGTAGGAGTACCAGAGTGGAGTTTTATTTCAAAAGCTCACTCTGGTTGTAGAATGGAGAACGAGTCTCAAGTTGGAAAGACAGGAGGCATGTAGACTAGAGGCTGCTGCAGTCAGCCAGGCAAATAGAGATTGTGGCCTGAAATGGCCAAAGAGATATTTAGAGAGTGCACAGTGACTAGCTGAATGTTGGAAATTGGAGGGTGAGGAAACAGGAACTAATGAGGATATCCTGGGTCTGTCATTTCAACAACTCGATGAATGGTCATGTCATTTTCTGAGATGGGGAACATGGAAGAGCAGCTTAGAAAAGGAAAGAGTTTTAAGCCCCAACTCACATAATTTGAGGGAACAGGTAGAAATCATTTGTCAGAACTGGGTACATGGTTCTGTAGCTCAGAGGAGGCATCCTGCTTAGTTGAGATTTAGGGGTACTGAATATTCTAGGAGCAGAGATCCTAGATGCATGTAGCAGGAGAATTTCTAGGTAGTGACAGAGGTAGAAGTTAGACTGCAGGAAGTGGGGACTAAATGGGATGAGGATGTAGGGTAGATAACATTCTGAGAAAAAAAATTGGGACTGTGAAGAAATAGAAAATGATAGAACTATAGCTGGAGGAAAATAGTATATAAGGAGAACTGTACCTTTTTTAAATTAAAAAGTTTATTTAATTGTTGATAAGAAGGAATCAATTGAGAGGGAGAGATTAAAGGCACAGATAAGAGTGTCAGTAACAAGACAGAGAATCTAGAAGAGTCTAGAGAAACAGTTAAGGAATTAAGAGGGACTCTGGGCCATAGACTGTCTCAGCAGAAGTTGCTTACTTGTCCTTTCTGCCCACAGCAAAATGGTGAACACTGGCAAAAGTAGGTCCAAGTAAAGGGCAGTTTTTGGCATTGACTTTGCTAAGGAAAATATCCTCATTACAGATGTATCAGCCAGATGGTAAATTATGAGGCATGTTAAGGAGGAAGAGTGGCATCCTTTGCAAACATAACAGGTTTGTTTCGGAGTCTTTTCTGGTTTCTATAACAAAATACCATAGGCTGGGTAGATTATAAACAACAGAAATTTATTTTTCACAATTCTGAAGGCTGGGAGTCTAAGATCAAGATGCCTACAGATGCAGTGTCTGGTGAGAGCTCACTTCCTAATCCATAGATGACCACTTTCTGTCTGTGTCCTAACATGGCAGAAGGGGCAAGGGAGCTCTTAGGGGTCTCTTTTATAAGGGCACTAATCCCATTCATGAGAGCTCTACCCTCAGGATCTCATCACTTCCCAAACGCCCCACCTCTAAACGTGAATTTGTGAGGAAGGGCAGGAAGTACAAATATTCAGTCTACAGTAGTTTGTGAAGAGACTCCAAGACTTGTTAAAGATGGAGGCAATTCATCTTTGTGATTCAGGGTAGAAAGATTTCCAGGCAACATCAATCTTTCAATACTACCCAGAAGCCTAACCATCATAATTCATTAATCTTAACAAATAAATGTGTGGAATGGGAGACAGGGAGGCTATTTAAGAATATCGATAATATGGTCACCTCCCATCTTTCTCACTTTCAGGCAAATGTTTTCTCACATGGTTTTCTAATGTGCCATATTTATGAGAACTGATCCAGCATCTTCAAGATTTCCATCTCATCAAGTAGGTGAGGACCAAGATGTCCAAGAATCTCCTTGCTACTCCCTTCTGGTGCTTTTATAAAACTTTTCCAAAGTTCCCATACCTCTTACTTTATCTTGTTACTTCTGATGTTTCCCTGGTCACCTGAACTTGTTTTCACATTGGTGCATGGCCTCTCCACTTAGCTTAGATCCACTGTGTTTGACTTTGCCCCCAGCCACCAGATTACTTCATGATTACTTCATGCTCTGCAGCCTCTGGTGATGTCCAGACCCCTGGGACCCTTAATGTCCTTCTTATCTAGAAGAACTCAGACAATGTTTAATCCTTTCCCCAATGCCTTTAATTTCTCTCCCTTCTGCCTGAATTGTTCTCTAATCAAAGTAACCACTTTCTCACAGACTTTGGGTTCTATGAAGGTCATTTGATGTTATAGCAAGGCATGTGGGTTGCTTGTCCTTAACTTGAAAGCCAGCTTGCTGTCCTTCTGAAAGAGAGAAATGGAGAAAGCTAGCAAGAAAGAAAAAAGAGCAGCCCCTGGCATTCAGAAGTTGATCTGGCACTCACAGCTAAACATGGCTATTCTCCTTCCAGATATGAACAACTCAGAGAATACCAACCTCAAACAAGGCTACTCTGAGATCATGATAAAATGAGACAAAGCAAGGCCACTTCATAATTGTGTCTAAGCAGGGACAGAAACAAGGTCACTCATGCACAACACAGCAAACATCCCCATCACTGGGCCAGAATGAGTGACTGCTATTTCTTTACCAATTACAGCTTTATCCTCTATCTAGTCTCTCCCCCTTAAAGATCAGATTTATTGAGATACATAATTATAGAATGACCTCACTTTCTGACAGCATTGAACCCCAGCTTACTTAGATTCTTCCCCCAAATAACTCAACTAAAGCCCAAATCCTATCATAGGTTCCTTCAAACACCCTCTTACTGAGATGCTGCATGATTTCTCTGAGACTATGTTCTCCCTCACTGAAAAGACTAATAAACTCAACTTTCTTAACTACAGGTTTGTTCTTAGTGGGCTTTTTGCTGAAGAACATTGACAGTAACCTGAAATGGTCCCTCCTGTATCCCTGGCACTGCATTAGCCCATGTGGTTACAGAGACATATACAACATGGCATTATTAAATTCTTACAGCAACCCTATGTGAAGGATTTTATCATCTTCACTATGCAAAGGAAGAAACCGAGGCTCAAGGACATACAACTAGAAGTGGAAAGGTCAGGATTAGTTTGTCAATCTGTGTGCTTCCAAAGCTACTATCCTTCCCTGAATGTGAAGCAGCATTGTTTAGTTAATTCCCATAACTTGGAAATGATGCCATAACAGGAGCAGACCTCTGCCACCATCTCTGAGAGCAGCAAAGAGGAAATCAACCAGGGCTGGCCAGTAAAACAGACAAGAATAGACTGGGCAGAGTATGATTGCAAAACTAGGTAAACATGTTAGAGGCCAAGAGACAGTTCTTGAGCCAAATTGCCTGCAAGGCAATATGGATTTGAGAATGAAACAGAGCTTCTGTATTTTCAGGCAATTTGCAATATATCAGTTAATGAAAACGAAAAACAGAGGGAGTAAATGAATTGGCTCATGATGAGCTAATCTGAAGGAACAAAAATACAATAAGAACAGCAAATATTTTGAGCAGTAAGCAGAGCAGGGGAATCAGTGCTCCCAGGGCGATGAGAACAAATGAAAGGATGAGAAATAGAGAAAATAAAAATAGCCAGGAAAAAAAAAAAGCCATCATTCTAATTGGGTTATTGCATCAGTGCTCCTTGGGGAAGGGCAGAAGCCAGATCTTGGGCACAATTTTGTCCTGGTGGTGTACTGTTGGAGTACCCTTCCACTGGCAGGGGACCATCTGAGCCTTACTGGCATTCCTGCCCCTGGGGTCCAGGATCCTGCTGTCTGAATTCATTTCTTTTTGGCAAAATGGCTCTGTCCACTCCCCCAAGCAGACACACAGAGCAGGAGAGAGAGCCTCGAAAGCTTATTGCATCTCATGTTGCTCTTTAAAATTACATTTTTTATGAGTGTAAATGAATCAGAAACATATGGATAAAATTTCCTGGCTTGATGTGAGTGGCCTCATATCCTAAATGGTACCCTCAGAGAGGATGCTTGGAATGTCAGTGTTGGTGCCAGAATCCCAGGTGGAAAGGACAGGGGAGGAGCTCTCTCCTGCCCTCCTACTGCACCCCTGCGCCACAGACCCTTGTAGCACGGTCTCCATGTAGACCTCACCAGACCCACAAAAGATTTCCCTATGACAGACCACTTACAATTCCCTAGCTTGCTCATTCTCTTCCAATAACAAAAGTTGTGTGTATGCATGTGCACATACACACGTACATACACCTACACACACATACACACAAGGGCACGTGTACACACAAGCACACACATTTTCACTCTTCTACTTAAATGATGAGATCTTTCTACTGAAAAAGTAACTTCTTAAATATGAAGATAAATACCAGTACTAAATAGTTGGGCAATTACAGAAAAATTCAGCCACACGATTATGGCATAAAAATTCATAGATATGAGTGGAGAGCATATACTCAACTACTGTTTAAAGCCCCAAGAAGAGACACCAATCTCTCAAATTTTTGAATCTAGCTTTGTGTTCAACGTCTACATTTTAGGCTAGAGCAAGGAAACATAACCAGGCTGTGTTACATTCCTCACATATATACAGATCAAGAAATCAAAAGTCAAGATGACTGGGATGAAATCGTGCACAGATGCCTCTTTGTCAACACAATATCTGAAAATCTGTATGGTATAACATGAGTAAGTAAACAAGCATGGGCTACACGAGGACTGAACCCTAGCTTTGTCATTTGCTAGCTGTAAGTCATTCAACTTCTCTGAGTACTTTCCTTATGTTATAGAACATTCCCTGATCACAAGAGTCCAATAAATGATAGCTATCATCATAATGAAAAGTTTCTAATTTACCTTTTAAAACTGGACCTTCAAAATCATCCAAATTTTGAGCTGAATAATTGACACATTTCTTAAGCCCAGGTGTAGCACAATTTGTCCCAGATGCTAGCTTAATTTTTAATTCTCTGTCTCTGAGCCCACATCCTTGGCCACCAAATTGGGCAATTCAAAGTAGCAATGTCTGACTGTCTTGAACACATTCGGAATTCTTGCTCTAGTGTCCCTCATTGTACCAGAACACCAGTGTATAGCCAAGAGTGCCATGACTGGTGGTTTTTCCTGGGCACATTCTATGTCCCACTCTAGATGAAGGTGACTTCGGGGCCGAAACTGTGCTTTATTGTACAGGCTTTGCAGTGAGTAATTAGTCACTATTTTATAATCATAAAGACAGACTAGAGCTGTTAGAAGTAGACATGAAATATAATTTTGTCGATAAAAAAAGTTGCAATAATATATAATCTGTTCTTTAGTTCTTATCATTTTATTCTCTATAAACAACTTGGCACTTGGAATTTCTGTCAGGAAGGAAAAACTGCAACTGTCTCAACTCTGAGGATGAGGACTTGAATGGACATACTGCATCCAGTGAGAAGTATAATTAAATGTCCCAGCAGAGAAGGGCTTCTTCTCTCCCCCTACTCTCCCCTGCCAGACTGGGGTCCCAGATCATGCTGCAAGAATACTGAGGCCCAAGAGGCCACTACAGGGTTCAAGGCTTAGGGGGCGGGTCTGAGACGCCTCGTGAAGGAAGATTGTGCAGTGGAATCCTTAAATGAAGACTAGGGAGGGCTCTGGGAAGGGACAACCTGTGTGATGCTCTGGTGTAATGTGCATTGATAGCATCCTGTATCAATGTCACATCGTGGTTACAAGCCGGCACCACTGTCTGCTAGGGTTGGAAGGTAAGCAGTTTGAACTGAAAACGCAAATGCAAAATTATTATATTTTGCAGACATTTTTTACAATATGACCTAAAGCGAGCCATTTAATCTCTCTATGATTCAGTTTACCTATGGTGATAACTGCACCTCCCTTACAGAGTAGTTGTGAAGTTTATCTTTAATAAACAAAATGTGGTATATCCATACAATGGAATATTATTCAGACATAAAAAGGAATAAAGTATTGATACATAGTATAACATGGATGAATCTTGAAAACTTTATGCTAAGTGAAAGAAGCCAAATGCAAAGGCCACAAATTCTATGATTCCATTTAAATAAAATATTCAAAATGGGCAACTCCATAGAGATAAAAAGCAGATAAGTGGTTTTCAGAGGCTAGAAAGAGAGAAGACTGCTAATGGGTATGTGGTTACTTTTAGGGGAAATGAAAATATTGTGGAGTTAGACAATGGTGACAGCTGACAGCTACACGACATTGTGAATATACCAAAAAAAAAAACAAAAAACAAAAACCTCAATTGTACATTTTTAAAGGGCGAATTTTATAGTATGTGAATACCTCATTTTTTAAGTGTAAAAAAGCAATATAGACAAACTATTTGACACACAGTTCGGCAGATACACACGCTCAGCAAACTCCGATGTGATTGGGATAAAGATTATTGGAAAAAGTAAGATTTAAAAAAGTCAGATGTGGGATTAAACTTGGATTCTTCCACTCACTGGCTGTGACCTTGGGCAGGTCGCAGCCAGTGAGTGGAAGAACTCTCTTAGATTCAGATTCTGAAGGTTAATTGAGAAATACAATACACATCTTGTGTTAGGTAACATATACAAAGCTCCTTTGCACAGCACTTGGCATGATATAGATGCTCAACAAACCATTGTCTTCTCTTCTTCTTTATTTTTTACTAAATCTCATTCCTGTAGTAATTCTCAGAACACAGCTGGAACTGGCCAGAAGTTGGGGTTCCAACTCTAAACTAATGAGAGCCCAGCAGAGCCGCTGGGCTGGATCATGCAAAGTGCTTCTGCAGAGAGCTCTGAAACAGAAGAACCAGAAAGGCAAGTGAGAAAACAAAAGTCAGCCTGGGGATACAAGTCCATGAATTTAGGCTCAGCGGAGTCTGAGACTCTGGATCTGGCCTCAGAGTAAGTCAAGGGGTCAGGAACCAAGCAAATAAAACCTGGGAGTTGAGACAAATGGCTCAGGATAAAGGCCACAACAAAGCCAATGGTGTTAGGGCCTAAGGCAAGGCCAAGCCTGTTTATTTAAAAGACACCAATCTAGATTGGACAGAAGACCTGATATCTGTTATCCTCAACTAGTCAGTAAATCATTCTCCCTGTCATAGAGGCCTATGAAGAGGGAGGGAATGGAAAGGGAGAGGGGGAGGGGGAAGTGTGTCCTAGGGAACTGGACGTGATTAATCATTCTCACTTCTCCCTGGACAATGCTGTTCCGTGTGCAGCAGTTGGGGGCGGGAAATCCTTTCTTGAAAATTCTTCATCTCCTTATCCCACAGTCCAACAATCCTGCCAAAATGTTGCCACAGGATTAATTTAAGGACAAAATGCAGTGATTTGTTAGATGCAAAATTTCTGAGATGGGAGGTTTTTTGCTCTAGAGTCGAAATTGTTGCATTGACAAATGTTGGTGTCTACTGCTGCTGGCTGTCTCTGGAGATTAGAGAAAGAGGGAGAATTTGATCCCATGAAGAAATTCCTCCTAGCTCTCTCTTAATCTATTCCATGATCAATACTAAAAGTGTCACAATACTTAAACTCTTCCTCCTTATCGTCACCTTTCTATGTATAAATTAATTACCAAGGCCCGATGTAGGACAATAAAGGGCCTGCAAGATAAAACAAGGGCAGACTATTTTATTGTAATCCATATGGAAGGTACCTGGTCAGCATAATAAATGACACCAGGCACCTTCACTGCAAACAGTGGGGTTGATGCAGCTTTTCCTCCTTCACTCTTCTACACAAAGATAGATCCATTTCCTTAAAAGTCATTAGATTCTAAGGCAGAGAGAGGCAGGCGCATATGTTTTTGCTTAAGGCCTGTGTTTCCAGTGATGTCCAGAATGTTTCTTGGGGACCTGGCCAACACAACTTAGTAGAGTTTGGGCTCGCAACAGCAGACATTCCTCATTTTAATAATTTCTCCTTTCAGGAGAGCATAGTATACCTCAAGGCAGAGGCTGAGGTCTGGAGCCCACCGGGAATGCAACTATAACAGAGTCTTGAAAGCTTTTGGCTGCTGGGACGATGATGCTAGGGTTCTTACTGGATGGGCTCCACGGCCTGATTTGCACATTTATCTACTCCCTGACACATATGCCCACTTACTTTTATGAATTATACATGAATGTGCACATCCATGTGCATATTCCATGTACATATATATCTCACATACTCACACATACATACGCACATACCCTTATGCATACACGGTTGAAAATGTACCATATGCACACATATACATTGCTCGCAGGTACTGGCACACTCATAAAAACCCACAGATGTCCATGTGCGTGTGTACACACATACACACTCTTTCATGCATATGGACATGTAGTTCTTCATAGCTATAGCAGGAATTAGAGACAATTTCATGGCGTCCAAATTATAATGATATTTATAGGCTTCCAAACTATTATAGCCCACTATAGAAGTGACTTCTTTTAGGAGACATAATGAAAACAATTACAATGTTTGTTCCACCACAAGAAGCCTATAAATCACATTGCCTTACTCTTCCAAAAATGGAAGAAACAAAGCATTGCTCAGAACATACTCGAAATGTGACCAGGTATAATGCTGGACAGGCTTTCCAGCGGAAACATCAAGGTGCCAATATTAACACAAGCCAGTAATAAATCAAGGCTGATTTGCCCACCAGAAACTTCTGAAACCATTCGAATTTGAAGTGGATTAAGACCTGGGGGTGATGTTCCCATTTATCAACCCACACACATCTCTGTGGCTTTCAAAGTTAAGCTTCCCACCTTCCTTTCAGTTTGGGGATATTATTTTTGCTAATAGCATTTTTAAGGATCCAAATAGGCCATGCGTTTATACAAGAAATGCAATGGAAAGGAGAAACATCTTTTCTGTTGTCATTTTCCAATTTGGCAAAACCACATCTTGGAAGTAAAGCCGGACTTTTAGAGGCACTTTGCCTAAGACCCCAAACCAGATTTACGGACAACCGAATAATATCTGTTCCAAATAGCTGGCAAGGGGAATTACAATTTTCTTAGATTCAACCTTAACAAACATTGACCCTTCCCTCCCTCCCCATCCTACATGAGATCTCTCACCTCCCGCTGCCGGAATCAAACCTTAATAAACAAATCCCTTTCTTACACCTTCGGCCTCAGAGAAACATGAATCGAGTTGTCTCTGTTGAGCTCGCAGATGTTCTCTCAGGACCACAGTAGTGTGCTGGAAGAATTGGAGAGCTGGTGGCCAGTGAAAGGAGAGTAGGAGGAGATTAGGGTGGGTCAGGATGTGTGTTGGGGGTGGGGGCAGGGAGTTGGGCAAAAACTTTTGAGTTTGAGAAGTCCAGAGTGCCGCCTGGAATTCCAAAATGGGAAAAAAGATCTCAGCTGCTTTCATATGGAAATTGACGTGGAAGCAGACTTTGTCTCCGGGTGGAACTGAAGCCAAGACCAAGTTCAGTGAACCTAACACACCTTTCAATCAGCCATTGAAATCCAAGAGAAGAGGAGGCAGGAAAAGGAGGGCAAAGGGTCAAAGAAGCTGGCTTTTCATTTGGATTTTCTTATGGAAGTGGAAGTAAGAAGGAATTAAACACTGGAAATAACTTGAAGGCAAAATCTCATCTATCTGGAAGATGTGTTTAGCAGGCTTTAAGTGAAAGAAAAGAGGGAAAGAAAAACGAAATAGAGGAAAGTAAGCAAATACACAAACAAGGCAAGAGAAAAAAGAAAGAAAGAAAGAAAGAAAGAAAGAAAGAAAGAAAGAAAGAAAGAAAGAAAGAAAGAAAGAAAGAAAGAAAGAAAGAGAAAAACAGAAAAAGAATAATTACTCAAAACAATGATTCTGAAATTGACAAAATAAATGCAAGTACATAATATGACGGGTGTGACAGAAAGAAGGAAGGAACTTGAACTTCCTGATACTCTGCCAAGATTTTCATGCCCACACACCCCTCCTAAGATAAAGATATTTCAAATTGTGAAAGTTTAATTTTGGACTTTTTTTTATTGCATCTTTGCAAAAATAAACTAATATAGTTTCTTCTTAGATACTTTTTTGGGGATGAGTTTCCTGTCTTTTGTCCTTGATTTATTATTGCCTTTATTTGTTCTCCCCCATTTGGTTCATTTTATTCTTATTTTAAAAGAACAGCTCCAAAGACCCTTCTATTTTCATGGAAATTGCTCGGTAGTAACAATTTCAGATAGCTTCCAGAAGAATAATCATCATGCTGGCTATTTCACCCAAGATGCTTTGCAGCATTTCACATAACAATTTACTAATTAATGACAAATTAAATGGAATTTGGTAAGAAGAATCAGAGGTTAGAGTACTAGTGTATGTTGTGTGTGAAAAGGTATGCAAATATCTTCAGCCCATTTGTGGTTCATCAGTGGGAAATAATAGCTATTCTACTTGAAAATTTCAAATGCAGGAAGGCTGCTGCATAGAAGCAGAATTTGAGAATTATTCATCGTTTTAATTTTTTAACAGTTTCTTAGATTAGACACTGTTCCTTCATTTAAGAGTCACAATGAACTTAGTCCTTTTGTTTTAATAATTTAAAACTGTAGAAATTCAGCTATACTTTGCTACTTATATGAATTCATATCAGGAGGTAAAAAGCAATTCTTGGAAATCAGCAACTGAAGTTTTCATCTTTCAAAGCAGAGAAAAAGGCACTGACTTCATTCTTTTAAAGCAGGCATCGGCCAACTACAACCTGCAGACCAAATTCAGTTTGCTTGTTTTTATAAAGTTTCATTGGAACATAATCACACTCATTCATCTACGTATTGTCTATGTCAGCTTCCATACTACTCTGGCAGAATTGCAACAAAGATCTTGTGGCCCAAAAGCTTAAAATATTTACAATTGGGCCCTTTACAGAAAAATTTGCCAACTCTTGTCCTACAGGGTGGAGCTGGAGAGATAACACTTATCATAAAGAGAGAATAAGCATTTTAACTGAGAAAATACCAAAATTATTTTAATGTGTCCTGCTACAACCTAAAGCCCACAAATGATCATTATCAATCCAGCTGTCATAAAATTTGCCAAATGTTCTTTCTTGCCCATAGTATAGGTAGGGGTGTGGCTTCTTTAACCAGTTCTCTGTTGCCCAATGAGTAGGCGACACTCAGAAAACAGTCATCATTTCTAATAGGGAAAGGCTTTGAGAAGAATGAAATGCGTCTGGCTTCTGTGGAAGTTGTGGGTGAACACAGGTTTCCTACATCAAACAGGGTGATTGCTTTGGACATATGTCTATTTTGAGAGTGAGACAAATATCTTTACCTATCTTTATTTTTCATCTTTAATTTATCTTCTCTTCAGAATATTAATGTCTAAAAGATGTTTGGGGCCATGAAAATTTCTTGTACCATTTAATATGTCCCCACCCTGGGGTATAGGATGCTACAACCACACATCAATTCAACTCTTGAACATTCCATCTGTGTTGATAGGGGCAGAGACAAAGCCCAAGAAAGAATACTCCTAACATGCCCATAACTTGTTACCACCCAACAGCATCTATCATATCATGGCCAAATATCAGCTTAATACAACAAAGTTTAAGGAAACTTGACTGATTCTTAGTTTTCCCCATCAGTAGATTGTGTGTCTGAATTAACTGGCTGTTCCGGCACATTCTCAGCCCCTTTCCTCCTGGAGCTTACAATCTCTAAAATACATCTGTGTTCTCAGAAATCTGGTGGTTTAGAATAGCACTGGACTAGGAGTTTGCAGTTTGACAAACTGTGTGAGCAAATAATGTGACCTATCTACTCCATAGTAGTTTAGAAGATGAAATTGGATTAGTTCAAGATATCAAAATTTGGTATCTGAATCACCTCTCTATCACCATTTCTACAAATAGTACCAAGTACTTACTGTGCTAGGTGTCAGGTAAACAGCTGGGAAAAAAATAGACATGACCTTGCCCTCAAGAAGCTTGCCATTATGAATATTGTAAGAAAGGGGTGAGAAAGGGTGATTAAAAACAAATACACAAAAATATAATGAAGTGCAATGAAGAGACATTAATTGTGTGGGTAGGGAGTTCTACTTTAGGCAGGGGAGGCCTCTCCAAGGAAAGGGGATTAAAGGTGAATATTAAAAGATGAGTCAGCTGGAAAAACAGTGGTGTGGTGGGGCAGCATTCCAAATAGACTATGCAGCATAGATAAAGGTGCTGAGAATGGAACTAGCTTTGCAAAACAGAGTAATTAAAGTAAGACCTGCACTCATGGCAGATATCACTAATCAATCACAGCTCTCTGAAAATAGACAAGAGCCTTGGAATTCTCAACATAGTATTCCAGGCAGACACTACCAATCAATTGGAGCTGGTGAATGATTAAACTATTTGTCATCCCTGGCCCACAAGTTTCCAAAAGGTCCTTCTAACCCTGAAATTTTCTGATACTATGATTTTCATCTTACTCATTATTTGAATGCTAACTCTTGGTCTGAACATCTTTCATGAGCCTGATTTCTTCCAACTTTATTGAATTCTTGAAGATAGTCTTCTTTCTTATCCCATTTCTCTTAATTCCTAGAAGGCAAAGCCCATTCCTTACCTGTATTCCAAAGGATCTACAAATTCCCTTTTCCCTATATAATCTCATTTGTGCATAATAGCTATCTTTTGCGTAACCAACCACATCAAGAAATAGTGATTTAAAATAACACCAATTTACTTTTCCTCAAAGTTCTGTGGGTTGGCTATTGTTCAGTTGTCACTCCCACAGCAATGTTCAGATAGAGCTGGGTTCTGCCCTGGGGCAGTTGGGAGAACAGAGGTGGTTGGGCCTCTCTTTACTTGGTCCTTCACCCCAGCTTCTTTTCAGCATGGCAGTATTAGAGTAGAGTCATTAGAAGGAGAAGCAGATACTGCAGGGCTCCTTAATGCCTAGTTTCAGAACTCCCATCATGTCACTGTTTCCACATTCTATTGGTCAAAGCGAATTCACAAGTCCCATCCACATTCAAGGGAGTTATGAGAGGGGTATCAAAGATACATTACAAAGGGATGTGCCTACAGGAAAGGGGAGAATTTAGGGTCATTTTTCATCCAACCCAATACAACTGTATTTCAAAATTATTGAGGTAGAACATACAGCCAAGCTGCCAAAATCCTAGCCCATCGTTCTCTATATTTAATACTCTCAGACTTTAAGGCATTATTTGCCAGTTGGTAGTTGAGAGACCCTTAAAAATCATGATAATAATTAATAAAAGTATGGCTGGCCCTGAGTCTGATACAGCTAAAGACAAACAAATATTTTTAATTTGGAATAGTTCTGTTTATTGCTTTGGTGACACCATATTATTGACAGGGAAGTTCCTGATTAGCTCAACTCTCAGAAGGTGGGAGAGATCACTCACCTCTGAACCACCTAATACTTTTTTTATTGTGACTTATCTACTTATCACTTTGTATCTTGTAGAGATATCATTGAGTTTTGTAGATGTCATAGTAGAAAGAGCTCAGACTCAAGATAGACAGATTTGAATCCCGAATGCACCTCCTATTAGCTGAGTAAATCTCTTTGCCTCAGTTTCTTAATTTGGTCAATGAAACAATAACTTGCAAAGTTGTTGTGAGAATTAATGGAAATAAATGCAAAGCTTCTAGTAAACTTGCTAACATACGGCGGGTAGTCAATAAATGTTGGCTACTATTCTTATCATTAATCAGGTTTGATCACAGAAAACTTCTGGTAAGAGGCAGGTTGGGCCTGAGATTTGAAGGATGAGTAGAATTTGGGTATTGGACAGCAACCTGAGAGAAAGTAGCAGACAAAGAAAAATACAATGTGACTCATTTGGGTACAAATAACTGGCTCTATCTGGCTGAGTGGTTTCATTCTTAAATTCAGCCTCTCTCCATTGATTTAGAAAATATATAAGGAATGAGGCTGAGGCCAGTTACTGAGAGATTTTGAATGAGTAAGGAGATGAGGCTTTTTCTAGCAGACAGCCAAGGGCCCTGAAGGATAGAGGGACAAAATGAAGAACAATCAGAGGATGAATCGGAGGGGTAGTCCAGTGGCCATGATAAGGTAGCTACACTAGTAAAAGACCAGACAGAGGGGAACCAATTAGGAGGGGAGATGATGTATGGAGATGAAGTGTACTTGATAACAAGAATGTCTTTCAAACTCATGCTTCTTATCTCTTCCTTTGAGGAGTTGGTGATTTAGAAATATGTCCGCAGATACTTTGACACTTCTCCTATGGAAAGACAGGGTCTGTTTCCACTCCCTTGAATATGGGTCCACCTAAGTGACCAACCTCTAAACAATAGAATGCAGCAAAGTGACTTTGTAGGACTTTAAAGGCTAGTTTGTACAAGGCGATACAGCTTCTACCTGGTTCTCTTTCTCTTGGGAAGCTTAGTCTTAGAGCCCAGCTCCCAGACCATGAGGAGGCCAGGTAGCCCCTCAGAAAAGCATGTGTCCCAGTCCCAGCCAGGGCCCCAGCTGAGGTTGACAGCCAGTTGACAGCCAGCATCAGCCTCCCGACTACAAATGAGAGAGCCTCCAGCTGAGCCCAGCCCCAGCCTTGATCCCCCCAGCTGTTGATGAGTAGAACATGATGAGCCATCCCCACTGAGCCCTGCCCAAATTGCTAGTTTGTGAGCAAAATACATGTTGTTAATATTTTAAGCCCCTAAGTTTTAAGGTGTTTTGTTTCACAGCAGTAGATAACTGGAACCAGATGTTTTAGTTGCTGGCTAGGTGTCACACACACACTCATTCTCACATTTGTTCAGAAGGTAAATTATCCAGAGATGATAATATATTTTGTGGAACATTCTCTATCACATCTCCCTCTCTATTTCCTTCACGATATTCATCACAATTTACAACTATAGTCTATTTTCTCATTTACTTGCTTTCTTTGCCTCTCCCCTTAGAATTGAAGCTTCCTGAGTATCTTTATTGTGTCTTTCTTGCCATTGCTGTATCTCATTACCTAACTCTGTGTCTGGCACATGGAAAAATTGCCATAAATATCTGTGAAATACTGAACGAGCAGATCAACACCATAAAACTTGGGTACATTCAATTCCATTACACAAGGACCACTTACAGAAGATATGTGCCAAACTTTTAAGAAAAGAAAAAAATGTGCAATTTAGAATTTTAAGCCAAAGAAATCATTTGAATTGTTTTTCTCTAATGAATTGGTAACAGGCAACCTATGACCCATTGTTACTCCATACATCTCACCCAGCTCATAGATAAAGAATCACTTTGGACGCTTCTGAAAAACATTAACACAGAGCATCTCATCAGATCCTCAACAGCTCTGTGTAGCAGAAATTCCATTCCCAATTAAGGGATAAGAAAACTGAAGCTCAGAACAAGATACACAGCTATGTAGTGAAGAAACCAGGGTTCAAACTTGTATATAACTCCATACTTGCATCATGTGGGGCTAACCAAGTTCAAGTGAACCAAGAAAATCTCAGGGGCTTTTTCTCTATGTGTGAGGGCACCCCATTGATGTGCTTTATGTGTTCATAGGCAATTCTTGAGCCTATGCAGAGATGGGGGTAAGAGTACTGTTCCTCTTTCATTCTTTTAGTCATTCAACAAACCCTCATTGAGCACACACTGGTATTTACCCTGCAGAAGCCAGAGCCTAGCAAAACAAAGCAGTTCCTGCCCTCAGGGAGAGCCTTTTCCAGCAAGGGAGGGAAGTGGATGCAGGCATGGGAAGTTATAAGGCAACGTGACAAATGCAAACCAGAAATGTAGAAAGGACTGAGGCAATGTACGGAAGATGCTCTGTCCCAGGGCTACATGATAAATCTCATCCTCTCCCCCATAGCCTCTCCTGCACGGGCTCTCTCATCTCTCCAGTTTAGCCCACTTTCCCCTGAGATGACTTCTCAGTGAAAAAGAGTCAATGTGACTGAGAACAAGGCCCAGCAAAGAAGACCACTTGGGCAAGAGCCATTTTCTACAGCCCTCCTGATATGCCCAGTATCCCTCACATGTTGCGTCACCCCGCTCTTCAGTCTCCCAGCCTCCTGGGCAGGACCAGCTGCCCTATGAGCACACCCATCCTCAGATATAGCCAACACAGAGCCCACTGATGAGAAGGCCGAAATCAATTTTAATTGGGTGCCATGACAGGATAAAATGTTTTTGTTGTAATATTGTCTCGATAAAAGGTATTGTAATATTTAAAATATAGTATTGATCCTCTGCGAGGACCATAAATCCTTGCAGATTTGAGAACCTGACCACAGAGGATGGGCTGGCTGCTGAGGGACTGTGAGAAATGCACTGCCCTTGGAATCCAGTGTCACCCAGGAGAGAGGAGGATGCCACTCAGGGCTGGCCCTTGTGTTGTTCCCACATCAAAGTGGAGATGCGATGATCCTCCAGCTGACACAGGAGAAGTTGAGAGAAACTGTTTAAACACCGGAATCAAAATATGAAACTAAATCACCTGCTCGTGTTTTATTAGGCCTCGTTCTGAATCAATACAAGACCCAGGGCCCATGATTTCTCCTGCTGAAAAGGAATACTTTTCCATCCTAAAACTGAATCAGGCTGCTTAAGTAAAACAGATGTTACTGTTGAGTGCCGTTATTCCCAGTCCCCAACCCCTTTTTCATTCTCTCTCACCCCAATCTCCCTCCCTGCCCTGGGGAGAAGGGAGCCCTCATGTTGTCTCTGAAATCCATGTCAGAGTTAGAAAATCCAAAGCCATGGAATTTCTCACTCTTTAGCCCTCAAAAGTTTTCTTTTCTGTTTACCAGGGAGGGAGAGAGCGGGGAAGGCAAGTCTGTTAGCAGAGGATTTGAAGATACAGTGGCGAAGTGAAAGGCAGAGAAGATTTTCATTTCCTGTGTTATGGGGTGCAAATAATATCAGTATGAAAAACCTGGCAGCGAGATCGCAGATAGCAGTTTTTACATTGATAAGTATTTGTTCATTTCCTGACAACAAAAAAATATAAATCTCTTCAGAAATTAAATGCCCCGGCTTGTTGGAGCACTTTTGTGGCGCTCCGTGCAAGGCTGGCTCCCTTTCTCCGGGCCGCTGCGGGCCGGATAATCACAGCATCAGTCATTATCCTTGGATCACGCGGGCGGCGGTGGCTGGGCCGCGCATGGCCCAATTCTCCCACTTTTTGTGTCACTTATTTTCTCGGCGGGCCCGATTTGCATTTTAATGGAAGTAGTTTATAGACTTCTCTGCTGCCTTCAGAGTGCCACAAGTGGCATCATTAAGTGAGCTAAGCCGGATTAATGCTGATAGTAAAGTCAGATAATACAATAACAGAGGCCTCCATTCCATTTGCATTAGGTGAGGAGCACGGGGCTGCCTGGTGCCTGGTGATAATTTGTAAGCGCGATATGTTGTACTTGAGAGGATAAGATTAAATTTAGTGGGTTTAACTGTCATCCCAGTAAGTCAATTACTTCATCTTTTCAGCCTTTGAATTTCTTTTATAAATAAAATAAATGGAATATTGAGCTGCTCCGCAGCCATTTCGAGCTCCCATGAAGAAGAATTACACAGGCTGGGCCAAAAAAATAAAAGGCTTCAGATTCAGCTCCATAAACAAAATATAAACTCCATTCAGGTGCCAGCATGGCAGCAGCCCCGAAATATTGTCCATCTCTCATATCACAAGCATGACAGATTCCATTGTGACTTTAGTTTCTCCATAATAGGAAATATTTATGTCGTGCCTGGGTCTTTTCTATTACTATCCTTCCCATTGTCAGAGGCAAACATTCCAATAACAGAGCCATGTGCCTCTCCACTCCCTCCCCACCCCCCCCCCCACCCCCCACCACCTCTTGCTTCTCAGCGCTAAATATTTAGTGTTGGGGGCGGATATTAAGAAAGCCTCATGACCCAACTGAGAGAAAGGGGATGCATCAGATTTCCAGGAGGTCTCAGATAAACAGAAGGGGCAACATCTTTCACACCCCTTTACTCTCTCACACCCTGGCTGGGTTGTTGCCACTGAAGATGACATCTCTGAATGGAGTTTAGCTATCTAGTATCAGTGAATGGCATCTCGATAAAAGAATGTCAACATCTTTATTCAAAGGGCGGGGAAGGGGGGGAACTCGATGAAGAAAAAAAAATCAAGCAGTTAAACCCTTACAGGTGGCACCCGCCAATGCATGTCTTAGAAGACCCCAATTCTGCTATCTTCTCTATTGATTAATGAGCATACATTTTTTAATAAATAAGTAATCTTTGTGACTACCATTCTTAATCATGGATGGATGGGTGGGTAGATGGATGGATGGATGAATGAATGATTTTTGTCAAAACCCTATAAAACTGGTAACTAAAAAGCAGAGCATGAGGTATAGATGACCCTTTCCTGGCAAGAATCAGGAGTCCAGCCAAACAGACCTGACTGTGTGCTCCATGCCCTGACCTGTTTTGGGTGCCACCGAGTAAAGGAAAGGCATGAAAAGATTGTCTTTGGGAGGATTAAGCACCTATACTTTGGAGAGGCACAGGAGAATGTTCAAACAGTCAGCCTTTAAAAGAATCCACGGTGATGCACAAATAAGAACTAGGGGCTAAATGGCTCTTGGGTTCCTGCCCATCCTCCCACACTCTGCTCCTGCTCCTCGTCCACATAGATGCTCTCCTCAGATCATACAGGCTATTTCTCCTTTTTGGAATGTCTTTCTCTTCTTTCTCCTCCTGGCTAAACAGTAGCCTTTATCGAGACCCCTGTCCTGCATTTATTTCTTCCTCTGTAAGCCTTATCCAGCCCACACAAACAGATGAAGACTCTTTCTCTGAGAAATCTCTGGTAACAGAATCGCGTGTACTGTTCAGAAAACATTTACTGACATGCTGCCTCCCCTACCGAGAGACAAGTTATTTGAGCGAATGACACCGTGTCTCATTCATTTCTTCTTTCTTTCATCCACTAAGTACTTAGTGTGTGGCTAATATTGTACACAAAGATAAACAAGATACAGTTCTTGCCCTCAAAGGGCTGAGTATAGGAGGTGAAACAAACCTATACAATTCTAATATAGAGCGTGGACATCTGATCCCTGGTATTTAGCACCATACTTGGCCTGCAAGAGATGCTACACAAATGTTAGTTAAGTGAATAAAGTTTCAGTGAGATGTGGGGCTTTAGTCTGGGATTTTCTGAAAATCTTTTAACATTACAGTTCTGAGACTGCACCTTCTTGGTCTCCAACTCTTGCCATCCTCACTGTCACTGTCATACATTTCATTAAAAGAACTAATTTCTTCAGAAGGTGGCATGAACCTTAAGAAGGTACAAGCTGAAAACCATCTCAGGTGAAATGGAGCTGGTCATGCGCTTTCTGAGAGTCCTCTAACCCAGGTCCAAATGCAACACTCATCCAAACAGAAATCTCCCTAAAAGACATCAGTTCATACTTTGAATGCTTTCTGACCTCTTACTTTGTGCAAACACTATGTTTGTCAAATATTTTAGAGGAGTATAAAAGTGAATCATTTTATATCTTCAATTAGCTCAAAATTTTTCCTTCAGTTGGGTGGTGTGGAGCAGCAGACAAGTACATGGTCAGTCTATTCTATTTGCATATAATGTATATTTTTAAAATTTTAAAATTTAAAAAATTTTAAAAGTGCTTTATATATCTGTTATCTTCCTTGTTAACTGCCAAATGTACCTTTCTCCATACCCTGTCCCTAGAAAACTTCCGGTGGCTAATAGAGATTCTAATAGAGAAGGCTTTGCCAAGACAGAACATGAGATGTGTGTGTGTGTGTGTGTGTGTGTGTGTGTGTGTGCCCGCGTGCGTATGCGCGCACATGTGTCTTTCTCTGATTTCATTCCAAAGCCAAAGATATAAATGACTTTTAGATTGCCCCTTGTTTTGTATTATCCACGCCTGTGCCCTTCACTAGTGCAGATAATCGAGAGTTCACTGTACTGTGATTAATTATATGGCCAGGGCTGAAAGCCAAAAGTCACCAAGTGCTAGTAGTTTCAGGCATAAACCCTATTTACTCTTTAAGAGGGACAAGGATTTTGTTTATGTGTTTAATTCTGTAACTTTTATCTGGTGTTGATTGAATTTTCAATTTGTGCCAGGCACTCCACTAAGCTCTTCATCTCATTCGATCCTCACACCACCTGTGTGTAGTGGATACTCTTATTATCCCCATTTTAGAGCTGAGAAAATAGACGATAAGAGAAGTTAAGTGACTTTCCTAAGGTCATACAGCTATTAAGGGCTAAAGTCAAGCTTTCCACAAATATTTTATAAAATATGGTTAAAGTCTTACCAGTAACTTTGATTTATTGTGTAAGAATCACACAGATATTGAATACATACTTCTGTTTTAGCTTAATTGTTCTAATAACTTCCCTTTAATATCTTCAGCATGGAATCCAAAACATTTCGCAGGATTCCATGTATAGTTTCCCTGAGTCCATGAATAGTCCAATAAAACAAGTTGTGATCTTTCAAGAGCCATGCTCAAGGTATAAACCTTAGAGGTCAGACCTGAGGCTTGTGGCCCAGCAGCTTAGGTGAGGGCAACATAGCACGCTGTAAGTTCCCTTTCACACATACTTTTCCTTTCAAGTAAAGGAAAAGAAGAGGCACTCACAGGTGTGTAATATGTGCCAAGATGCTGTACACATGGAAATCCTGAAATGTTAACACTGTTTTCCTCTTTATACAGAAGAACCAAGGGATGAGGTAAAGTAAAGTGTGGACGAAGTCACACAGATCAAACCCAGCTCTGCTTGGCTTCAAAGTTCATATTCTTCCCAGTGCTCTTGGAAGTTAATCGTATAAACTATAAATCTGCATTATTAACACTACAACGTCAGAGGACATGGTAGGATTTTAGCCTGCATCTCTGTGATATAACACATTTTGGGTCAAATTTGTTTTGGGCTATTATCCCTAAAAATAAGAATTAATTTCAACTCTTTCCATGTGAATTACTCTGTGTTTCAGTCAAACAAACAAGTAAACCTCTGCATTATTCTTTCGAGGCCTAAATATTGTCCACAACTTATCTCCAACTCCATCCTTTCATTTTTGTCGTCTCAACTTTATTCTCGTTGATACAATTTCTAGTCATAGTCTTATTTCTGTTTTTAAGTGAGCATCTTCAGTTCCTCTACAGAATTTTTTTCCTAAGTGATCTTTGATAACCAATTTCTGTGTCTTGCTTTCTGCTCACAAGTTTGCCCATGTATCTGCCCTACACTTTCTATTACATGTTACAGCTTTTTCCCTTTTAAAAAATTTATTTTCCTGCAACAATTAGGAAACACTTGGTCAGAATATTCCATATAATACAGTCCTTCATGGATTTAAGAAGCTCAATTATGGAGCTATGTTTTACTAATTTATTTTTATATTTTAGCCCAAAAAGAATGTGCCAAAGGAAAACAGACTTCAAATAGAATTCATCATTTCGAAGCACAGTTCCATAACCAATTTGACTTCCAGTTGTTTTATTATTCCAATTAATCTCTTTAAACCTCTCTAAAGAGTTGGCATTTACATTTTTCATTTTCATCGGTACGAACATTCTTCTAATAATAATATTTCCTAATGCCTACACTATTTCTGGGTTTGATTCTGTGATATGTGGAAGCACTAATCAGCAACCTGAGCCTGAGTGTTCTTACAGATATCAGTGTCCCATTTTCTCTAAAATTAGTAATGTCACGCAAGCTTTCAGACGCTGTAATTACAACCGCAACAGAGCAGAAAAGCTCCCAACAGCCACCCAGGCTCCAGCAGCTCAAGAATTGGCCCACCCCATCTGGAATTTCAAGTGTTCCTTTCTCCCTTTCACCTCTGGATTTCAAAATTGCTAGCTTCTGCTTGAGTCCCTGTTCCAAACCCCTGATACAATCCAAGTTTTGTTTCCAAACTTGTCATAAGCTTCTCCTTGAATGTCCAAGCATGTTTGCATCTGGACCTACCTTGAGTCCCTGACTGAGGCTCCAGGTCACAAGTTGCTCAGTCCTTAGAAGAGTTGACTGGGAAAAGGCTGACCAAGTCCTATGAGAGGCAGAAGGGACAGTCGTCTGCACAGATAAGGTGAGGAAGCCTGAAAAACATCCTTGTCCTCAGACATCTGGCCCATTGCCCCTTCCAAGGACCTAGATTGCTAGCTACTTGAGGTCAAGGCTCTTGTCCCTCTGCTCCCTGTAGCCTCAACCCAGCGGGTGCTCGGATAGATGTACTGCCTCCTCTCTGACTGAGGGTCCTCCTCACATCCTCACTTCCTCTTCTTAGCAGGGAACAGTGCTGGGCAGCCAAGAAGAAACCCTTCTCCCTTTCCCTCATTCTCTGCCCCCATCTCTCCTCTTTTATGAGGGCAATACAGAGGGACTAATGAGCTGTGTGAGCTTGGGCACACATCTTGACTTCCCCACACCCTGCCGCCACAAGAATGGAAGCCCCATGTTTCTAGGGTAGATGAGATCAGACACCAAGTTCAGCATTGTACCCCAGCATCCAGCACAGTGCCTGCAATATCACATATACTGCCAAAATATTTGTCGAATGAATAAATAAACTTTGTAACTGAGGATGGTACCTACCTCAAGGAGTTTTAAAGGTACAACTGTTTAAGAATTATAAGAACATCCGCTTGACATATATTTGTTCCCACTTCTCCAAATCAATGGTGCCTCTAAGCAGAAAACACACATTCCAGAGAGATAAGGTGGATGGGAGAAAGAGAAGAGGTTTTTTAAAAAAAGTAATTCAAATGGGGCCATGTGGTGGTTTCAAAATGTCCACAGATTGCTTTACATTCCTTCCTTTGAAATGGAGCCTAATTTCCCTTTCCATGAGTAACCTGAACTTAGTGACTCTTTTTTAACAAATAAAACAGAGCGACAGCGTTTGACTTTGGAGACTAGTTTATAAATGGTACTACAGCTTCTTGCTTGAGCTCTGGGATTACTCACTCTGAAGAAACCTGTCCCACATCATGGGACAGGCTCACAGGTAAGGAACTGAGGCCTCCAACCAATGACCAGAGAGGAACTGAATTCTCTTGCAAACAGACACATGAGTGAGCTTGGAAGTGGATCTTCCAGCCACATGGGAAAATCTTCTGATGACTGTTGCCCTGGCTGACCTCTGGTCTAAGTCAGAGCCATTTAAACAGATTTCAAATTCCTGGCCCAAACACTGAGATGATAAGTATTTGCTTAAGCCACTAAATTTCGGGATAACTCATAATGCAGAAATAGATAACTAATACAGCCTCTTAAAAACCTCATTTCAAGAGGCCTGTACAACACTCTGGGGCTTATAACTCCCTCACTTTCTCTGGAAGGTTAAGTGCTAAGTCTGCTGATGTTAGGTCCTGGCCAGGAAAGTATTCGCTATCCCTCTGCCTCCTGCAGATCTTGCATTCGCCCTCTCCGTTCAGTTTTTTTCCCTGATATTTTCTGATTTCCTTGATATTTCTAGATGTCATCACTATGGCAGCTTTAGACCACAGTCTCTGTTTCTGCCTCCACAGTTAGCCCCTGGCAGAGATCGAAATATACACAGGCTAAATAAGGCCCTAATTGTTCTTCGTTTGACTTGCATTTTGTTTTGTTTTAAGATGTGGAACTATGGTTTAAACATTGAATGGGTGCTTTCGATTTAATGTGATAGACTGACCCATATGCATTTAGTTTCTCTCCCACCCAATAAAATTAACAGCAAAAGAAAATTTTAGAAAGGCTTTAGACCACGATGACTAAAAATCTGGAGAGGAGACAACAGAAAACAGGAGGTTTTGACAGACATTAGAGGAAGACGGAAGAGTAATAACTGACTTTGGGTGGAAGAAGTTCAACCTGGGGGCCAATGGAGGATTACACTAACTAAAACGGCCCCAGTTTGCCCTGAACACCTTTGGAAAGTCTCAGAGCTTCCGTATATGAAACCTCATAATGAAGCCATGAGGCATAAGACTGAACACAGTATAATTGATTGGACAGTTTCACATGGGATATTTGGAGCTCCTGCCTCCAAACACCAGAGCAGACAGGAAACCATCCCTTCTTTTTTGCCAAACTCGTTGGCCAGTGACTGTGGCTCTGTCTTTGGGGAAACCAAATCTGAGAAGCTAAATTCTTTAGGGCAAAAAGCATGCCTTGATGTGGGAGACATTGGGACATAGGGCTGAAAATAAAGGAATTGAGTGAGAATCTGTCCACTGATGGAAGTATTGCCAACACTTTTTCTCTTTTGCCACTTGAAAAATTCCAGTAATTCGGCTTATGATTACAACAAAGGAGGTTTGAGGGTAATTCTTGAAATAAGCTGGTCTCATGAAAATGCCACATTTACAGACTGACATTAGCAGTTTCCCTCAGTGAAAATGGTGGCTCGCTGCTTAACTGCTCTACAGAGAAGCCCACCAGTTAACAAGTTGCATCTGATACACAGACCTTCAACGAATTTGCAGTGCCCCACTCCTAAACCCGAACAGCCATCACCAGTAATTTGAGGAAATCACCAACAGAAAAGTCAGAGACCAAAAACTAACAAATAAAAAAACAAAAACAAAAACAAACAAAAAGGAAGAGGAGGAGGAGAAGGAGGAGGAGGAGGAGGAGGAGGAGGAGGAGGAGAGGAGAGCAAAGAAGAAAGAAGAAGAAGAAGAAGAAGAAGAAGAAGAAGAAGAAGAAGAAGAAGAAGAAGAAGAAAAGTGAACCTAAAGGAAACAGAATATAGGAATCAGAAGTAATCTTTAAAATATAATTAATAGTCTGAAAGAAGAAATGATACTATATCAGTTTCCTAGGGATGTCACAAAAAAATTACCACAAATTGTGTGGCTTATAATACAGAAATTTATTATCTCAGAATTCAGGAGCCAGAAGTCTGAAATCAAGGTATCAAAAGTTATCTGACAGCTCTGAAGAAGGATATGGCCCATACCTGGCTCCTAGCTTCTGTGGTTACTGACAGTCCTTGGTATCTCTTGATTTGTAACAGCATCGCTTTGATCTTTGCCTCTGTTATAATACAGCCTTCTTACATGTGTCTCTCTTTGTATCTTCACAGGGGCTTCTTATTAACATACCAGTCATTGGATTTGGGGCCCTTCCTAATCCAGTATGACCTCATCTTAACTTACCCAATTACATTTTAAAAATGCATTTTCAAATAAGCTTGTATCCTGAGGTTAGGACCTGAATTTGGTGAGGACTCTATTTAACCCAGTAAATACATTTGTAACAGAAACAGCAACAACAGCAAAGAGACAATCGGAGAATAAGAAAGCATACCTAGAAATTGAACCTAGCTAAAGTAAAAAATTTAATAATATAGGCTATTAGTCAGGGTTCACAGAGGGAAGAATTACTATAACTATTATGAAAAAAAAGAGAAATTTTAATAGGGATTTAAACTTTACACATTGTAGAAGGAGCTGGGGAAATAAAGTCTTGGAAGGGGAGTGAGGGGACCCAGGAACAGCCCCTAACCAACCCTCCTAAAGCACTAGTGCAGGAGGACAAAGTGGACAAAGTGGAAACTTTGGGCACCTTCAGCTTCCGGAGTCAGGCTGTGAAGGGTTGCTGGGGTGGAAGTCCATGGAAGGCTGCTGCTTCTTCATAGCTCTTGAATTAGTGAGTTTGCAGCTAAGCATCTGGTGGTTGGCCTGGGATCACTGTTGGGCAGCAGAGCCAACACTAGCAGAAAGGAGCTGGACACAGACAGCAGAAGAGTGTGTGAAGTGGGGAAGAAGACAAACTGAAATCTGCTGGCATCTCTGTCTGTTTCTCACCACCCACCGCTTCAAACCATGAGCTCTAGCAGGTGATGACTACTGCTTCGTGTCTACCTCCTGCATCTCATAAAACATCTCTTTGGGCTAGTTACAACTCCAAACCATACAGAGAAGGTGATTTGTGTAAATGTAGTTCCAGGGCAGCCAGGTTGGTAGAGAATTCTAGGAAACAGAGGCCAGGTTAACCAAGCTGGTTAAAATCAGCATAGAAATGAGAAAATCATGCAGAAAGAGAAGATCTAAGAAAGTTTGAGATTTCATCCAAGAGGTCCAATATTCAAATGATAGAAATTTCTGAAAAAGTGAACAAATAAATTAGAGGGAAGGAGATTATCAAGGAAATTAAGAAAATGCTCCAGATATGAAGAGACCTAGGGCTCATCTGGTACAAAGTATAATGAATGTAAAAGAATCAAAGCTCATAACTGAAATTTCAGAATACCATGGGCAAAGTTAAGATACCAAAAGTTTATAGGAAAACAAAATACAAGATGATATGATAAAGACTAAGAATCAGAAATGACAACATTGGAAAAATCAAAGACAATAGAACTATGCCTTCAATATTCTGAAGGAAATTATTTTGAATTTTCAACCTAGAATTCTTTATACCTAGTCAAAATAATCAAGTGTGTAGATGGAAAAAAGAAATTTTTAGACAAGGATGAAAAATTTGCTTCTAATTTCTGGGACAGCTACTGGGATATGTATTCTAGTGAAACAAAATAGGGAATAAATCAAGAAAGCATACAGGACCACAACATTTTAAAGTTGCAAAGAGAAGTCTCAGGATGACAATTATGTAGCAGGCCTAACGAGTAATTCATTCAAATGGGAAGCAGGAAAATGGATAGCTCTTCAATGAAAAAGTGGAATCAACACATTTGTCAATATAGAAAATATTGATGCGTGTTTGAGAGAGTTTTTGGAAAATTTGGGGAGAAAATAACTACCGAAATTCTTCCACTCACCCCACCCAACCCCCCAAGAAAAAAAACAAGGAAATTAAATCACAAGGCAAAAGTTAATTCCAGGAAAGATTTAAAAATAAAAGTTGTTTGAAAAGTAAATGTAATCATAGTATACTACTTAGCCGAATAGTTTTTATACGGTGATAATGATATAAATTTTGAAAAATTTTGTTAACCATTATGACATAATAGTATTGAGATGATAAGGGAGGGGTTGATGTAACTACTATAATAGAAAGTTAGAGGTTGGCAGATAGTGTTAAAAACTGATAAATTAAGAAATAGATTAAATGCCAAAGCAACTATAGAGTTATTGGTGGTAGAGGAGTGGAATAGGACAGTACTGTGTTTTATCACAACCTTTAACATTATTAGAGATTTTAACATGCATAAATATTAATAAAATATTTTAATGGAAAATTTATATAAGAATTCAGATTTCAGATTTCTTTTTGAAAATCAGAACTGGCATCACAGTGTCTGCATTCCATGCCTAGTTGCTGTCCACGCTCTTAGTGGTCTAATTTTGGACCTACTGAACTTAGAGTATAAGAACTTATCTATGATATTACTCAAGGAGGAGGGGAAAGAATCTGGAAGAATGGGGCAGCCTCAACAATCAAGTCCAAGCAGGACAGGTAACAAGGAAATCCTGGAGCATTCACTGTCAAGAAAGGAAAGTATCACTGATGGAGGTGAGAGAGAAAGACAGCTGAAGAAGAAAAGAGACCAGAGGGTGAAGTGTGTCTGAGAAGGAAAGCAATGTCTGTCTGCACCAGAGGGGGCAGAATGGAGAGTAAAAAGCAAGACCTAAGTATGGATTAGAGGATCTAAGACCACTAGCAATAGTCCTGGATGAGAGCTCAAACTTGGCAAAGCAAAGGGGTTTGTGGTGCAGGTTGCAGTCCAGAAGAAATTGCTGAGCATTCATCTTTATTGACGGCTGTGCCATGGCATGAGTTCAGAGTGACCTGCTTAATGGTCAGGCTAGACAAAGATCAATTGTATTAAGACCCTGGAAGTGCCAATGAAAAGCAGCCTGTGCTATGTTTGCTCAGATAAATGACCAGATTTTATTTTTATTTAAACTCGTTTATAGAACACATTTCTCTTCACCAAGAGGTGGAAGGCGAGGATCTGAGTAACATCCCAGATGTCTGAAGCATGCGCGGCATCCTTCAGCCTTGAGAGTTGCCTGGAAGGGGCGGCACTGGGTGGGCCTCGCAGACCAGATGTCCTGGGAGGCCCCGGGTGAGCGTCTCAGCTTCATCCAAAGCTCTCTGGGAACCAGGATCTGCTTTAAAGCATCCTCTCTTCCAAAAGTGACGCTGAGCCATCATTTTCTGCTCTTGGCAGCAGCACAAACCTTTCACTTAGATCTGATGTACTGTGTGAAAACAGGAGTATGCAGGCCATTCATTCCCAGCCCTGTCAGCCGGGAGAGCGGCATTTCCCTCAGGAATCATCAGAAGGGAAGTCATATGTTCAGTTCACCAAATGGTACCAAGTTTCCAGCCCTCACCCCTTCTGACAGAGGCTGGCTTCTTCCTTCTTTGAGACCAGCTGGTTTATTTTTCTCTGTCTCTTGATATAACCAGATTCACAAAAGTCGACACCACTATGTGACACTCGGAGAGACTGGACCTAGTGATTTACACCCACCCCTCCTTGTTACATTAGGAGAGGGGCTAACCCAGCTGCAAGGAAGATGAACCTCAACAGGTCTGAGGGCAACACAAGGACACCATCATGCCCTGTATACCCAGCATGCTGAGTGAGTACTTTTAGAGTTTTGGGGGAAGACATTGCTCAGAAAATGTTGCAATCCATATTTTTTCCAGATGTGAGGGTGATCTGGCTTCAACATCTGCCACCCAATACATATTTGTGATGCTTTATGGCACTTCTTGTTTACAAGTCAGATCTTCTCCATTGGATGGCTAGCCCCTCATGGACCAAGATCATGTCTTACTCTCAGCATATGGTAAGTAAGTAAAAGTTTATAGAATAAATGGGCCATGCTTACTAATTGACTTATTAAGTGTAGCAATGGTCATGGTTTCCGGAAAAAAAAAACAAAAAACACTCAATGTACATTCCCATCTAGAGAATACTGGGATATTGGGGTAGAACTCCAGAGTTATCCTCCTCTATCCTTCACTTGGCTCCCTGGAAAAAATAAAACATTAGGAGATGTACAAGTTAGATCCCAAAATGTCGAAAATAAGAAGGGAGCAATGGAGGAAGAGAAAACGATTGAGCACCTAGTGAAAACTAGTCACTACACTGGGCACTATTGCCCCTATACAATCTGTATTATTATTTCTGTTTACAGATAAGGAAAGCGAGACTGAGAGAATAATTCTCCTGATTGAAGGGGGCAGAAACAGTGATTTTCACTGGCCTCTTCTTGACAGTGGCAAGCTCATTCTTAGCCTCTCCTTTTGCCAGTGGACCTGGCCATTAAATCACATGGTGAGGAGTAAATAACAGGAATATTGTTACTAGAGGACCCATCTGTGTACTGGTGTGTAATATACTTAAAGAAATTGGAGGGAATAAAGAAGGGCTTAGATACCATGTAGAGAAATTGGTTGGAACACCTTAAGTAAAAAACAATCGCATTTATTATGCACATCCTTAATTATGTCTGAAGGCTGCTGTGACCTAGAGGAGCAAAGATTTACATGCATGTAAATACATATATACTTATTACCAAATTTAAGTGTCTTCTTTCTAAGAATGTCATTCTTTTCACCTGAGGACCCAGTTTTGTGGAGACCTGTGCTACCATTAGAGAGCAAATAGATGTTTGCCTGGTTTTTTGATTTGTCCTGGAATTCAACTAGACCACACGTTATCTCTCTTTCTATATTCGGAAATCTTCCAGAATATTCTCCAGAGAAACATCTAGAGACCTTCCCAAACTTCCAAATTTGTGACCATGAAAATTTTATCTAGACTGCTGGCTTTTTCCTGAAACACATTTCCAACAGAAACCACATGTTTCCTATACATAGTCCCTCCACCTACAATGTTCACCTCTTACAACTTAAACTAAAACTATATGTTGTCATTCTTTGCAAAAATACTGAGTTTGTTTTTCTTGCTTCACAAGAATTACACATCACAATGAGTAGAGAACTACAAAGTCTTATTTCAATGTGGGTACTCAGTGCCTAGTTGGAGTCACTCACTAACTCTGCAAATTCATTGACTGTGACTCAAACTGGCATCTCAGGACAATTATGCATTTCTTCATGTCATAGACCTTCCAGGCCACCCCCTTCCCCCACTAATAATCTGAATGGCTAATGTTAAATTTGATATCTTCAAAGGTCTATGTCAGAAGGCTGTAAACTAGGGGTTCATGGGTTAGGTCCATCCCACTGACATATTTTATTTGGCTAACATATTTGAAAACATTGTCTTGGTTGCCAACACTTAAAGGGTTTTTCATAAATAATCTGGAATTCCCGCTTCTTTTGAAAACGTGGAGGGTCTAACCCTACTGCTTGGCATCAATCAACAGGAGGAATGGGAGGGTATCTACCCGTTTAGGTGATTCATACACACCTCTGTAATCCATGGTCCTCACCATTCCCTATTGTCTTATAGCCAGCCTCCTTTTTTCATTTACCTGGCATACCTGGTATTGGTGGAATTTTAAGATTTTGATCCCTGGTCTATGTAGTTTACCTAGAGTTTTCCTGGATATGATATACATAACTGCACTGCATTCAGCTCAGTCCTGGTCGTTGTCTTTTCTATTTCTATACTCTCCTTAGGTTGGCACATTTAGTCCAATGGTTTTTAATACTCTGTATGTGTTTCTGACTCACAAATTTATGCTCAAGGCTAGAGTTCTACTCAGAATTCCAGACTCATATATATAACTACCTGCTTGGCATGTCTATTTGATTGTCTTGTAGGCATCCCATCTCTAACATGTCCAAAGCAAAATTTCTCATTTTCCCTCCCCACAAAAAAAACTCTGTACCACCCAGTCTTTTATACTTCAATAAACAACACTAATACCCATCCAGTTGTTCAAACCAGAAATCTAAGTCATCTTCTATTATTCTTTCTCCTTTAACCCTCAAATATACTTCATCAACTCTCCTTTCAATTCTACCTCCAAATCATATCTCAAATCTGCTGCTTCTCTCCATGCCCATCACCACCTTAAGGTCCAAGCCACCATCATCTCTCACCAGTTCTATTTTGAGCAGTCTCCTAAGACTTTGTTACTCAAAGTAAGGTCAACAACTAACTTTACATGTCATCAGGAACTTGTTGGAAACTCAGAATCTTCATTTTATACATTCTGAAAACGAATCTGAATTCAAGCAAGATTTCTCAGCTGAGAAGTTCTAAGCTAATAGTACTAATTCCCCATCACCACCAATTACTTTCCATCCAATAAAGTGGTCCTTTAAAGTGAAAGTTAAATGACTTCACTTTCGTATTTTTAAAAATTTCTTGTTGATATTTTGTAACATTAAAATAATGTTCATATTCTTTATTATGGTCAATGAAGTCCTGGAGGGCATAGCTTTTGCTATTTTTTGCTATTTCTCCGGTCTCACCCTATTCTATTCTCACCCTCATATTCCACTGTCATCATATGAATATTTAATGGGCATCTCATATATAACATGTCCAACTAGACTGCTCCATTTCCTCCCAAATGAGCTTTGTCTTCATTTCAGTAAATAGCACTACCACTCATTTCATTGCTCATGACAACATTTCCTCACACTCTATGTCAAACCCAATAGCAAGTCCTGCTGGCTCCACCTTTGAAATATGTCATGACTTCAAGCATTTCTCCCAACCTCCACCTCTTCAGTCGTGGTCCAAGCTTCCATTACATTTCACTGAGACTCCCTCAATAAGCTCTTAACTCATCCTGCTTCCACTTTGCCTTTCTACAGTTTCTTCCCCACATAGCATCTATAGTTTTATTATTAATCTGATCGAGTCACTACCCTGCTTAAAACCCTCCCATAACTCCCCATCGTATCCAAACTAAAACCAAACCTTTGCTTACAAGTTGCTATCTATAAGATATGGCCTCATCTTGGATCTTTGATCCCCACCTCATACCACCCTTCCCTCTTACACTAGGCTCTGGTCCCATGACCTTCTCACTGTTCTTCACATATGCCAAGTTTATTCCCACCCAGAGTCTCTGCATGTGCTATGCCCTCTGCTTGGATGCTCTTCCCCTGTAGCTTCAAGTAGTTTACCATAGCTTTTGGAAGTTTGCTTCGAGTCATCTCCCCAAAGAGGCCTTCCCGTCTTCCTAATTAAAAATAATGTCACCTCACATCAGTATTTTCTAATGTAGGTCTATCTATATTCATAATACTTACCTTATTTATTTGTTCACTTTTTTGTTGTCTGTCTTACTGCATGGATAAATGCTACCTGCAGGCAGGGACTATTACATTCCTAGCACATAGATAACGTTGCCAGATTTAAAAAATATAAAGATAGGATTCTCAGTTAGATTTTAAATTTATAGAATCAGTAAATAGTTTTTTAGTGTATGTCCCATACAATACATTTTTAGATTTGGCCAACACGGTATTTAGAAACATTGGCTTGGTTGTCAATACTTCACGGTTAAGTTTAAGTATGAGTATAAATTTAAAGTATAACCATTATTTTAAAAATATTTTTTGTCGTTTATCTGAAATTCAGATTTATTTTGTCTGACAATCTTAACTTAAAACCTTGCATGGATTTTAACATTCAATACATTTCTGTGAAATGCATGAATAAAGAAATAAATTAATAATAAAAAGCTTAAACATTTAAAATTGGTTGTGATGAGTAGCTGCTAGGAAACATTTTTTAATCTCTGAAAAAAAGAAAAGTCTCTTTAGGTATTGAAGACAAAGACGATGCCCTAATTAGTGTCCACGACAGGGTGTCATCTATGAGAAATCAGTTTCTTTTGTATTTATACTTCTCTTTTCACAACAATTTACTAGTTAAGTAAGTTCTGATATTATGATTTGAAATCGTAAACATTGCTGATATTTGAAAAGTAAGGAAAAAAAATAAAATCACACAGTAACATCATACATTTAATAGTGACAAAGTAGTTTCCCACGTATTTCTTCATTTGAGCCTCTAACAGCTCTAAGAAGGAGTCAGAGCAAGGCTGGTTAGCCTCGCTTTACATATGGAAAAACTGAGATTTCAAGACACTGAATGATTTGTGAAGATTACACAACTTGGAACTGATAAAGCAGTACTTTGAACCTAGATTTTCTAACTCCAAAGCCAAAATGCTTTCCAGCATATCACATTCCCCCCCCCCCATAAATATGAACTACAACTGCATTCACCAAACAGAGGCTTTTAGTTGAGCTGCAGAGGAATCATATGTATGAACTGAGGTCCAGTCCACATGCTTCGTAACAACCCTTTCTCACTATGGACGTCAGCCAACCCATGGTCCTTGGCTATGAGAGCTCTGGGATTAAGAGGGTCATCTCTTTAAATATTTTGTGTTATTTATCTTTTCGATGTAACAGACAATCATTTTAATGTCCAATCAGTTTCAAAGACATTTATTTCAAACAGTTGGCTCCACGACGAACCAAGAAACTGAAGGCAGAGTCTAAATTTGGGCTTCAAAATCTGTTTCCAAGTATTAATTTTGAGTGGAAACAATTTTGGTTGAATTTGGAGATTATAAATATCCCCCAAGAGTTTTTCGGCTCTTGGCCGCCTGTCTAGAAGTTTCGCTCTGGTTTCAACCTAGGGGGTTATGAGATTGGAAGTAGACAGCTTTGGCATGTGGTTACTCCAAACGCCTGTAACCGTCTTTAAAACATGATCTAGAAATGTTGATATTATAAATGACTATTTTCCAAAATAAGGTTTGCAAGAGTTGAAAGTGGAATCGGATGCCAGAAAGTCTTCGAAGGAGGATTTTCATTCAGCGAGATCTGGTTACCTATTTCATAACAAAGAATAAAGAAAAATCTTGGGGCTGCAATTCATACACTTTTGGACCTAAAACAATGGGCTCAGTGGGGACACTGGATTTATAACTCTTTGGAGGCACTAACTTTACCCACTCGTGCAGGAGACATGGATAATTTTAGACAGACAGGCACTAAAAAGAATTCCTGAGATATTAAGGGGCACCAAAAGTCACTCAGAGTGGAGTGGTGTTTCATTTAGAATAAATAACAAAAGAAAAACCGTGCCTACAAAACCCTATGGTAATATTATACTAAGAGGCAGATTATATAAAGGAAAATCAAAGTATATTTTTAAGTCAGTTATGACCCTCTAAGCCAAGGGTTCAAATCCAAGCCCATCATCATGAAAATATTATCATTAAAAACCACAATTGTTGCACTTTTCTGTAGAGCGCACTGTGTTTTGAAGACTGGTATGTGCACATAAACTCAATCAGGGTCTGTAAGGAAATAACCCTGTTACTATTGTGAGTTGCCCATAATTTCAGTTACTGTATCCTAGCTAGTGTTTTCCTCATAAGGCTTTTAAGGGCCTCACCACTAGATGAAGGGAGTGCTGTGTGACTCGTAGGGAAGGTGATTCCAGGAGTAAGATACTCAGGATGGAGGGAGAAGGAAAGCAGGCCCTTAGGGTTAGGTCCTTGTAAACTGAGGCTAGAATGGATGAGTGGTTTAGAGAAAAAGCCAGAATTGGTAAGAGCAGAGGTTAAAACCCAGGAAGCTGAAGCCATGAAGCAGTCCAAATGGAGAGAGTGAAACTGGATACAGGAGAGAGACAAACAATCAGAAATTGGCAGAAAGATAATGGAATTGAGTGTAAGTACGAGGACATAATCAGTATGAACCGTTGATTCTGTAGCTGATCTCTGTTTTTAAGCTAAAATAGAGTTTCTTAGATCAAGTTCCCTGGGAAATAGACTCTGAGAAGGCAATTTGCATGCAAGAAGCTTACTAGGGAGTGAGAGAAGCAGAGGTGGTGGTAGAGTGTTGAATTTGATACTGTTTCAACAGGGGCCTCAGCTGATCCCCTGGGGTGCTCTGGAGCTCAGATAGACCATCAGATCTGTCTTTTTGGGGGGCAAGGGGACCAGGTATTCATGATACCCTCTAGTTGACCAAACACTAGAGAGGGCTCTCTCCACCCCCAGGAGGTACTATGACCTTGGACGCTGCCAATACTCCCAGCAGCTGAAGAAATGAGTGCCTCCATGCTCAGTGGGGGACTAGGTGGCCCTCTGCAGCAGCTGAGCTTTACTCTGGTCTCAACTTGATTGGGCATCAGTGGCTTACACAGTTGGATAATTAGTCTGGTTCAAGAGTACAGGGCAAGGTGGACATTCTCAAATGAAATGGAAAATTCTACCAAGAAACTGAACTTTCTGTGTACCTTTGGGTACATGTATAGTCTTTAGTGCTATCTTTTGGGGTCCCTAAACAATTTTTCCTCTAAAGAAACCTAGCAAAACTGCCTCAGTTAAGTATACTCAAGTAATACCAATTATAAATTATTTTATTCCAATTAAAAATACTGATTATTGTCCAAAGCAGAAGAGAATAACTGGGAAAATAATGAATAGAAAATTTTTTTCTTATATCTTCATTGCATATGTAAACTCTAGGTAGTTACCAGTTGACAACAAGCCCCTAAAGGACCTGTGTATCAAAATTTCCACATAGTTAAGGAAATGCAAATTAGTTGTATATTCTCATCCAACAGAAGCTTTAACTAGACAAAATGCTTTATTTAAAGCAAACATGTTTTTTAAACTTTTGACAACAAAAGTGTAATTCTGTTTAAAAGTGCGAATCCCCTTCTCCCACACTCTTGATTGATTTATCTCACTCTGTTCTTTCCTGTTTTCTACCCAACACTTATCACCTACTAACATACTATATCATTTACTTATTTATTGTCTGTTTTGTTCTCTAAAATTGTAAGCTTTATGAAGTAGAGATTCGTATCTATTTGTTCACCAATATATACCAAGTGCCAAGAACATTGCCTGACACACAGCTGACACTCAGTTAATATTTATTGAATACAAAAATGAGCCCTTTGCAATTGTTCATCCTGCTCAGTATGTCATCATTCTGTCTTCCACCAGAGATATGTTTGCTGTCAGCCCAATTTCATTGGTTTTCTCGGGCTCACCTTCATGTCAAAGAGGTCTGGGAATTCCAGTCCTAATGCCTACAACATATTAAGACAGCCTGGCACAGTTCCGATGAGCCCAGACCATCTGTCAAAATCTTGTTCTCTCACGGCCATTGTCTTCTGACCCTAAGCTTTAAGTATACCCTCAACCATGTTAGGGTCTGAAAGGGAGGCATGGTCTCTTTCTGGGCCTGCAGCAAGGAGATTGATGTCTTCCATATGTGCTGTCTCCTCAGACTTCTGACTCCCACTGTTATGACTACATCTCTAATGTCCCCATTTTTGATCCACCAAAGCTACCAGATCTCCTTGCTCTGGCCTTAGAAATCTTACTGAATGGAAGATGTTCTTTTGCTGCATCCTGAGCAAGGGTGTGAAATATGCCCAGACAGCCTTCATCAAATGTCTTTACTTGGGGCAGTCTACATTTCAGGGGGAAAAAGTCAATAGTTCTCCAAACCAACTGGTAAATCATGAAGAGAACACCTATCAGCCAATGCAGACCATGTTCCAACTCCATCACTGTTAAGGGCCCATCCTGTAGAAATGAAGGGTAAAAGCAAGGTTTCACTTCTAAATAATCTATATAGAAAAACCATTCAAAAACTCTAGGTTCTACAAAATTATTGTTTCTTAAACAATAAATGAGATCTTCCTTTCTTCTTCACCCACATCTCCAAAAAGACAAATATTCTTTTACATTTGCAACAAATGCTGACTTGTTAAGGTGAAGGCTAGTAGATTTGGCCATTGTACCTTGTGTGCATATGTGAAAGAGTGCATACTAGGCTATTTAGAAGTTTGGGGGTTTGGGTTGTGTAGAAAGGCTGCCGTTCATAGAGTTTTTGTCTTTTTTTTGACTTGGCAGGTCAACCTAATCAAAGTGGGAAGATAGGAAGAGAACCCCTGGTATTGTATAGAGAATAATACTTGAGGCATAATCTGAAGCAAAACTGGCTTACAGGTATTTAAAGGCATGGAAAACAATTTGAGACCTTGCAATTATACTGAGGTTTACAATTTTACCACAAAAGATAAACATTTGTTTAAGTCAACCTGTATGCCTAGTGTGAAGGTATGCATATGGAAAATGTTGACGATGCAAACAAGGCCAAGAGGTGTGAAATTTAAGCACATTATCACTCACTGTCAGATGCTAATGACTCTCGTCAAGGTAGAAGAGATTGGTTAAATGCAAAAATGATTATCCTTGGCAATAGAAAGCACAAGTGAGATCTTAGCAATTATTTGGGCTCTTGTTTTTCCTGACAATACTCCTCATTAGTTTTTGGCTCTGATGTACATGCAAGAATGGAGATTCATGTGCCCCTCTGGATGACTGCAGCTCAAGCCATACTCCCATCCAAAGCACACATATTTCCCAATATACATGAACACAAACAACATGGGAAGTGATACACCATGTAAGCTTCCTGTCCCTATGGAAACGTACAAGTCCAAACACTAACCAAGAATTAGAATAAAATAGTAACTCATTTATGAAAGATTTCCTAGAAATCATTCACATATAAAATCATATCATACTTGACCAACCAAAAGATCTAAATGGAGAGGGGGGATGGCGGTGCCATTGATTAAAGTCCTCTTTTTCTTAAAAATAAAAATAAAAGTAAAAAATAAAGAAGATTAAGCTAATTTACTCTTAGTAAATCTTGTATTTAGCATCTATGGAGTTGTTCGCATAATGAGTACAATAAAATTGAATGTACTGTCATCTTCATTGGGATAAAGGTTACATTCATAAGCTCTGCTTGTTTTAATAGGTTTATTGTACAGTTGTAGACATGTGCTATTGCACTGGGATGGATATGCTTTGAATATTTTTATAATTGTGGATAGTATAAAAGTCATTTTCTGTTAGATTGCACAAATCCATTACATTAGGAGAAGGATACATTATTGTAACAGGATTAATGTGCAACACATAAACATAATCAGTAATATTCTGTTTGATAAATTATCTCATTTTAATCGGAATGTAAAGAGATTTCGGGATAGTTTCTCCTTTGATTTGCATAATTGTATTACAGACAGGCAAATTGCATTATATTCTTCATTAACAATAGATGGCTTGTATAACTATTGTATTTTTGAAGGCACTGCTCTTAGATTCATCCTGCAATTTGTCATTTTCTGACATTGCTGGAGAGCTTAGTTGGGAGAGAATAGAACCTGAAAAAGATTACTTGATTTTCGCTGAGTCCAGTAATATCTTGGCATCCGATTGCACTGTGGTTATGCTATTGTTTGTTTTCACAAATTGCAACCCAGTGGTAAAGAACTTCTTTTAAAAATCTTCTAATTCGAGGACAATTCAACCCTTATAGATTTTCACAGTGAGATGTCAGCTCTTCTAACGAACTCCACGTATAAAAATGTGAATTAAAATTAAATTAGAACCATATGATTGATTTTTTGTTTTTACTATAGCAAATGCTCTCACTGACAGAATTTCTCTTTCCTCTCCCCAGGCCAGACAAAAGTTAACAAGTTGCCTGATGCACTGGATATTCTTTGGGGACCCTAGGTGTTTGTAGTCACTCAGCAGTGATTATCACAGCTCCTTTACTAATGCTCAGCTAATGACAGCTGTCAGCAGCCCTTAAAAGGTGCAGTGCAGCACCATGCAACATTTCAGTTGGTCTAAAATCCTTGGCTTTCAGGGCCTGAAAGAGATTCCCTTTCTATAAGACCTTCTTAAGCTGGGGCCTTACCTTCCATGTGCCCCCACTGCCAAGCTGAGCGGAGATCCTTGTGAAGCAAACACCATGTGAGCCATATTCCCTGCTCAGCTCCACACCTAGCCCAGGGTCTGTTCCTCAGCAGAAATAACAAGAAGGTGTTGAATAAATGAATGAGTAAAGGAATGGATGAATGGAGACATGGATGCTTTTTAAAATTCAGTGTTTCCGGATGAAAAATGGAAAAAGAAAAGCTTTCACTCTCAAAACAAAATATATTTCCTACTACTTTCTCCACTGAATTGAAAATATGACACCCTATTACAATCCCTTAGTAATCCCCATTTGCTTTCTGTACACTTAGAACCTAATAGTTTCTTTGATCTTAATTTCATTTGAATCTCACAACAACTTCTTAACACAGGTAGAACAAAATAACCCCCGTTTAAGAAATAAGGATTGCCTGGGGTGGAGTAGGGTGTAGGGAGGGACAAGAGGGAGATCACAAAGGCTGCTTCATGATCGCCCTCATCATCCTACTTGCCCCACTGGGAGCTGTGGTTTGCCCTCAGGCCTTCTCTCCCCTCACCCCCATCTCTCCACTTCCTCACCCTGCCTTGGACCCCTGCCTGCCGGCTAAAGGCTACTGTCTACCACACCAGACTTTGGGCACCGCTCTCATTCCTTCTTCACTTCCCTGCATTCTGCACTTTGAGAGGAGGTCCCACACCTAGTTGTTTGGATCCCTTGAAGCTATATTTTTATTTACATGTTTATTTTAGTTTTAAGCCTTTGTTCCTCTACATAACAAACACTAACAAGGTGGATGGCTCAAGGGTGAGTTCAAGAGACAGGTACCCACTGCTTCAGGAACGACTGCACCCCACCAGCTCCTGGATTCTGAGTCTCCTGCATCCTTCCCTCCTTCTCTCATGGTGGGATCTAACCAAAGACCCTGCAGACTCCCCTGAAATCTAGGTTCTGGGTTCTCTGACATGCTGTAGACTATCCTCGTTGTTTCCAGGGGGCTCCTAATCCCCATACAATTAATTCAGTGGGTAAAATAATGCTGGAAGGAGGAGATGTGTCCTCCACAAACCCAGTGTTGTGTACTTGCTTCAACTCTGGCCCTTGCTTTCTTTAAGCATCATGGTCAAATATTTCTAATCTTTACAGAAACTCTGCCTGTGAGCTTTTCAATAGAGTTATTTCCCCAAACCTCAGATCTGAGCTCTCAGTTGTATGCAGGCTGAGTTGTCTGCTGGGAGTCAGGCATTAATGGGCATACATGGGGAACCTGGAGGCATGTTCCATAGGAACCATCTCCAAGGAGGCTTAACACACAGGCATATCTGGAAGAACAGAAGAGAGACAGGGTGGGAGAAAGAGAGAGAGAGAGACATGGTGCTCATTTCTGACCACTGATATGGGGAGAAGAGCTGGAGGGAAAAATGAAAAGATGCTCTCAAGGCCACAAGATGGGGCCCAGTGTGGTTCAGAGGGGAGCACACAGGAGCATCCTCTAGGCCATGGGAGCTCTGAGCACTGGGAACTGGAGAGAACTCAGAAGTGTCCTAATACCTTGGGGGTTTTATAGTGTGGAAGCTCCAAGAAGTAGCAGCATTCTAGGCAGAAATCAATGTTCCCATGAGGGCTCCAGTATCAGTGTCTTAGTCAAGGTTCCATCCTGAAGGGGCTATCAGGCACTGGGTCTCTGTAAAAACTACCAGAGGCTCATTAATGAACACCTGTGCGGTGCTTGGAGATGCCCAGAAACTGAGAGGGGAGTGGCTAAGCCTGTTTTCTGCAGCTCTACTCTGAAGGAGCACAGGGTAGAGATCAGACTGCTGTCGATGCAACAGCTCCCACACCCAAAGGCTAATGGGTGGCCTGGGGAAAATGACATCTTCATCACTGATCGCTTTGTTGAATTAGAATTGTACATAATGCCTTAGGTAAATTGGGGCCCTTTTGGCCAGTTCTAGCTCTCCAAAGTCAAGAAGCACTGGAAACACTGTCTAGCAGTTTCTTCTCAAAAAATAATCTCCCACTGGTATAATAAAACTAAAAGTTGAATCATGAGCTCTCCCAACACCCACAAACATGTAGACAAGGGAGGGATTTTTGACATGTCCATTTTCTTTGCCCAATAATTAGCTATCTTAATAGCACTGCCCTCAAGTGGCTCATAAGCAGACAGGGAGAAACTAGCTCACAAAACCATTAGAGACTGAATGTGGATGATTTCAAGTGCTATAAACTGTGTGACGATAGCAGCTTAAATACAGTGGGTGTCTCCTACAGGCTGAACTTTCTGTATTGGTCCCACTTTACAATGTACAAACACAAGATATGGAGAGGTCAGGAGACTTTTGGTTCTAGGCAGTCTGGCTTCAGAGACTGTGACCTCTGTCCTCCCCTCAAATGCTCAACCCTGTGCTGATTCAGAGAGAGATCAGGGGGAGCTGGAACAGCCAAAGAATGCTTGGGCCAGGCAGCATAAAGATAGTCAATGAGAGCAAAGGCCCAGAGAGAAGAAATAGGTTTGTGCCCCTAATGACCCTCCCACAAGCACCCAAGGTCAAGGACTGAAGCCTGTCTGTCCTATCTGATTTCTCTAAAGTAACACGGCAAATTGATAGAGAAATCCTGATTCCTGGTGCAGTTTGGCATATACCCCAAATCAGACATTCAGATATCACCTGTGTTATAGAATCATAGAAAATCAGATATCTGTAAAGTTCATATCCAGCTATATGGATAATATCACCCAACTCTCTCATTTTAGAGGTCCCAAGTGCACCTGTGCTGGCACATCACTCCCTGGTGTTTCTTTTGCTTTGCCTGCCATCTTCCCACATGTTGTCCACCTGGAAAATGCTTCAACCATTAAGAACCAGCTCAGAGATTCACTGCTCTGTGACCCCTTCCCTCATTTGTCACCAGAGGTGATGGCCCCTCTTCTACTCCTTATATGCCTTCTTGCAGCATTTGTCATATTGTACTCACATTCATTAATCTTCACTGACCATCCTTTTTAGGCGAGTAGGCGAGATTGTGCTGCCTCTGTAGCTCCAGTACCTGCCACAGGGCCTGGTACAGAGTAGGTGCTTGTCAACCACAAGAATGACATAATGAATGTACCCTGCACCTCACTCCTGGGTGAGAAGGGCGGAGCTAGCACGCCATGGTACATATTTGTGGTAGGCTGGATGAGCCCGAGAATGAGAACAGACTCCAGAAGTAGGAAAAGTCAAGGAAACAGGTTCTTTCTCAAGAACCTCAGAGGGAGTACAGCCCTGCTGAGACTGACACCTTGATTTTGGTCCACTGAATACATTGCAGACTTCTAGTCTCTAGTATTGCAGGAAAATAAATGTGTGCTGTTTTAAGCCACAGAGTTTGTGGTCAATTGTTATAACAGCAATAGGAAGTTAATGCATTATTTTAAAATATTGTACCCCACGCAATCAGTTCTGGGCTTCACTGCACACACACTCTGCTCATTCCTACATCTGGCCTAAAAATCCCATGAGTCGCATTCTGTCCTCTGTCTTGCACACACACAAACACAGTTATAGTCAGCTGTGCATCACCTCTGGTATATTTACATACAACCATTTGCCCCTGCAGAGTGAGCAAGTTCTAAAAGGGCTGGTTTCCTAGAGCCCACACAGGAATTGATCTATCTCCTCCAGGTCTGCCTGTGCAGACCCAGTGCAAAGCCAGCTGATCAGAAGCAGACTGGCTTGCTGCACCACCAGCAGGAATGTACACCTCAAAGTGTGTGGCTGAGGCTCTCTGGGTGATCTGGGAGTGCAGCTGATGGCCACAGGCATTTCTACATGAAATGCGAGAAGGGGTCAACAGCTAATAAAAGAGGAAGCTGTTATCTTATATCAGTACTAGCCCTATACAGCACCCAAGTAGAAGAAGTTGTGTGAAGGCCTCCAGAAAGACCAATGTTTCCAGTTCTCTCATCTGTCAACCTTTTACAGTGCCTGAAATGCCACCATTTGCTTATTAATGTAACAAATGAGTATCAGGCACCTCCTAGTTATTAGGCATCAGACTAGGCATTAGGGATAAAAAGAAATAAGCTGAAGTCTACTAGAAGTACAGTGGCTAGAAGGGGAGATACATATTAAGTGAAACTGTAATACACACATCACATACACACAAACACACACACATACACAATGGGCCAAGTGTTTTAGGGGATAAAGGTACAAGTGACAATGGAGCACAAAATAAGGGAAAGCTGATTCTGACCACAGAGCAGAAGATATTTAAATCAAATATGAAAGAATGAACAATGCATTCGAGGTGAAGGAAAGAGACAACTATTCACGGAGGAGGAAGCCCATGTGCAAAGGCACAGGGGCGAGAGGGCATCATGTGTTAGGGAAAGACCCTGTAATTCCATGTGGCTCAAGAGTGAGGAGGCCTGAGAGAAAGAATGGGACCCAGTGTCAAAAGTTCAATTCCCAGCTTTGCATTTACTAATGTTATAACTTTGGTCAAGTTTCTTAGTCTCTTTGTGCTTCAGTTTCTTCATCTACTAAATAAACATAATAATATCAACTCCCTCACATGCTATTGTGAGGCTAATAGGAGTTAATACATGTAAAAGGTTTACTTAGCACAGTGCCTGTTGAGTAGAAAGTGATTGTGTTCGTTAAACATTGGCTATTCTCTTAAGGGGTCTTGAACGTTGTCGTTGTCGTGAAATAAATGACAATTAGGGATGTAGAGCTCTATTATAGAACAGATACTCTACTGAGTTCCTTACAAAGGATATCTCATTTATCTTCATTATTACTCTGGGAGGTTGGTATCACTTTTTCTATTTTTGTAGATGAGGAAATTAAAACTAAGATGAAGGGACTTGTTCAAAGTCACACAGATTTTGCATGGAAACTGGAGCTGTGAATATTTCTCTGGTTCAAATGTATGTTCACATGTGTGTGCTCACACTTCTCACACTCCAAAGAACCGCATCCTTATGTGTAGGCACTGCGGTGGCAAAGAGGGTTTTTAAGTAAGAAAGAAAAGTATCAGATTTGTTTTTTACAAAAACACCCTAAAAATACAACCAGATAAATATGAAAATATTCATATTCACTAATAATCAAAGAAATAAGATGATATTTTATAAAAATAAATATACCCACTGCTGGCAAAGGTATGATGCAACAAGCAGTTTCAGAAGTGGCTCGTGGATAAGTAAATTAATATGATCCTTTTGCAAAAACAACAATTTTGTATTATGTTTCAAAAGCTTTAAAAATACTTAGATGTTTTAAACTTATAAAGCTACTACCGAGACCTACCCTTAGAAAAAGGAACAAAATTTGGGAAAGCTTTATGTAAGAAGTTGTTTCTAATAGTAGTGGAAAGAGTAATAATAGTAAAAACAATAGTTAAGTACAAACATTCACATTGAAATTGCTTTTGAAATTATGTTAAGTAAAAAATAATCATGAATGAAAACACTGATTGATGCAATATCATCTGAACCATACAAAAATATGAACAGGTAAAAAGGTCAAAAAGGAAATATATAAAAACGTTAACAGTGGTAGTCGGTTTTGAATGACTAGATTTTTTTCTTCTTCCTATTCTTTGATGTTTTAAAGATAGTCCATGTCATATGTATATTGCCTTTATAGTTAGAAAGAATAACTTTAAGTCTAAATTGGGAAAACTTTCGTAACAGATATTCACTTCTTTAAATAAAGAGAATAATTTCCAAATGTTTTTAACAAACTCTTATGCAGAATCCCAGTTTATAAAACAGATAAAAGGAAAGCTATTTGGGATCGAGTAAGCAAAGCGGGTGCAGAAACTCTGTTGCTCAGCCCAGACACCTTTGAGGAAGCCAGCAGCATCCCAAGGCATCATATACAAAGCAGCGGTGAAAGCAGGTCCCCAGTTCTGTGACCAGCTTATGCTCTCTCCAGGTATCTGTTCTTGTTTCTGGGGCCTTTGGCTGAGGTGAGACTTTTTCTCTGCGTGAGCGTACCCTGGGCAGACACACGAGGACATGTTTCAGAAGTTAAAGAGCTGAGGTCCAGGACAAGAAGTGCAACACTCCCCAGCGTGTGGCCACCCCACAAGATGCTGAGAAATCACCCTGCTAGCACCCCTGGGACTCAGATTCTGAACACAACTTTACTGATCCTAAAATCAATGGCTGCAACCTGTTCAGAATAGAAATGTCACAGCAGGCTCTTGGATCCAAACTTGGCCAGTGAGTGCTGACTGCCAAGAGCTTCTGTAACATCCCAAGTTTCCCATCAGTGGGATTTTTGAAAAACCTTAATTTTATCCAAATAGCTGTTGCCTTCTTTTTGGCTCCATTCCCTGACCAGTTGAATCCTACCCCATCCTCTCTCTAAATGTGAGAGAAATATTTTTCCTACAGGGTGCTGCTTAACTAAGGGACAAAATAAGTTTGCCTGGCGCTTTTGTAACCACCTGCTTCCCTCATATAACTGTAAGACTAATTCAAAAGAGAATTAATCCCGATAACAATTTCCTTCAGCATTAGCATTTCCATAGCAAGCCACGCATGAGGTGTGCCCAGCCTTGTGAATTTTCTATCAGTTCTGGGAGTTACACATTTTAACCCAAATAAATATATTTGGCTCAGAATCAAATGAAAAAAAAAATCATTCTTAAACTCTTCCCTTTTTCTTTCTTTCTTTCTTTTTTTTTCCTGTAAGAGCAAATGAACTTCACACACCAAAATAGAGTATCAGCAAAAGAAGCAAAACTTCCAATTCCCTACACTTTCGGTGAATTTCATTTCAGGGACTTCAGATAATTAAACATAAATGCAGGTATTAACTTCAAGAGAAGTAGAAAGTTCAAAAGTCTTTGGCTGGCGTAGGTGTTGCAGAGGCCTGCATGTGACACAAAAAGACAGGCCTAAGGCCCCCATATCCCTGTCTGTTTTGCCCTTACCCAATAGCGGCCCTAAAGACAGTCTGTCTTTTCCTGCCAAGGCTCACAATGACTCCATGGTACCAATGCACTCAGGGCAAACCCATCTTCAGAACAAGAGAAACAAGTCAAAAATCACATATCTCCTAGGAAGCCCAGTTATGTGAAACTGTTTGTAGGACTTTGAATTTTCTTCCTCTCACGCCATCAGTTGCTTTCTTACTGCACCAACTCCCAAAAGAATGATTCTAAACACTCGCCCTCCCCATCATGACACCCTCACCCCCACCATGACACTCCTTGCTAAAAAAGCCTTCAGGAGTTTCCCACTACTTACACGATCAATCTAGACTTCTTAGCTTGGTATGTGAGTCTCTAGTTGATAATAAACCTTAAAATTATAATAAAAATACCTGGCACTTACTGAAACATCTCTCATGTGCCAGGTACTTTATGAATATTATCTTAAGTAACATTAGTACCTTCACTATGACCCCAGGAAGAAGGTTTTAAGATCTCTATTCTACAAAGGAAAAACAAACCTAATATGGTAAGTAGTAGCCTGACCTCTGGGAAGTGGTGGGGGCAAGGTTCAGACTCTGGCTACAATGATTCCAGAATTTTCCCTCTTAACCTCCTGGCTATTCAGTTGGATCTTGCAGAGGCGCAGTTCAGACAAGGGGAGAGGCAGAGTGAGGAGGAGTGAGAAGCAGGAGATGACTTTCTTCTCCATCAGTCCTGAGCAAGAACAATGCAAGTGAAATGTAGTCTTTCGTTTTATCATGCAGTGAGCATAATTAGCAAACAATGAGGAATGACAACTAATAATGAATCTCTTTTCTTCATAATTAAAATTTAACGACTGCATTTCTGCCATTATTGCCCAGAGCTGAAGTGTAAGCTGTGTGCTAACAAGGCTAACTCTAAAACGAGGTGGCCTGACTTCACAGATGGCTCAGCACAGTCCTGCCCAGGCCTGCCAAGAACAGACAGCTTCACAGGTGGCTGCTGTCTGCTCTCATGGCCCAGCGGCACCGGGCAAAATAAACTGGACAAAAAGGATGGGGTCAGACTGAGAAGAGTTTCATGTAATAAACAAATGATAAATTCTGTAATTCCACAAATGCAATGAGGAAAGAGTAGGCTTTGGCGACAGACAAAGCTGGATACAAATACAGACTCGGCCAACTGCTTGCTGTGTGATCTTGGGCAGATTCATTAGCCTCTCTGAGTCAGTTTCTTCATCTGTGAGGGAGAAGAAAATGCTTCCAGTGGCATCGTTGGGAGCTGTAAATGATGTAAGAGATACAGGGTACCAGACTCTCCACATGGTGGCACCTGTCAGTTGTGGCTGCCCAAAACCTTTTGAACACTCTCCTTGCATCTTAATTGTTCTCCGTGGTGTAAAACCTACCTTCCCATCAGAGATTCCCCAAAACTACATTTCCTAACTTCCACTGCCACTAGGAGGCAAACGCATGATTTAATTTTACTACTCATATGCCCCTGCAGTAAGCTTTGATTTGAACTTTGATCAAGTTATAGAGCTGGGAGAGTTGGCATCTGTTTTGCTGGTACAGAGTATGGCAGTGTGTCTGTAGAAGGGACAGCTAAGGTGGCAACTTCCTGATGATGGCAAAGCGACAGGTTCTTTGGCAGGCAATTCTTCAGTGGGATGCTGGCAGTTTCTCCAGAAAGGTCCTTCTGGAATCTGTTTCTTCAGTCTTCTCAATGACTCTGCATTTCCACCATCCTTAAATATATCACTCCCTGCTTAAACTGGCCAGAGTGAACTGTGTTATCTGCAATGTAGAGCCCTGAGCCATGAAAAGGGCTCTATGATGACATCACCAAAGTCTGTTGTCAGAAGTGAAAGAAGTGATGGCAAAAAGACTGCTGAGGGGCTGCGATGATAATCCAAGTTGGAGGGATGAGAGCCCAGAACAGAGAAATCCAACGGGTATTTCTAAGGAGTCCGCTATCTACAAGTCTCTTGAATCTTTCTCACCGCCAGACTTTAGGCTATATGTGGCCATGGTCTCACACCAAGAATACCCCAATAGCCTTGCTTATCTGCCTGCCTCCAGGATCACACCTTCACCTGCAGCCAGAGTGATCTATCAAAGTGGCAGCCATCTCACTTTCCTGCTGAAGTATTCCATAGCTTCCTTTGTCTTCAGTATAGTCAGAATTTCTTAAAGCCTACAAGAACTTTTATAATTTGCAGCCTCTTCCCCTCCTACTCTCCCGCCCACCGCTCCTTCTGGCACAGTGACTTGACCCACACTTCACTTCTCTGTCCTCACTTTTCCTTACTCATGACCTTTAAGATACTCAGCCACTACTTCTGCCTTCCCACTTCTTGCCTTCTTGTACCTGGTTAACTCTTATTTGCTTACTTGGAAGGCTAGATATCTCTGTCTCCAGGTGAGGCTGGGTCTGCTATAACACTTGGACCCTCCTCTCTCACGGCCCCTGAAGCTCCGTATAGAAAGTGCTCATTTAACTTCTGTCCAAGATTTGCCTTCCCTTTCCATCTTGTATTTTGTTCCTAGTACCCTCCATGGGGACATGGACTCATGTTAGCACAAATGATGAATGTCACACTCCAGAGATGGATGGGCCTTCCCCATGCTCACACCCTATCCCTCTACCAAATGGAAGTAGGGAACACGGCAGCTCTTTGGCATGGCAGAGCCACAAGGTGGAAGGAGCTTAGGGCCTTGAATGCTAACGTTGGAGGCCACCTGCCAAATCTCACATTGAATTTACAGTACATGAGCCAAGAGTAAGCTTTTATTATATTAAAGCACTGAGATTTTTAATAAGCATCCTTGATCTAACTAAAATAGTCCTGCTAGAGTACAGAGAGAGAACATTGGATCTGTCTTATTCACTACCATGTTCCAAGCACTTCGCACACTTTCTGACTGTCCCCAGCATTTAGCATACTTCCTGACAAAATAAGCATTTATTACATGAATAACAGAGAAATCGATTGACTGGACAAAGAAACAGATAGTAGTTTAGGGATGCAAGAGTGAGAGGACTCAGACCAATTCAAATACCAGGAGAGTTTAAGATCTGCTATACTTGAGAGAAGAGGGGACATCCTTTAGTGGCACTCCCAGAATATTCTGAGAAGACAAAGCCTTTTGGTACTTGGAAATATAGGACTGGAGAGAAGACAATTTGTTTCATTTTCTATACAGCCATCACTCACTCATTAAAATCTCATATTTTTTTTTTCTCTGCACATGAGTCTTATATCCAAGTAGAGTTCCTGGCATGATCCTCCTGAGAGAGAAAAACAGTGCACATATTTTTCTATCCATCATAAATACCTGAGTGATTTGATGGCTCAATTGAAAGCACTGAGGTGTGGGGACAATTTCCTCTTTCAATGCCTGTGTATACATAAGCTTATGTGTATATTTATAGTATGCATCTGTATGTGTAGAATGAAGCTTGGCTCAGTAAAAAAACTGAACTCATCTCAAATATACAATGGGGGCACATTTCTTGGAAGGGAAAAAAAAAATTCTTCCCAGGGTTATAAAATTTTAAAGCTGGAAGAGACTTTAGGAACTATACAATTTAAACCCCTCATTTTATGGTTGGGGAAACTGAGTCCAGAACAGCCAAGAAACTCATTCCAGGCCCAACAGCTTCTTGTTACAGAGTTGGGCTGGTCTCCAGACCCTCACTCCGGTGCCCCTTAGGCTTTTTTGGTGTTTAGGATTTCATTTGTAAGTTAAGAAATATTAAAAACATGAAGCCAGCGTTCATTTGCCCACTGGCCGAGGAATTACACTTTAAGGGATGTCTTGAGAGTGACCTCAAGACCTGTTTATATAAGGGCTGTATCCCTAATGGGCAACAGTATGTCCAGCAGCCATGGCAGCCTTTTATCCTGACCTTGGGCCCGTGTCCCAAACTCCTTTGCTCCAGGTCCTTTCCCTGAGTTCACCTAAATCTAGCTTAACTCCACTGAAAACCCATGTGTAAAATAATTATAGTTACCATTTCGTGAGCATTGTAGTATGTTCCAGAAACTGTGATAAGCACTTTATCTAAACTTTTTCACATATATCCCTATCACAACACTATGAAGTACATTATGCCTTGCTCTGTTTTATAGATGGGAATACTAAGGTTTATAGATGGGAATACTAAGGTTTATAGATGAGAATACTAAGGCTCAGAGAGGCTAAGTAATTTACATAAGGTTACAAAGTCAAAGTGACAGAGGTGGGATTTGAATTCAGGTCTATCAGGTTCCAGGGCCCATATATCTATCTTGCCACAGTGACACTACCTCTCCAACAGAGGAATTGAGAATAAAGTGATATTTAAAGGATAAACACAAGAGTCACCCAGGAGATGCCAGAATGAGAAGATGTTATCTTTGTTAAGATGTCCTATTTGGTGCCGCTGACAGTCATGTCTGCATTTCCCTGCCTGGGTGGTGGGTGGGCTCTAAAAACTACCTCTCCTTACTGCCAGCAATTTCTTTCCCAAACCTGGTAGGACTCTATGCCATTTACCAACCCACCCAACCCATTCTAGCCACAAAGTCCATACTGTTCCTATGTGAAATGCTGGGGCTGGAACTTTTCACACAGAGTTTATAATCAGCAATTCCTTAGCCCTGGAAACCATCTGCACATTTCTTCTACCCAGGCCTTTCCTTCACATCCTCATGCTACCTGAGTGTGACACAAGGCTGGACTCATTTTAATTTCCCGCAGCAGAGTATATAGCACCATGCTTGGGGGGGGGCGCGGAATATTATATGTATATATGTACATATTCCAATGTTGTCCAGAAAAATTTTTTCCTAAAATATCTGTAGACTGAAGAAATGTTGCTCTCTTTCTACCATGATTTTGGGTTCCCTGCAGCAGAGTGTGCTTTGTTTTCTCTAGTACCATAAGTATTGTCCTGAAAGCTTTGTCCCTGTGTCCCTTCTCCTGTGGGCTCCCTGTATACTCAATACCTTTGGGTAGGGTCAACCTCCTCATCCTAACATCTGTACTCCCAATGACCCAACTTTTCTGGTTTCCCAAATTTTTGATAACCGATGTTTACATTTGCCGTCCAGGACTGGGATTTTGGCAGGCTTCCAAATAGCTTTCAGAGATCACTAGGTTGCAAAAATATCATTTGGCTTCTAAACTGCTCATATAACTTGGTACATTTCCCAGAGTCATCTCCACCATCCCTACTTGATCCTCTACTCATCCCTACCTCCTTCATTAGACCCAATGATACCCAGCATCAGCCTAAAGAATAAATCTTTTTCTGCATGAATATGCAGACTTTACACACACACACACACACACACACACCAGTTTTAATGCCAATCCAGATAAAAACAGACCACGTTCATTTACTGGAAGGTGGATGTCTGACTTTCAGTAATCAACTCTTATTTCATTTTTCAGGCAGAGAAGAAACTAAAAGAGTACAGGATGTTTTCAACCACAGTCAAGCTCTTGTGGATATCATACCTGTGTGTTTCACTGTGAGAACATGTGTTAGGATCCTCAGAAGACTGTTTGGAAGAATGAATGAAGGACCAGGTAGAAAATAACTGCTCACATGAGTGTCACGTAAAGATTAACTCCTTCAGCCAGGCAACACCTGCATTGCAAGTGGGCTTTGGACCCTGCTGACTTGTCCAGAGGGGCACATAATGCAGGGAAACCAAACATGCTCTTTCCATGATCCATGTCCCATACTTTCTCCATCATAAAAGCTTTAAGAAAGACAGCCTCGCAAACCAATGAAAAACTGCAGTTTTCCTACAGAAGGAGAAATGACCAGTTACCTCTGTTTTTTAAAGAGAACCACTGTCTCCTAGCTGCTGTGTGTTTGAATGACCCATGAGGGCAGAGAGCACCGTGTACAGTCACCCAAGCCTTCTTCATCATAGCACAGCCCACTAAGGCGGTCGTAGGAGGGTCTAAGAGAAGGTAGATATTGCTATGTTAAAGAAAAAAATTTAAAAAGCAGACACCCCCTTGCACTGTAAATGTCATATCATGTTGGCTCCTAATCAACACTTTGAAGCATTAGCATTGTTTTAATCATTCTCCTATTGGAGAACAAATGTTGCATGTATAATTACATTGCTGCATTGTACTATACAAATAACCATGTAATGACATCGTTGGAATTTCTTGGTTCTTCATGGTAATGCCAAGTATAATTACCATGTAATCTGCCGAGAGCAAACAAGGTTGTAATTATTCCGTAATTCAATCTAATTATGGGGCTACTGGATTGTTATTTGTGTTCAAGAGGAAATATATACATAAAGAGAAGAAAAAGAAATACATTCTCTTCAGCTGTGGGTACCACAAGTCAGGGGGTTTAGAGGTAGCCCTCAGTAAAGCTACCATCTGCTGAGATGATGAAGTGCATGCTCATTGGTAGGTCATAATGCGGGGCCCATCACATTCAATGCTTATTATGGATTGGCCAGTGAAGGACTGACTACACGGGCAAGGCAGAAGAGGGAGTAGAGGAGACAGATACTGGTAGAACTTGTGGAGGTAAGCACCTGCGCAATGGGACTTGGAGAATAAAAAGAAGTCAGCTCTCATAAAACATGTCATCTACTAGCTTCTCCTACACTTCTGACACATACCTGGGACAGCAACCTACAGATTTCTGTGAATATGTTCCCACTGGATTCAGACTGATTAATCAACCATGTATTGATGCTCCTACTAAGGGCCTTTTATGATGGATAAAAGACTGAGTCTGGGCCTTCCAGAAGACCAGGCAAAGAAGACAGAGAAGAAGGTAATTCACAAACTTGGGAGCAGGCATTGGCAAGAAGTGCTCTGTGTGTAAGTTAGTGGGGGCTGTATTAGTATCCTAGGGCTGCTGTAACAAAGTACCACATGCTGAGTGGCTTGAAACAATAGAAACTTACTATTACATCATTCTGGACATTGGAAGTCCAAAATCAAGGTGTCAGAGAGCCATACTTCCCCAAAGGATCTAGAGAAGAATCCTTCCTTGCCTCTTCCTATCTTCTGGTAGTTTGCTGGCAATCTTTAGCCTTCCTTGGTTGCAGATGCATAAGCCCAATCTCTGCCTCTGTCTTCACACATCATTCTCTCTTGTATTTTCATATGACATTTTTTACTAAAGACATCAGTCATCGTATTATGGCCCGCCCTATTATACTATGACCTCATCTTAACTAATTAATCCACAATAACCTTACTTCCAAATAAGGTCACATTCTAAGGTATTAGGAGTTAGAACTTCGACTATCTTTTTTAAGGATACACAGTTCAACCCATAACAGGGACCTTTTATTTATACATATCCTTAATACACATTTTATTTATCATCTAATCTGAGCCTGATATGTAACAATTGCCCAGCTTTTCTTTTCTTAATTGAATATTTACTATTTGTATGACATACATTATTTCACTTTTGTCTCTTACCATTTTAGGAAGTTGATAATATTATCTTTATTTTATATATGAGGAGACTGATGTTAGAACAGGTCAGTTGACTTGAGGTTGAGCTGGGATCTGAGCCGAGGCAGTCAAACCCCAGGAGCTGTACTCTGAGCCCCATGCATAGCCTTGCCAAGCTCAATGTGGAACTGGTCATATAGAGGAGGGAGCCTTCTGACTGAGATCAGGCCACTATCCTAGAGGCTCAGGAAAAAGCCCTGCACTGTGGACAAGAAGGTTTCTGAAATCAGGCTTCCAGAAAGGGAGACAAAATTGGAAGATGGAAAGTGTAGGTAAGTGTTAGGATGGAGGGACGAGGGTAGGCATAATTTCATCAGGAGGAAGCTCACCAGTTTCCACCAAATGCTTCCAGGGCCACCCAGGACCATTCATTGGGTGGCTCCTAGGGATGGTAATTTTCTCCATCTTATCAGACTCCTTTGTAGAGGGGCTCACCTCTTCCTTGTCCCTCCAAGGCTGTGGTGCCCAACTTTGCCCCCCTCCCTTATAGCACCTATGGAGGGAAAAGTTCACCCATCTCACTGCCTTTCCTTCCTCACTTCAAGGCCTGCCTGTGAGCCATATGGCCCCCTGGCTTCGGGAGCTTATTTCCTTTCTCAAGGTACTGAAAGCTTTCGGAGGAAGTTACAGTTACACAGTCTTAAAACAGATTGTAAATTCTTTATTTGGGGACTAATCTTGTCAGGCTGGTCGACCCTAGTGTTGACTGCTTTTCTAACTTGACATCAGTTAATCCTCACTGCTCAGAAGTTAATCCCCTTGAGAACAAGATGAAAAGTGGTTTTGCGAGGCAATATTTAAGGCCTACAAACAATAACATGCCTTTGCTTCTGCTTCTGCAATTTCTATTTCTGGAAAAGGTTCAAAAACCTGTTTGTGTGAATGAATGTGAAGAACTTTTTATGGCTGATCTTGTGAGATGATACTTTTGATGAATAATGTAGAAGTGTTTATACTTTAAGGCAGAAGGCACATGGCATAAGTGTGTGTGTTTATCAACTAAGGCACAGGCAAAGCACAGACTACAGCTAGTATGGGGATTTCAAAGGGTGCAGAAATGCTAGAAGAGATTCTCTAATTGTGAAATTTCTGTCAGGGGAAGGGGTAGAAAGAGGACTTCACAGCAGTCCTCAGTAGAAACTGATCTATATTATCAGCTATTACATTCTTGGCAAATGACTCATTGGAACTGTACTGTGAGGTTTGATAAGAAATATATCCCCTCATCCACTTCCATACTCACAACAATCCATCAGTGGCTCTGATTTTACAGAAAAGGAAACTGAGGCTTAAAGAAGTTAACTAATTACTGAAAGTCACATACTTACTAAGCAGCAGAGGCTAAGATGCCCACATGTGATTCCCAAGGACAAAGAAGCCACATACTTATAAGGCAGAGACAAATACTATATATCTCACAACTGGAATGACTGTATTGCTTTTGATTGCCAGGTGTCCTGTGTATATATCATCAGTCAGAGTTTAGGTCCAAATCTTCTGCTTCCAGAAAGGCTTCCTGGACTAGATAAAACAAAAATACAGACTCAGACTGAAAAACTTCAGAGCTCATACTTATCTTACAGATCATTTTGTTCATGGTTTTCAACTGTTTTTTGAGGAGTCCTAGAGATTCTACTAAGTGTCCTTAGGAGCCACTGGAGGAGGTGGCTATGAATGAGTGATGAAGTACCCAAATTATGGAGGCTCAGACCCCCCACACAATGCTTATAGGTACTTGTTACATATTTACACTTTATACATTAGGCTTCTCACATAAAACTTCATTTGAAAAGGGGCTCTATAACTAAGATAAAAATAATCATAATGAATATATGTTAAAGTTTAACGTGCACCATTATTGTTCAATGTTCTTTTTATAGATAAGAAAGCAGAAACACGGACAAGGTATGTTCCTTGTTCAAGGTTGTAAGACTAGATAGTAGCAGAACTAAAATTGGAACCCAGGTATCTGAGTTTCAATCCTATATTCTTGTTAATTATCCATTTTTTTCCTCCCTGACTCTCAGACTCAATCAAATCTTGACATTGCTTGATGTAAGCAGATATATGTACAGGTATGTAGGCATATGACACGAAAAAACACATACATCATGGAGTTGTATATATTTAACCAGCTCCTGTAAACTAAGCTGTACATTCATTAAGCTCATGGACTGCTACATTATTTCTAGAGCTATAACTCTCATTGCCCACAGCTCCCTAGTTATATGAAAACAGGAACCATATCTTGTGACTCTTTATATGTCCTGTGCCTAGCAAGATGCCAGGTACATAGTAGATTGTCAAAAAATATTTAGAGAATGAATAAGAAACTCTGACAACCAAAGAAACACATCATTCCAATCATATACAAATTCTTGCCCAGATGATTTCCCAATTCACTCTAATAGGTCATTATAGTCTTGCTATAAAAGGGAGAGTGAAATAGTATGAGAACAGAAAAATACAGGTTCATTTTATTCAAAATATAGATGCAAATTTAAAACTATTAACAAAACAGTAGATCTAATACGATATAAAAATGTTAATGCATTATGCTCAATTGAATTTTTGCTTAAATACAAAGTTGATTTGCTATTTTAAAATATATAATATCTTTAATTTCATTGATCCAGAAAAGCACTGAAAATAATAATTCCCATTATTGGTAAAACTCTCAGTAAATTAAGAATATAATTAAACATTATTAAACATGTAAAGGGGGATGTGGTTCCATAGTGTAGCGGTTAGCATGTCTGTTTTACATGCAGAAGGTCCTTGGTTTGTGCCCCAGTGGAGCCACAGTCCATGGTCTATGGCCATGCCACCCTGAACAAGCCTGATATCTGATCTCGGAAGCTAAGCAAGGGTCAGACCTGGTTAGTACTTGGACGGGAGACCACCTAGGAAGACCGAGTGCTATAGGCATAAATAATAATAATAAATTTTTAAAAAAGAAAAAATAAATAAACATTTAAAGGGTCTCTCCAAAAGGAGAGATCTACAACAAACATCATCCTACATGGGAAAACCTTAGAAACAGCCCCTTTAAAATTAGGAACCATACAAGGATGTCTACTTTCAATTCTATTCAATATTGTTGCAAGACAGAGAGCTAGCACATTAAAGGACTCAAGAGACATTAAGATTTTGAAGAAAAGTATAAAACTGTCTTTATTTGAAGATATAATTAACAACATAGAAAATCCTAAGGAATCAATGAAAAATCTGGTATTAAGTTAATTTAGCAAAGTGTGGGACAGAAAAATACACAAAAATTAATTACATTTCTGTGTACCAACAATGAATATTTAGAAAATAAATTCAAAAATAATATCACTTACAATAGTATAAAAATGCATTTAGAAATGAAATTTATAAAAAATATGTAAGACCTCTAGACTAAAATCTATAAAATATTGATAAGAAAAATCAAAGGAGAATATACTATAATCATTGATTGGAAACCTCAGTATTGTTAGTATGTCAATTTCCTTGAATTGTTCTAAATCTACAGACCCAATTGAAATCCTATCAGGTTTTGTTGTTGTTGTTGTTGTTGTTTTTAGAAATCAATAAGCTAATTCTAAAATGTATATAAAAATACAATGGGTCTAGAATACCAAAAACAATTTTGAAAGAGAAGACAAACCAATTCATTTTTTCAAATGGGCAAAATATTTGAATAGACACTTCCAAAGAAGATATGTAAATGTCCAATAAATAAGTACAAAAGAAAAATGGTCAACATCATTAGTCATTAGGAAAATGAAAATTTCAAATATAATTAGATATAATTTCATGTACACTGGAATAACTAAAAGTAAAGAGATAGAAAAAAAGATAAGCTAATCTATACTGACGAAAAACAAAATAATTATTGCTTAGAGCTGGGGAATAGGGGATTGACTGTAAAGAAGCATGTGACAACTTTTAGGGTTGATGAAAATGCTCTGTATCTTGGTTATGGCAGTGGGTACATGAGTGTATACATTTGTGAAAACTTATCAAACTGTCCACTTAAATAGATGCATTGTCTTGTATGTAATACACTGAATTAAAATTGTTAAAAATAAAGAATTGACCCAAGTGTTGAATGTATAATAACTGAAATACTTAAACTTTGTTAGCAAAAGTGTAAAATGGCACAACTGCTTTAGAAAATCATGTTATTCATTTTTTTTGTTTGTTTTTTGGGGTGTTTTATTGTTGTTGTTGTTGTTGTTGTTGTTGTTGTTTTAATAAAATTAAACACAAGCATAGTCTCTGACCCAGCCTTATCATTCTCAAGTATTTTACCTATAAAAGTTGAAAATAGATGTCTTCAAAAATACTTGCTTCAAATTAGAAACAAATCAAAAGTTTTCAATAGACGAATGGATAAACAAAGGGTGATATATTCATTTAATGAAACACTACTCAGCAATAAAAATGCACCAGGAGCAAATATACACAATCATGAATTAACTTCACATAATGTTGAGTGAAAGAAGCCAAACACAAAAGAATCAATATGATTCCATTTATATAAAATTTTAGAACTGTCTAAAGGATTATGGTGGTAGAAATCAGATTAGTGGTTGCCTGGGGCAGAAGTAGGAACAGTAGACGCAAATAAGCAGGGGTTTTCTAGGGTGATAGAAGTGTTCTATATCTTGATTGGAGTGGTGATTACATAGGTATATTCATTTATCGAAACTATACACTTAAAATATGTACATTTTATAGTATATAATTTATACCTCGAAAAAGTTGAATAACATTGTAGTGGAAAGTAGGTAAAATACTACCATTATTTAAAAAATGTTAAAAAGGAATTTGTAGGCAAATAATTAGAAAAAATAGAAAATATTAGCAAAATGGCTGGATATTAGATCATTTTTCAAAAGTTAACTCCATTTCTATACAACAGCAACAAATAGAAAACCTTTTTTAATAAGATATTTCATAATATCAATAAGATTTTTTAAATATCTGAGAATTATCTTAACCAAAGGTGTGCAAGACCCGTACACAGAAAAGTCTCAAACTTTACAGCAAAGTGACATTAGAGAAGATTTAAATAAATGGAGAGTGATATCATGTTTACAATTAGAAAGACAACACTAGAAATGTCAAATCTCTCCCCAGTTGATCAGTAATTCAATATAATGCTTGCCAAGATTTCAACAGAATTTTTTATGGAACTTGATAAAGTTATTCTAAAATGGAAGTGCAACAGGACAACGAAAAGAATAAGAGGGCAGAGAAATATACATAACAAATATCAAGACTTCTTATAAAGCCAGGGTAATCAAAACAGTGTGGTATTGGCAGAGGATAGCCTAGCTGACCAATGGAACAAAAAGACAGCCCTGGAACAGATCCATGCATATATGGGACTTTGATATATGATGGAATGGCAGCACAGATTAGTAGGAAATGGAGAGACCATTCAGTGAACAGAACTGGGAAAAGTGGTCATCCATATTGTACAAAAAAGAAATTGAATCCTTACCCCACACAACTCACAAAAATTGGCTCCAGATGATTGAAGGCCTTAAATGTCAAAAGTAAAATTTGAAAGTTTTAGATAGGTCAATATCTTTCTGACCTTGGGAATAGAAGAAGGTTTTTTTAGGTAAAACACAAAAATTATAAACTTTAAAAGGAAACAGATAAATTTGACCACATTCAAATAAAACATTTCAATTTATAAAAGAAACCTTAAAAAGTGAGAAGGCAAGCCACCAAATGAGAAAGTATATTTGCAACATATTTAACTAACAAAGTCTTACTGACCAGAATATACAGAATTTTAAAATATTAAGAAAAAGACAAATAATCCAATAGAAAAATGGGCAAAGTACAAATATTTTACAGAAAAAAAATTTCAGGCATACAGTCAATGTATGAAGACTCATAAGTCAACCTCATCAGCAACCAGGGAAATAAAAGTCAAGACTATAATTATCAAAAACAAGAACAGATCTCTGGTATACTGCAGATGAGAGTGGGAGTTGGCATTGTCTTATAAAATTGAGTATTTACATACCTTATGAAACCAGTTGTTCCTCTCTTGGACATATAGGAGAAATTTGCATAAATTTGCACCAAAAAATTTTGCATAAAAAAGTGCTCAAAAATGTGTAGTAATGTTTATAGCAGCACTTATTCATAATAGTAAAAAACTGAAAGCAACCCAAATAATGGATAAATAAATTATATATTTATGCAATTGCATATGACATAGCAAGGGACATGAATAACCTACAGCTGTATGTGACAATATAAATGAATATTTCTAATCAATGTTAAGTGAAAGCAAGTCTGAAAATACTAGATTAAGTATGCTACCATTTTTATAAACTGCAAAAACGAGCATAATGAAGCAACACTTTTCAGCATACATATACATGTGATATTTACACACACACATACATATATCTACATGGACATGTGTAGATATGTGTATATATCTATACATATAGGTACATGAAACATATATATCTATACATATTCTATAGAATTGGTTACATTCTAGTTCTTGGATTGGATAATTACAGTAGGCAGAATAATGGCCCCCAAAGACATCCATGTCCTAATCCCTGGAACCTGTGAATTTCCTACCTTATATGGTAAAAAGGAACTTTGCAGATGAGATAAAGTTAAGAACCTGGAGATGGGGAGATGATCCTAGATGATCCAGGAGGGCCCAATGTAATCACAAGTGTCCTTAAATGTGAAAGAGGGAAGCAGTACAGTCAGTGCCAGAGTGATGTCACATGAGAACCACTTAACTAGCTTTTGCTGGCTTTGAAGATGGAAGAGGCCATGAGCCAAGGAGTGCAGGTGGGCTCCAGAAGCTGAAAAAAACAAAGAAGCAGATCATTTCCTACAGCATCTAGAAAGGAAGGCAGCCCTGCCAATGCACTGAGATTTTAGCTCAGCGAGACTCATTTTAAATTTCAAATTCTGACTTCCAGAACCGTAAAATAAAATAATTCTGTTCTTTAAGCAGCAATAGGAAATGAATACAATGATCGTTATATTGCTAAATAAAAATTTTAAAAAAGAGCACTTCTAAGGGAACAATGACAGTGTTATACACCAAAGATTTTGATTAGTCCAATTCTGTTCAACCTAAAGTCCAAAAATAACCTTTTAATGTTTACATGTTTAATTTTAAACTTAGAAAAGCAATTTGTACCCAATGCCCCTAACTCCTCTAGAGAATCCCTCACAGAGAGGTCGCTGAGAGCATTTGAACCATCAGGAGTTAGGGCAGTTGCCCCAGTCAGAACTAGAATAACCAGGTAGGAAGGGCATGAGATGGAGACTGGGATTTTTAGTTCTCACTCAACCACTATTTCCAGGCAAGTCTCTAGGTCCCAATGTTAAGATGATTAAACTGGATTGATGATTTGCAAACTTTCTGAGCTTTAGCAAAACTCTTTTCTCACAAATAATCACAAGTGGAATCTCAGTCATAAAAGCCAAGCCACTCATCCCGTGGTAGAGGAAAAGGGGAAGCTGAATCCACCTGGGAGTCACAAGGCTCTTCCTGGAAGAGCAGCTGTGGTAACAGCCAGCAGGAGGGAATATAAGAGTGGATCAGCCTTCCAGGGCTGATTGATCCTCGTAAGACAGGGCCAGTTACTGTTATCACTGCCAGTAGTAGTCAGTTTTGCTGAGTGACAACTTCAAAATCTCAGAGGTTTATAACAGCACACGGTTATTTATTTTATTTTATTTTATTTTTTTCACATGGATCTATAGTCAGCTGAATTGTCTCTGCTTCAGGCTTCTGGTCAATGCAAATTTGCTCTACATGTCTTCATTCTGGAACCATGTTCTTCTCTCAGCAGACCATAGCAGCACAAAAGGGCCAGCCAAATTAGGTATATGCAACATCATGCCTGCTCCTCCAGCACACTACCTGGCGAAGCTTAGTGGCAACAGAGCAAGAAAGTTTACTCCACTGCTCTAGTAGGAGCAATTGCCAAGCTAAGTGGCCATGGGCCTGGGAATGCTACTCTGTGACAGGGAAGGAGTGAAGAATCAGGAGCATTCATATAGTCTTTGACACTGTCCACAGGGCTCTGATAGAAAGGTATCCAGTCTGCATCATGGGGCTGGGCAGACTTTCCTGGCAGTGACCTCCTCACCACTGCTGGCATTTTGGAAACTACTGGAAATGTCAGGATAGATGGTGTGTAGGAAAATTGATCTCTTTAGGGTGTGCCTCTAAAACCTAAATTTATTGAAACTTTTTTTTTTTTTTCCACTTCTTGGGGGAAATCAGTTCCTTGCTTGGGTATAGTAGCTGCCTCAGAAAAAAACGCTGAGTTATCCTCTTCTTGAAAGTAAGCATCTAGTTTGGGCATAATGTCCTAATTCCTCCCAGCTCACAGCACATCTATCCTATATTGATGTCCTAAACATCAGTACCCCAGAATGTGACTCTATTTGGAGACAGGGCCTGTCAAAAAGTGGGTAAGCTGAAATGAGGCCATTATGTTGGGGCCTAATCCAATCTAACTGGTGTCACAAGAAGAATAAATTCGGGCCCACAAAGATACACCAGGATGCACAGGTACAGAGAAAAGGCCACATGAAGATACAATGAGAAGGTGGCTATGTGTAAGCTAAGGAAAGAGGCCTCAGAAGAACTAACATCTTGAAGGTGGACCTCCAGACTCCAGTACTGAGAAATGGATTTCTGTTGTTTAAGACACCCAGTCATGTGGTATTTGTCATGGCAGCCCTAGCAGGCTAATACAGCAATCATTGCAAGTTTGTAGAGGGGGCATTCTTGCTAGGTGGAATCACGTTATCATGCACACAATAGCAGGGCAGGCACACCATGGTCAGGGGCAGGAAATGCAGCAAGTGGGCACTGAGGCTTCCTCTGGACCTTGCTATCCTCTTACCTTCTTGTCTTTAGCCTCTCATTCCCCGAGTGTCTCCATCTAGGCAGTTCCAATGCTCTTGCTCTCTCTCCTCCTTTACATACCTCCCCCTGACTCTGGCATGAAAAATTAGGGGTTAGACATGCCTACACTTTCTCTCTTGGACTGAGCTGACTCCCCAGATGACATTATCACAGAGCCCTGGTTCCAACATCAGTCTCAGGCACTAGATTTGCTCAGCCTCCCACCTGCCTGGCTATGGACTCACCTTTCTGCTTAAATCATCACTACCCAACAATGCTAAAGCTGTTCCTAAAGAGGAGAAGGCCAAGAGGAAAAGGCCAGATGGGATCTTGATTGTCCCCCTTGACAAGAAGTATTCTCTGTTCTTCAAAGCCAAATCTACAGCAAGACTTTGTTCCCCATCTGCAGCCATGTGTTTGCTGACCAGACAGGGAGAAATGCAGTGTGATAATCACAACCTTGCCTTATGCCTAGAAAATAAGGACATAGCAAAGAGCAGCTAGTCCTGTGCCATCGGGTTTGAGAATTAGAGGGTTCTGAAGTTCCTGTCCTCTGAGCTAAACTCTCCATAAATGACAATTTTAGCACAAAGAGGGTAGAAAGCAGTAAATGAGCAATGAAAGCAGTGGGTTGCTTCTGATTTCTCTGAATCTAAATGGCTTTTCAGGTCCTCACGCTGAGATTACTCTTTTGTTTTTTGAGCCTTTGGGTTTGAATGAAGCTCTTTTTTTTGCATCTCACAAGGGACTGGAGAGGGAAGAATGAAGCAAACGTCAATGACAGGGTTGATAATCCTACAAGCTTTGACTTGAAGAGCTGACCAACAGGGCCTGAGTCCATCTAATCTGCTATGTCAATGCGTATTGATGGATTATTGACAGAGCAAGCAGGAATGAGTGCTGATAGTCTGCAGAGTTGGAGCCTATTTAGAGAGAATTAATCTGCAAATGATAGGGTGAAATGTAATGACTCCTCCAAAGCCTTTTTCTGCCATTGGGTCAGGCAAGGAGAACCAGCCTCAGGATGATCCCAAATCCTGGTATTCTTTCTACTCAATTGGCCCAGTCCTTTCAAGGCTGAGTGCCTTCACATTCCTCCCAGACTCATCTTCAGGCCTCCACCCATGATGTTCTCATTCCTACATCCCGAACAGTGACTCTCAACACTTTATATCTTAAATTCTACCAGAACTGGGTGGGGTGGTAGAGGGAAAAGAAGGAGTGATGAAGAGGAAATCTTATCATTGGCATAATTACTATTTTTTAAAGATTTTCATTAAAATAATTACTTTTTTTTAAATGAGGCTCAGGGACTGGTCCCCAGCTCAGGACCAGGAGCAGGTGAAGAATTACAGAAAAATTTTCCTTTTGGCCCGCACCTGCTGTGGCTTCCCTGGAATCTTCCTGGGTGAGTCCAGGCCTCACTGCAATGTGAGCCAGGCAAAAGCAAGGAACAGGAGGAGGCAGATTCAGAATGAAAAGACACAGCAAAGGACTCCACTTAGTGATGGGTAGAGGGCACTATGCCTCACAATAACTCTGGGCACCAGTCTCGGATGGAAACTCCATAGAGGAAGGGCTGATGGGATAATACGGCACATGTACAAGTGGACATAGGGACTAAAGGAGAGTAAATTTTGTGTTATTCTTTTATTAGAGTCCCAGAGCCCAGCCTTTGTTTTATTCTTTGTTTGGGGTGCTTTTTCATTATTTAAATACTCAGGTCTTCCTCTTCCATTCCTAAACTGCACTGGGGCAGAAATTGGACCCTTCTTCTGTGTCCCTCAGAGTCAAGTTCAGCAGGAATATGGGTCCATGGGAGCTGTTACCTCTCATGAGAGATTATTCTTCTAGGTCTAGGGGTCAGCAGAGCAGATTCTTTGCCCTCCAGCTAGACAGATCATCATACAGAGATGAAGTGAAACATGAACAATCTTGAAAGCTATCTCTCTCCACCTTGAGATCCAAGGGGACAAGAAAGCAGAAGGACCAGACCAAGGAGGGCATTTAGGGTTAGAGTTCCTCCCCACTGCAGGTAGAGCAGGCCCTGTGCTGACGGTGAGACAGAGGGTGCAGCATCACCCTGAGAACCATGGTTCTTGAAGAGAGGAGTCTTTTCTCAGCCAGTGAGAAAGGGCCACACAACCATCAGAGTGTCCCTGCAGTACAACAGCAGCAGCACAGGCCAGGTGAGTCTTGCTTTCTTGGGCTGTCCCACTGGATCTCTTTTCTTATAGAGACAGCAGGTGGTGCCTCTTCGTGTGTAGGGTGGAGAGCAGGAGCTGCAGCCTAATTGCATCAAGGATTTCTGCATTTAAGAGGGCCTCAATCCTTGAATAAGAGCATGCCCTTCTTTCAACCTTCAGGATTCTCGAGCAGTCAGACCAGAGCTAGAGACCCAGCATCATCTAGTTTGATAAGAGAGAATTGAAGGGCAGGGTTTGAGTCCTCCTCAGGTACATCTTGATGATCAGGCATTCAGGGGTATCCCAATAAATAAATTACAGTAACCTTTTTAAGGTATATAACTAAAATCAACTTTCATTTTAAACAACTTTGACACCTAAAGTCATTGTACTGTATGACCTGCCTTCGTGTTAGCCAATTTTATAATGAGAGACTGAAAGCTTTAACTACTCTGAGAGGATAGTGTAGTGGCCAAACTCGGTCTCGTTAGAAAGTGATGCTTACTTAGAAAGACCAAGGATGGGGACTGCTCCAACTATGTGCAACCAGACAGATGTCAGCTTGCAAAGAGATCTCTTCTGAGCTATGTAACTCTCTTCATATTGCTAGTGAGGAACTAACATGCCATCCCTTGTTCTTATGACAACTAGAAGCACCAGCACTAATTTTCCAGTTTAGGATAAACTTACTATGAGAGATGGAGACTGAGAACCAACTGTTATATTATTCAGGGCAAAACATTTAATCTCACTAGACTCCAGTTTCCTCTACAATAAACTGGAAATTAGAATATATTCACAGGGTTATCAATAAGGCAATATATCGATAATTAATAAGTTCTAAGGTGTTTTACAAATAGTAAGGAAATTCCTCACTGTGCAACCTTGGGACTTTAACAAATACATTTAAGAAAAGGGAAGGACAATAGAAGTTCCATAAGGCAGGTGCCATTTCTAATTTGTTTCATGCAGTATCCCTAGTGTCTGGTGCAGAAAAGATTCACAGTAAAACGGATGAATAAATTCAGCAGAAGCAAAAACTGACCCATGGTATGTGGACTACCTTCCTATATGCTACCTTGGATGCCAAATGTTTCTCTTTTCCTTTCCCTGAACTATTCAGGCCCCTTTCAGGCCACATTCAGTCCTTGCAGATTTGCCTGCTGCCGTGGTCTTTCCAGAAACTTCCATGTAAACAAATGTTTTCCTTAAACATCACCATATTTTTTCTGAAGATCGTAGAGCTTCCAGGAGACAGAAAACAAGCTCAGATGATTGGCCTTTGGCAGGAACAAACACAACGCCCTTCCAGGAACTGTAGTAGAGCTTAATGACTAGTGCCCTTGCCTGAATCATGTATTCATCAAGTTCCACTTTGACTTCCCCCCCACATCCCCCACCCCCATCTGCTGTACCAACCCCAAAAAGACCCCATCTCAGTCTCACCACTCATATCGTAGAAATGGTCGGAGCAAAATCAAAAGGAAGCGAGCCTGAAAAGGCCACTGCCACATAAAACTGAACCTGGCTCCTGCAGCTCTCAGCCCAGAGCTGCCTAGGACTCAAGCCCCACCTCCTCAATTGATTCCCAGCACACCAGGTGATGTCTGGTCTCTAGCTCTGGTCTGGCTGCCTGGAAAGACTCGAAGTTGAAAGAAGGGCACCTTCTTATTCAGAACTGAAAAACTCTCAAAAGCAGATATCAAGTTGCCAGGCTACGGCACTTAGGGGCAAAAGTTTAGCAAAGAACTACTTCTAAGAGAAAACCAATACTTCCCTGAAACTAAACGGAAAACTAAATGGAAGTTCTGGGATTGAGGCACACTCAGCATGAGACCCAGAGAGCTTAAAGAATTAGGAATGTTTGCAATTAGAAGGGCGGCTAGTGGATGGGGATCGAGGGAGAGAGAGGCCGAACTCACTTACCTGAGATAAGATGAACTGGATGAAGAATACTTCCCTGCAAGCAAGAGTCAGTCAAACCAAGCTCCATGAGGTCATAGAAATAGCTCTGATGCAAGAGTTAGAATCCATGGTTCTGGTCCGCTATATAATCAGTTAGCCACATGACCTTGAGCAAGTCACTTCACTTCTCATGCACAAAATTAAGGGGAAAACCAGGTGACTTCAATAGTCTCTTAAACTTATTACTTATGCTGGAGTCAATCAAATAATGAGAGCAATTACCACACCGTGAGAGAGATGGAAACTAATGTCTACCTGGTACCTAATATTTACTATGCTCTGTGCTGGGTTTTCATGACATTGCCTTATATGATTCCGTAGAAACTCTAAGAGGTTGGCACCATTCTCTCCATTTAACAGTGGAGATAACTAAGTCATAAATAAGTCAAGCAATTTGTTTAAGGCAACAAGATCGAAGGTGCTAAGGCAAAGATTCAGACTCTGTTCACAAAACCTCCCATTTCTTCATGGTACCATGCTCCCTCACAGGACACATAAAGAACACCAGTGTCGTTTCTCTGCAGTCATGCCATGTCATTCCTCAGTAGGGAGTGCTGTGCTAGCCAACACTACTTGCATGCAAGCACTGAGTGAGACATGTAGGGGATGCCAGCACGAATAATCCTGTCACCCTCCAGCGTGGGTGACAGGCTAGTGGAAATGCCATCTACTGAAAGTGGCTGCTGGGAGAAGAGTGAGAGGTCACTCTGACAATTCCCATGTCTCATTTTTCATTCTTAAAGGTACCATCTTCAGCCAGAAGAATCCAGGGGCTTTTCACTGAACCATTAGAATATGTGTGGCTCTGCCATAACTCTCACTTTTCATCATCTCTTTTCTTTCATCCCTGTAAATTCAGTTCGGCTGGGGGTTGGGTGTGGGGGTGTAATTAAAACCTTTCCAGGTCTGCATGTTGAGGTCTGATGCAAAAATAATTAAATCTCCGACCACTTATCCTCCATCTCCAATTCCAATCCATTGTTCTGAGAATGATTTGAATGGTGTGCTTCCCCCACTGTCTAATTTCAAATTGAGTTCACACTTAGCTAACTTTTTATTGTTAGGAATGTTTCTGCAGCACGCATTTCAGCCTCCACACAAGAACAGTTCTAATTTGGAGCTCAAACAGAGAGAAGGAGCTGGTATTGCAGGAATGTCAGCCGAGTTCCTGGTTTAATGGCTGCGTGGTAGCTGAGTAGTTGCAGATGTGAGCACTTCAGGGCAAGCAACAGCGCTAGGACGTGAAGGCCTCAAAGCTCTGGTATTTCAAAGAGATAAATTTAAACAAAATTGTGACATAGATTTTCTTTTTTGATGCTACTTTTTGGTGTCAAAGCCAATACCTGATACACAATACGGTCTCTCTAATAAATCTATTCAATCTAATCTTCATAATCACGGCATCTCTAAGGTAGAAAATTAATTGGATGAAGTTAAATATCCCCTTTTCATGTCAACAAAATTGGTTTTTCTAGGGATTAAAGGATTAACTTGGTGTTAAGTCCCTTAAGAGGTTAAAATACTTTATTATTCATTATAAAACACAAAGATTGGGCTGTTATTTTTTTTCTTATGTCACTGCCACTCATTTCATTAAAGTGGAGCATCAAGGAGAGCTGTTAATGACAATTTCGGAAGCTCTTAATGCTCTTCAAAATGCATGTCTTCCCTGCTTACAAACTCTTTCTGGGTAAAATAACCTGAAATATGTCGAATTGAAGACTTTTACGGCCTATTCTCAGAGCCAAATGACCAGCGGGCAGGGATGAGCTTTCAGGAAAGTCATTGAAGCTGTAAAATGTGGCATTTCATATTGACATTCTCTCAGCTTCTAACCAAAAGGGCACAATTTCCCATGAACAACTGAGAAGATATTTCCAGTTTGGATCATAGGCTGGAGAAAGCTAGGCTATGCCATGTCACCACAGGGGCAGCTACTCTTCAGATTAGGACTCACACACTTTTCTACCCCATACATAAATGGAGTAGAAATGGCTTCCACTCTGTTTCCCTCATAGTTTGTCAAATTTTGAGTTGGAGAAATCTCTAAATCCAATGCCAAACTTTTACACCTGGGGAAACCAAGGCACAAATCTATGATGTAATTTGCTCTCATTCACTCAACCGTGAGTGATAAAGTGGCACTAGAATCCCTGTTTCCTGATCCTGAAGTTTCTTCCCACCCTCACGCAGACCCCATTAAGTACTTTCTCAACTTCTATATTCTCCTAAGATGGATGGCTTGGCGATGAGGACTCATACTTGCAAGACAAATGTTGGAAGTTGGGTCTCAGACTGAGATTCAATTTGGGTCATATAGCCAAGGCCACTGGGCCACACGGTGACCATCCATAACCTCAGCCTGATGAGGCTCAGGTTCTGAGCTAACTGGACACACTAACCTGTAAGTTTGGCCCCATTTTCATTCAAATTGATCCTGGGTGGCTTCTGGTCTTCTAGATGGGGACATAAAAGCAAAGCAATTAATTCAAGTATCAGGACAGTCTTCTTGGGAAAGAATAATGAGTCAAACATTGAGTTGGGGGTATTGAAATAAAAATGTCAAGTAACTGTAATAAAGCAGAGTAAGACAAGATAAGGAGACACAAGCGGTAATGTACAAAGCACCATCAGTGTCAAAAGAAGGAGATCTCTTCAAGTTGGGGAATCCAGAAAGATCCCTGAGTGAGGAAGTGGCATTTGAGTGAATCTTGAAGGCAGGATATAGATAGGTGTAGATAAGGCAAGGACACCCAGTCTAAAAAAGACAAAACAAACAAACAAACAAACAAAATACTCAAAAAAAAAAACCCCACATATGTAGAGAGGAAACAGAAAATACTGTCTGGAAGGCAGTAAATGATGATTTACTTTAAGACCAAGTGCTATGTCTTCCTCTCCAGGAAACCCTCCCTGATTGCTCAAGGCTGGTTAAATACCCTCTCCTAAGTGCTACCCTAGCACCCTAGCCATACTCCCACTACAGCACTTAGCTAGAACATTGTGTCACATGTCAGCCCACAGGCAATGAGGTAGTGGCAGGAGTGCAGGAGTATGTATGAGGCTAGGGAGTGGGGTGGGGGGGATGAGGGCAAGAGAAGTTGCAAGGAAATAAGAGATAGCTATTCCACCCACATCTGTGTGTTCTCTGCTTAGTAAGGATGGGGAGGACAAGCTTTCTAACATTTATATCTTAGAGGGATGGTCCATAAAATATCTATAGCCTATAAACTGCTTTTAATTTTCCAGATGCAATAACCACAAGAAGGGGAACGAAGTGCTATTTCTGGATCTTCATTGGAGAAAACTAAGACACACAGACATAGACAGACTGGCCCAAAGAGACATAGGAAATCAAACTCACAGCTAAAATATTGGATATTCGTTGTCAATACAAAATCTGAGTTTATGATGTTGCCCACATTCACAAACACACATGGATATAGACACACACACACACACACACACACACACACACACACACACACATTCACTGACCACACCCACCCCAAAAGCTCCTTTTTTTAATTAACATTCAATTATTTTATCATAATATGCAACATTTTCAATTAGATGCTAGTGTGTCTTTTACTGTCTTTTTAAAATGTTGCATATTTCACATTTGCCTCCAACAGGACAAACTATTAAATTTTTAAAAAGTAGAAACACCCCGGGGGTGATTGGTTGGGACTACAGAGAGTGGAAGGCACTGGGTGGTTGGCGAGTGTTTCCATGGCTGCTCCTGCAGGCTCTTTTACATTATTTCATTATATACTATCTACCAAGATGCCTAGTCTTACAGTTCTCAACCTAATATCAGTGATTTGGTTCCTGCCCTCAAAACACAGACAGATAATGGGATTGAGTAGACAACACAAGTGTGCATACACACATGTGCATACACACACCATGAACACACTCATACACAACACACATACAGACACAACACGTCACATACATACACATACACACCACAAACATATACCCCTAACACACACAGCTTGTCCCCAACCATCTCACCACCAAACAGCAACAATTCCATTGCAAAAATATTACTACAGAAGTCCATAATCAATTATCACAGAATAATGAAAATCAGTGGGGAAGCTGGAAAGAATATTGGCTAAAAGAAAAGTCTCCAAGTCAGAATCATGGCTTTATAATTTATAGCTGAATAGCTTTGGGCAAATTACTCAAACCACTCTGACCCTCAGTTTCCTCATGTATATATAGTATAATATATAGTAGAAATAGATCATATGATATACTATGTATTATTATATATTACTATAATATATTGTTATGCTAATTTTAGTTTTAAGTATAAAAAAAGAATCTTGTATACTGAAATGAGAAGAGCTAAGTGGAGTTGAAACAAGTGAGATTTCTCTGACCGGCAGCAGCAGGGAGCTGGGTGTCATCTCTGTGGCAGGAAAATGGATGGAAGGGTTTGTGATCTCTAATATATGCAGGAGCAGTAGCAAGCCTGTTGGAGAAAAAGCAGGGCATCAGACGACTTGTCTGGCATGTGCCTAAACATGAGGGTCAGATAACTGTGTGCGAAAGTCTAGCTAGGCCTAAAATGAAGGGCAATGGAAGACAGGCATTGTGCCATGGAGACTGTTGAGGAGGGAAGGCAGATAAATAAATGCTTGATTCGGTCAGGGTGGACTTCCATAGTAAGCCTGGCATTACTGACCAGTGGTAACTCTGGAAATCAAAGCAGATTAATTTCATGGGTAATATTTTTAAAATCAACAGCTATTATGTTAGCAATAACATCGACTTGCAATTCCATGTAGCCTTCTTTTACTTTCTTGATGCACTTTTCATACTATGGCCTTTCTTTTTCCCTCACCTCAATCCAGTAAAGCTGCAGTCTTATTCCTTCTGCTTTTTAAAGATGAGAAATCTTCCAGCAAAGGTGTTCTATGATTTTTCCAAAATCATGCATGCAGCCTGAGGCACACTGCTGTGCCCTCATACTTTAAGTGATCACCTTGTTGGGTTATATTATTTTAGATGGTATCCAGCCTTTCTCTAGACCCCTTTGAATAATCTGGAAGGCCCAGGTCTATCTCTTTTGTTTCTTTTGCATCTTTTCATGTTCCTTCTTCTCTCGGTTCCCCTCTTTGACACACATAAAAGCTTTACCTAGCAGGTACTCAGTGAATCCTCATGGAACAACAGACCAAATGGCTTTCATGTTGAAGGCACTTGCTACATTATTCGCAATTCCAGGTGGCCCTCAGGGCTGACCTCACGTCCCCAGTGGTTTGTCCTGAGTGTGAGATGGATTTGGGAACCAGTGCAGCTAATGCTCTGACACACTGGACATGGTGTAATTTCTGACCAAAATGATGCCAGTCTGCCTTGGACCAGCCCCACTGCAAACAAGCTGCTGGTTGTGGAGAAATGTGTCAGCTCTGGATACTGTAACTCAAGGCACCATTCTCCAAGGGACTCCCAACTTATTCTATGGCTTGGGGAAGGGTGTGGTTGTCTGTATTCTTTATAAGCTGAGAGACCTTCTTGGCACAGTGTTTCAGCTTCTGGCTTTAGAAGAGGGAAGACAGCAGGCTGGCTATGGATCCAGCTCTCTTACTCCTGGAACAGAGCAAGCTCTGAGTTGATGACAATGTATATTAGAGATGAAAAGACCTTCCTAGTATTGAAATTAAAGTCCCTGGGCCAAAAGCTCTCTGGAGACAAATGAAATTTGAAAGACAGAGCCTAACAGCCAGCTAACTAGCCTTTCTTCTCGGTATTTTGGGCTCAGTCCCTGTTCTGGGTCTGATCATCAGTATGTAACATAGCTAGACATTATATCTTAGTTTACCACAGAAAAGCCTGTGCTGAAGTAAGATTTAATGTTATGCTCTTAGCTAGCCTTTATAGAGGATAAACAGGGAAAACATTTGAGGAGTGTTCCTCTGCCTTTGTAGAACTACAGCAAAAGATGGTGTTCATTATGCTACCTGTCCTCATGCAGCCCTGACACAATAAAGCCTCCTTCTACATGATGCCAGGGAAAGTCTATCTCTCCCCACTTGTGTTTCCTCTCTCTTCAGGTAGTACCAGTTGTATAACCAGTGTGCATCCATTTTTTTTTTCTTTTTTGCCTTAGTTTCTTTTAAACCTGACACCAATTTCAATGTTCAGCTATAATAACTGATTCAGTCCCTATCATTGCTGAATTCTGTTTCTCTCTATTTTCTTTTTATCCACTTTTATTTTTTAACTGTCATTTTATGTATAGCTAATTTTGTACACTGCTCAAATCCCCATTAAAAAAAGAAGAAATAATAGATTGATAGATAGAAATAGATAGAAGAGAGACAGAGAAGAGAAGTAGAGCAAGCCAGTTTTGGGTAAATGGATGGAAGAGATGGGTGAGTGGATAGAATGACCTGAGTTTCATAATTTTATCCACACAAATGGCCCAAAATGGAATTAGGAGTTCAGAGTCAGCCTTGTTATTGGCACAAGATTTCCATTTGATCCAATTTAACAAAAATATATTAAATATCTATAATCTGAACACAAATTTTTTCAGAATACAATTCATGTTTCATTCATATTTATATCCGGTGCAAGGCTGCTATATAGTAGGTGCTCACAAAATGTGTGAGGCAAGTTCAATTTAATTAAACCTGAAACTTACTCTACTAAGTGCAACGCATAATACCCAGAGCCCACCACATCCTTGGGAAGATATAAATCACAAACCTGAATAGATCACAATGGCCATATAATCAATACCCCCCTCCTAGACCATTCAGGCTGATATCTTCAGATCTTGCTCATTCCTGCTGCGGACCTTTCTCATGCAGTTTCACCATCCACAATGCCCTCCCCACTCCCATCCATTTAACCAGCTCCTTCTAGCCTGTGAGACTTAAATTAAGTCTTCCCACCATAAAACTTGTTTTCAATTTCAGCCAGCCCACGTTGATTTCCCTTTCCTTGGTCACCTGCTACACACAGCCTTCTTAGGTAGCTCCAACTGCCCATGACTCACCCATCCAAATGTCCCACAGGCATCTCAACTTCAGCCTGTCCAAAGTGGACCCCTTTCCCCCACTGCCATGTAACCTGAGTTGTTGAGAGTGTGTGCACGTCCTGTGATGCAACTATCTGAGATCAGATCCTGGCTGCACCACTGTATCAGAATTGCTCACTGGTCTGGTTCAATCAGAGAAGCAGAAACTCTGAGGTATGATATATATACATATACATATATACATATGTACATATTCATACATGTATATGTATCTCTGTATATTTATATAAAAGAATTTTTTACAGGAATTTGACCTTATACAAATAAGTGAAAGAGCTGGTCTCTAAGCTGTGTCTTTGCATCAGATGCTGAAGCTTGAAGCCTGCAGGGCAGGCACTTGGAAAGGGAAGTGGAGAATAAGAACCAGCTGGAACCCACAGGTCTAAGCCCAAGCCCACAGGATGAACTATAACCCATGTCAGTTCCAGTTTTCCTTCGACCCTAGTGTGTGATTGTCCTCCAGAAGCCAGAGTCTTTGTGACTGACCCAAATACACACCTGGCCCAAAAGGCAGGACACCTGAAGGAGGATTCAGGGAAGGTGAAGTGATTGCAGGCCTAACAACTGCCTCATGCCAACGCAGAGACCAGCAGGTCGGAGACAATGTGTGTGAGCAGCAGAAGGACCGCTGCTTCCCTTCCTCCCTGTATATCACCCACAGGAATCTCTCTCAACCTAGAATATACAAGAAAGGGGATTTTGAGAAATTCCCTTAGCCTACCCAAGTTGACAAATATCAAAGCCACCACAGCCATGTGTAATTTTCATGGTCTTGGACAAGTGACTTAACTTTTGAAGCTTCAGTGTTCCCTGCAAAATGGCAATAATATAGTAAACATCTTCATGAGAATTAAATGTAAGTATACGTATTGAGTTCTTAGCATACTGCCTGGCTCAGACTTAGTGCTCAATAAACATTATATATTATGATTAATCCAGCCTCTCCTATTCTCCTAGCTTAATTGGTGGCCTTAAAATCCACTCTTTCACTCAAGCTAGGGCCTGAATCCTAGCGGTGAACAAGTAGGCTGAAATGTCATGAAGAGACCCTGTCCTTGCCAGGCAGTTTCTTGGGGGAGGAAACAGGTCTATTTCAGAGGGGTCTGAATGGTTCTCAGTGTGCCAGGGACGTACAAGCTGCCTATTCACCTGCCTTTCCATCCACGGCCAGCACCACCTACCCCACCTGTCCTCAGCCTGGGCCTCTGACAGCAGAATCTCTACCTTCTCCCCAGCTCCCTGAACCCAGCTCCCCGAGGCCTCCATAGGCCCTGGGAAAATGCTGGGGACTGGGCTTCTTTCCAGGGCACACGGTGCTGGTTCCAGCTGGGACAGGCAGCCCAGGAAGCCTCACCTGGGCCTGGACAGACTGCCTCTGGGCCCTAGGCTTGAAGTACAAAGGCTCTAGGCTTTCTCTTTCCATCAGGGGAAAGGCAGCTCTTCAGGAGTCTAAGTTACAATAAAACCCTAGAGCTCATGTACCATAGGGAAGTTATGGTCTCTCTGCAGGGCTCCTGGTTACCCAGGAACTCTCAAGTTCCTTCCAGGACAGGGAAGCACAGGTTTGCAGGTGGCCAAGTTCCTGTAATTTGGGCCATATTCAAAATGAAAATTCAGAATTTTATATTTTTCTCACTTCCTAGAGAAACAAGATTTTTTTTTTTTGTCAACATTGTTTATATGAAACTGGAGCCTTTATTTGTTAATAATTTCTACTAGGATTCATGGCTCAAAAATATTTTAGAGCCATCCTACATGGGCACATGAGAACTGGATAGGTAGCTATCCCTTACATGACCAGGAGTGAGGGGTCAAGGATGAAAGAATAGAGCACCCCGCTCTGCCTCTCAATTTTGCAGAAGGTTGGGTAATAGTATGGCTGACAGTCAGTGTCTTGTGAGCCCACACAATGCATTTATGCACCCCACTAGTGTGCAGAGATCTATGAGAGGATCAACTGGACTGCAGCCTCCATTGTCTCCTCCGGTAGACGCTATGAGCAGTAAACAACATGCTCGACTCCAGAGTAGCCCCGGGAAGCTTCAGTTCCACTTCCAACTTAACTAAAGAGAGGATGCTTCTCTTCATCCAGGATGATACTGCATGGATGATACTGCCAGTATCTTCCATCTCAGATACTTTTGTCTTCGATTCTCTATGTTCCCAACTACTCATGTCCTGCCATGTGGCACCTCTTGCACTGTTGCTTTCTATCATGAGGAGCTCTTCTAGTGTATTTCACTATTTGTGCCTGAATTCATTTGGATAAAAAGGTATCCACATTTTTTTTTTTCTTTTGCCCCAAGGTGCCTGGAATATCAGAGATGTTGAGTATATGTTTGTTAAATGATTAGGTGGCCCTCTGTCTAGAGCTTACACACCTTCGTCCAGTCACAACACATTGGTGAGTGGGCAGCACACAGTGGACCACACTACCATGTTCTTCCATCAGCCTTCTGTCTAACTGGAGAAAATCTGCATAGTCCTCCTCTCTCCTCTCATACACCATGCTTCTCTCATTCACAAAACAATTATACCTCAGTAGAGAGAAGGGTAGAGCTGAATGGGTGAGGGAGAAGGTACATTTTGAATGAAGGGAAAAAAGGAAGGGGATTACTTGGGAAAGAGTGAAGCAGCAGCAGTAGTGACTGGGAGATAGTTCTCGAAGGGGAAGTGGAGAATTTCTACACTAAGTAGTGGCTCAAGGGCACCCCTCTACATGGCTCTGTTGGGACTTTGAACACTCAACGTTCTAGGCACTATGCTCTGTGCTATGGATAAAATTAGCCTTTGCCTTGAAGAGCTTGCTGTCTTGGCTCATAAAGGTTAAAACACATGTTCCAGATTATGAGGTTAACAAGAGACAAGCCAGACTCAGGTCCTGGGTCTCCTAATTCCTAGCCCTGTTTCTTTTCAGCAACAGCCACTAGAACTTTATCTAAAACCTGAGCAATCACCACCATCCTTCCTTGGCCCCAGGACCCATATTACCTAGGCAGGAGTATGCTTTCTTTGTTTATGGCCCAAAAGCTTGTCAACTCCACCATTATCTCGGATCCTTCGGTGGCCATTTTAGTTGTCATCCCAGCATTCCAGGGAAATGGACTGTGGTACCTGAGTGAATTCCTTGCTGGGTTAGCTTGGGTTCCTGTGATGCCAAGGAAGTCAAGCATGAAGCAATTTCATGAATATTTCTCCAGGAGGCAAAAGTGTAGGATTTTTACAATTAGGCCTGTCAGGTTGACCCCTGAGCATATTCAGACCAGGCGGCCTTGCCTCCTTCACACTCGTGTCTGCAGAGCTGTGTGGTGCCCACTCTGGGTCATTCCAGGATGGAACTGAGACTAAACAGAACTGCAGCAAGAGCCCCACACAGGCTTTAGCCCAGCTTTCTGTGACGACTCAAGTAGCACGAGCTCAACAACTTGGACAAGACACCTCCCCTGAGTCTCACTGTGCACATTTACAAACTGAAGGGAGTCAATAAGATCAGCTGCTCTCAAACTGTTCTTTTAGTCCCAGAACACTTTCTAAAAGAAAACAATACCAAGAAAGATAAACAAATAAAGCAAATAACAGCAGAGCTCCTCTGGTTGAAAGAGGCCATGGACAGTGAGGGAGGCCTGAAATTCTGCCCTGCTCAGCCAGATGAGCCCTAAAGCATCTCCCTAGGACCCTTAGGGCTCCACAGAGCACAGCTGGAAGGACAGTGGGCTAGATGATCTCTAGCAATCCTTTCCTCCTTGACATTCTGAAGTCTGATTGTAAAGACCCTATCCGTTATGAAGTTTCAATTCTCTCTTGGCTGTTATTAACTCGTTACCCATCTTCTTAATTCCAGTGACAGAAATGAAGGCCCACTTGTTCAGGAAATGATAGGACACATCCTGCACTTACTTCTTCCCTGAGAGATTTTAATCCGGAGATGTTTAATATCCCAAATTGCAGTATACTTTGTTATGGTACACAACTGTATTTAGCAAAGGTCGCATCACTACCCTCCTCAAATATGGATTCGTGCAGCTGAACATCCCAGTTGCCCTGCTGTGAGTATTGGTTGAGTTCTCTGCACATTAGCCTTAAACATTAGTTTCTTGCACTCTTTTAGCACCTAGGGCCACTGCTAGTTGGGCATCCTTCTTGGCAGTAGTCATGATCCTTGTTTTAGTTTCTATACTTGTCTTCTGAATGTCTCAGATCATATTCTCTACATACTGGTCTGTGACCCCTAATCTTTCTTACCACCTATTAAAAATTCTTCTAGAAGTTGAATTATTTGTTTAAATTTGCCAAATGTTATCTATTTTAATGAGATGGGCTAGCTAAAATCAGTAATTTGTTCTCTAACAAGTATAGTGATGTTATGGACTTAATGTTTGTGTATCCCCAAAATTCATATGCTGAAATCCTACCCTGCAAAATGATGGTATGAAGTGGGGCCTTTGGAAAATAATTAGGATTAAATAAGATCATGAGTGTGGAGCCCTTATAAGAGTCATGAGGGAGATTACTTCCCCTCTGCTCTATGCCATGTGAGGACACACCAAAAAGTCAGTAGTCTGCAGCCCAGAAGAGGGCTCTTCCCAGAACCTGACCACACAGGCACCCAGATTGTAAGACTTCCAGCCTCCAGAACTAAATGTCTGTTGTTTATAAGTGATCCAGTATATGGTACTTTGTTATAGTAGCCTCAACCAAGACAACTATTAAAACAAAATCTGGCATTCCCTGTCTGCCTCAAAAATACAAATACCTATAAAAGCCAGGCAGGCTCAAAAAAACAAAAAAGTTAAAAAAATAAAAAAGATTGGGTTCCATTCCTGTACATTCAGTCAGTAGGTCAGGGTGGGCCCTGATAGCTATATATTTTTTTAGAAAAAGAAAACTCCTCAGGTGATTGTAATACACACCAAAGTTTGAGAATCACATTTTTTTTTTAACAAGAATCCAGCGTAAGCGTCTCTTCCTTCAGGGAGGCTTTCTGACCTCCCCACTGTCTCCTAAGCCCCAAACTAGATTCTCCTCCTCCTCTATGGTCCCAAAACATATTCAATTTACCTCTATCTCAGAAAAAAAAAATCACACTGTACAATTATCAGTCTACCTATCTTCCTTCCCCCCCGAGAAAAACTTGAAGTTCCTGTGGAATAAAAATAAGCCATTCATCTTTGTATCTTTGAAGCCTTAGTATCTTCCTTTAAAGGGCTGAAGTCAAAGAGCTCGCATAATAGGAATTAAACCTAAAGAGGTTTAAATAATATAAAATCAAGGGCCAGACTAATATACAAATACCACATGCTGTAAATAATGTAAGATTAATTACCAATAAAAAATAAAAATAACAGCTAACATTTACTGAGTTGCATAAACGTTAGGTAATTGTCCCAAAGTCACACAGCTAGTAAGTAACAGAGTCTGAATTTGAATGAACCCAAGTGTCTATCCCAAAGCTAGCACTCTTAAACACCACTCCTGACTCCTGTTAAGAAGAATTAGTGCCATGGGAGATTAGAGGATGGAGAGAAACATGGGGACCGGGAAAGTACAGTCAGAAAAGCTCGGAGCTGGGTCTGGAAGGATGATTTGGACTGAAAGAGTGGAGGTGTATAGTGAAGAACTTAGCCCCAACCAAAGATAGGGCTGGCCTTATGCCTGGCTCCTAGGAGGTAATTTCTAAACTCTTGGAATTTCTTGAGTCATAGCAGTGCCTTTGTTATTCGCAGTGGGCCCCTTAAACCACTTAATAGTTTATGCTGATGAGGTGGCCTGGAGTGGGACCCCTACAACCATGTGATATCAGGTGGACCTCTGGGAAAGAGGGCATTGGAGATGAAATTAATCAATCAATCATGGCTATGTAACAAAGCCTCTATAAAAACTCTGGGAGACTGATGCTATGTTGAGCTTCCCTGGTTGTTAATATTCCATGTGTGTTGTCACACGTTGATGCTGGAAGGGTGACAGATCTGAAGACACAGAAACTTCACATATGAAAGCCTCCTAGATTCCACTGATTCTGACTTTATCATTACAGGTTACTCTGTAATAAATGATAACAATGAGTATAATAGATTTCTAAGGTTATATATTTTAATAGTGGCAACATAGTGCAAAGATGCTGACACTAATAATTTAGGCATCCGCTGCTTTAAGAAAACTCCATGTACAAAAACCAAATTCTGGAGAAAGAAAGGATAGTAAGTCACAAATTGTATTACACAAGGATTTTCTTTTTATTAACTAAGGATTTCTCTTGGTTTCTTTTAAATATCAGTGGTTTTCAAGTGATTTAATTGACAAAAATTGCATTTACCTATGAGTCGTCATGAATGGGTTCATGTGGAACACGCTCCTGTGTTACTAATTTTTAATGGTCATGAAGAACATCCACCTACACTTGATCTTGACCAAAAAGCTGAATTAATAGATGTCCCCTACACAGCCAAGAAAGTTCCCATGCACCATGATATTAGGAGGGTGAGTCCCAGAGCAAAAGGAAACCAAGAGTTTTGTTGGGTTTCAAGGTCTCAGAGAACTTTCTGAGAAAGAAAGATTCCCACATTATGCCATTGCAATGGCATGGACCCCTGGACTCTCTTCGGAGTCAGATAAACATGGGGTTGAATTTAAACTCTGCTACTTACGGGAAATGTTATTTACAGTCTCTGAGCCTCAGTTTTTACCAATGTTCAACACCCTGGTCAAAGCACTCCAATATTTTCTGGTGTCACCCAGAAAAACATCCAGAGGCCTCATTATCTTTATCATGTGGCTACTGCTGACCTCTTTGGTCTCTTACTCACTAAGGTCTAACGACTCAGATGAAGCAAACTCACTTCACTACAGAATCTTTGCACACACTCTTTCTGATCCTGGGAAGCAATTGCCCTGGGCCTTTGCATGGCTCCCACTCTTAACTCATTCAGGTCCTTGATCAAAGGTTATGTCCTCAGAGAGATTCTTCCTGGCTATACATCCTCAAGTACCTCCCTCCGTGGCCCTTCCACTGGCTTGGTTTGATTGGACTTCACAGTACTTTTCATTGCCTGACACATACAATATTTATTCATTTGTTGATTAATTTGTTGTCTGTCTTTGTTGATAAAAATGTAAGCAAAGTCTTTGCCATATTTATTCTGTGTATGACTTTGCCTGCACTTGGTATATATACTCAATGGTCACAGAACAAATGACCTTGGAAATGGTGATCATAAGATTGATCTTGCAGGTATTGTCAGGATTAAGAATGATATAGGTAAAGCCTGGAAGAGAGCAAGTAAATGGTAAGTATTATCATTGTTAATATTATTAGCACAACCCCAGTAAACTCTAAGTTCTTTGGCTGAATCTGTTGGACTTGAATGGCCCTGAAGGACCTTTAATGGACAGTGAGTCAATTCCTCTTAATCAACACACCCCAGGAAGCTGTGTTTCTGAGGTGCCTGTCAAAATTCCCTCCTCCTGCTCATGGGTATAAAACTCAGATGCTTGTAGGGGCCAGGCAGAAAGTAGAAACAATGAGAGCTAGTGAACTGGAGAGGCCATGATCAACTCCAGGTAAAGATTCGGGTTTTTCAGAATATTTGCTTTTTCAAGAAACTCCATATTTTTATGTAAAATCTCCTTATTTTAAAGCAATAGTTAATGTGTCCAACATTTAGAGATTCATTAGGATTCACAGGACTCAATAGTCAGGTTCATGGCTAAGTTTTACAACAGTGAGATTATAGGAGATGCAGATCCAATATATGAGGCGAGCCTGAGTGGATCTATGCCCAGGCTTCCTTTTGTTCTCTTTCCTCCACAAGGGCTCACACAGAGCTGGCTCTCCCCCTAGAAACAAAATGTGACCACTTGTGTGCCATGTTTCTGTGCAGGGAAGCCCATTAGGGGCTCAGCACCCAAGATTTTTACTGGGGCTGGTCACTCTGTTAAGCACATATTAAATTCCGGACTTCTAGGGGAAAGTGTCCAGCATAAACCACGTTGTTTCACAGTCTAGGCACAGTGAGCTGCTCTTTACATTTAGAAAATGTTTTCTCTCTGTATAAGGAGCTGTTTACCAACCAGTTCCCAGATTCCATTAAAGGGCCACTTTTGAAAGCAGACCTTCCTAAGAATAGCAGTTTCAGACATGTTATGTCAACTCTTTCACAGTTACTAAGTGTTCAGCTTTTATTATGAAACATTCCAGGCATATATACACAAAAAGAAAATCATATAATGAACCTTCATGTGCCCATCACCCGGCTACAGCAATTAACACATACCTATGTTGACTCATCTGTGTCACCACTTCTCATCTCATCTCAAATTATTCTGAAGGAAATCTCAGACATCATATTCCATCTGTAAGACTTCAGTGGGTATCTCTAAGTGATAAGGACTCTTGAAAAATGATCTGGAGTGCAAGCTGCCAGTTTGCAACCTCCACCTTAGCCCCATGCCAGGAATCATTTCCAAATGATGATTCTCAGTTGACTGGCCACCTTGCCAGATCCTCCCTCTGCCAATATCACTACCATGAGGACTTGAGCCTGAGGGGAGTATTAGAGAGCACATTTATGAACTCCCACCCCCCACCCCCCGCCCCCATCCACCGGTCTCCTGTTGGTCAGAGCCTCACAGCCTAGCATTGAATTTTAGCAGATATTTGCTTTGCCTGAATGATTCCAGTGGTGTATTTTGTACATAACATAGACTTCTTTGGCTTGATTGTAAATAAATCATCCCAGGGCAGTAGCTAGAGATGTATCTACACCAAAGGGAACTGGCCCATCATCTAGTAAATTCCAATCCTCTCTTCCCTTTCATATTAAAACCATCCCCCTGGGACACTGAGACACCGATTCTTTTAGCCTTGTAACTGAATCTTATTTGGCCAAACAGAAGCAGCCTTTAATTCCCCAGAGGACTCCCACAGGAAGCAGATGTAGGTGTGTTCTGAGCATACTGACGATCAAAGAGAGAAACCAACTTTTGTGCCAGCAACTCTTGATTATTCAGGGGCGGATGATCCAATTTGTGGATTAGCTGGGCCTCTTGACCTTCCCTGATTTCACTGATCATTAGCCCATGGCCCCCTCAGGCCAGGAAGATAAAAGGAGTGTCAGGCAAAGCGGTCCAGTGGCTTCTTGGCTGATCCTGTAAAAGGGGGCAGGGCAGAGAGGCAGTCATATGTAATGGGGAAAATGAGGTTTAGGGATTATCCGGATTTCAATGAGCTGGTTTCTCTTAGCTCCCTGGCCCCCCACCTGAGTCCCTAACATTGCATAATGGACACTTTACCTTAGATGGAGTGGGGCATAGAAATGGAGCTCAGTTGATTCTGAATGTGATATTTCAAGGGCCTGGGGGGCAGGAGTGCAAAGCTGCCCTTTACAGATAGGAGACCCTCAGAGCATCAGGCTCCTCACTATTTTTGTGGTGAGTGTCTCATGGCAGGCATGGTGTGGGAGGGTGGTGGTGGCTTTTACACAGAACATCTCTGCACTAGGAGCAGCAATGTTTTTAACCTGAGAAAGAAGAGATTTCATCCTCTTAGGAAGCACTTTCTGGGATTCCAAAGTTTCTACAGAAAAGGAGATGGGAGTGGGGAGGGGGGAGAAAAAGGAAGAGGAGGAAAGAAAGAAGAGAAAGGAAGAGAGGGAGCAAAGGAGGAAAGGAAGGAGAAAGAAGGTGGGGAAATGGGAGAAACTGCAGTTTGGTCTTGAAGGGGCTTTGATTCCAAAAGACAGTCTTGAATAGGCCTTCTCAATGGCTGGATCAGACTGCTGAACAAGCACTAGATCATAAATCTAACCACACAGCAAATTAATTTTATTAGCACAACCCCACAGAGGGCCAGAGGGATTTGGCAGAAGCAGAGACAGGTCTTCAAAGGCATGATCTGCCACTTATCCACTGTGTCTTTGGGCGAGTTACCCTTGAAACCTCCATTTCCTCGTGTGAACAGTCAGGATAATAAGAATGCACATTTCTTCATATGCTGAGAGAAAGAATGAGCCCAGTAGGGGGCACATAGAAAGCACTGGATAGATGAATAGAGTCCCAGAAGGGGTTGGTGAAGTAGACCCCTGCAGAGATGCCCACATCTACATCACCTGCATTCCGTTCCTGTCATCTAAGTGTCTGGTTGCTCCACCATCCCTTGGTGTTTCAGCTGTTCATGGTAGTAAGGCAACCAGGACCCACTGGGCTCATTTATGGACTCTCCCAGACCCACGATCTAGTGACAAGGAGTCTGGTCTAGGCATTTTGAGATCCAAGTCCTGCATAACACTGGCTCATTTTGCGATACTGGAAAGTCATATACCTTCTCTAATCTGTGTTGTTTTTCTTAAAATAGGAAGGAGAATTCCTCCTCCATTGATAAGGAGTTGAACAGTATGAGATGAAGAGTGAAAAGTGCCACAAATAAAAGGATGATGCAGGGGGGTAGGAATCTAAAATTTTTTTTATTTACTCAAAAAGACTTACTAATTTGTAAAGTTATTAGAAAGTGTTTATATTCTGAGGCTCTATGTCTAGGCATGAGCCAAACAAAGGAACTTCATGGAACCAGGTGCCTGGGGAGTAACTCCAGGACACCCTCTTTGTCCTCAAGGATGAAGAGGTATAGGCAGTCCTCACTAACCCAGCACCAACAGCCAGTTTAGCTCAGTACTGGAAGCCAGAGATGCAGAAGTTAACACTTCCTACTCAGAGACAAAATAATCAGGAGCTACCGTTCTCAAACCTTCTTTGCAGAATCCCTTTACACACTTAAAAATATAATGTTGGTTATGTCTATTTATATTTATCATATCATAAATTAAAACAAATTTTTTTCTTTTTTTTCCTTCTACCTCCTCCCTCCCCTCTCCCCTCTAGTAGCCACTAGTCCATTGTCCATATCCATGAGTCTCTGTTTGTTTGTCCTGTTCATTTGTTGCTTTTAAGTTTATATCCTACATATAAGTGATATCATGTGATTTTCAGCTTTTTCTGCCTGGCTTATTTCACTTAGTATGATTATTTCAAGGTCCATCCATAAAACAAAATTTTAAAACACAAGAACACACAAGCACACATTTCAATACCCATCAGAAGGCTTCCATCCTCACAGGTCATGGAGCTTCTGGAAAACACCCCTGTACATTTGCGTGCAAAAGAGAGTTAAAAAGGAAATGCAGTCTTAGTATTAGCGTGAAAATAGTTTTGACTTCTCAGACCCCCTTCAAGAATTTTGGGGACTTCCAGTTTCCCTGGCCCACACTGTGAGAACCACTGCGATGGAGTGGTGCTGCTCAAACTTTAATATACTTGCAAACCACCTGGGAATTGTGTTAAAATGCAAATTCTGATCAATAGATCTGAGGTGGAAAACAAAACTCTGCATTGCTGACAAGTCCTCAGATGACGCTGATGCTGCTGGCACTTAAAGAACACTTTGAGTAGCAAGGCTATAAAGATAAGAAGAAGAAAAGCTTTGACTAAAGTGACCATAAATTGGATCTTAAAAATTAGGCAATGTAATTTCAATTAGTGGGAATGGGTAGGGAATTCATTCCATGTGGAAGAGATGACATAAGCAAAGATGCAGAAGTAGAAAAATTCAAATTTGGCCAAAGTATAGGGTTCATAAAACTCTCAAGCCGCCCACTACTCCAACTTTAAGGCTACAGCGCTGTGTGTAGCTTCTGGTCCAGGCAGAGAAGCCACTAGTCTTGGCATCTCCGTGCAAGAGATGTTACACCTATCTCTACCCATCATTATTATCAGAAAAAAAAAAAAATCTACTGAGCGCCAGTGAGAAACAAGGAACCCCAGTGGATGTTGATAGTCTTGCTTTTCCATCCCACTTAAATTTTCCCTTGAGAATCATTATTTTCCCACACTCAGTCTAAATAGTTTGGATGGGGTTGACTCAAGAGAAATACATGGTCCAGGTTTAGCCAATTAAAGCACGGCCTCCCTCTGGCCACAGTAATTGGTTCAAGAATGGGCATAGGACCCAAGCAAGCCACTGAGAGCTCCCCCTGGTCTTCTGCTAGTTTTACAGAAAGATCATGTGGAGAGACCACGATTTCGGGGAGAGATATGCTCAAGGAGTCCCAGCTGTTTGAGTCTTCCCAGCTCAGGCTCCAGACACATGAATGAAGAAGCTTTCTAGATGACCCCAGCTCCAGAACCATTTGACTACAATTGTCTGAGGAACTCCATGCAGGAACTGCCTGGTTTAGCCCAGTCAACCCTCAGATACATAAGCAAAATAAATGAGTGTTGCTTTAAGCCACTGTTTTGAGTGGTTTATCAGGCAGCAAGAGATAACCAGAACTGAGTCTGGTTGGCTTTCCTACTAATTCCAGAGCTAAAACACCAGGAAATGAATCAAAACCCAGGACAAGAAAGCCGTTGGACAAATAACAAATTCTCCAACTGTCTTTACTTTCACCCAACATGTCAACGGGCTCTGACTGAATAGCTGCCTAGGGTAACTGTCATTTTCCTGAGCATCTGCCATGGGGCCAGTCATCTTGTCAGACATTTTAAAGGCTATATCTTAAATCTGAACAGACACTTATCATTACCCTATTTATAGACAAGAAAACTGAAGTGCAGAGAGATTAAGTATAGCTGGTAAATGATGGAGCCAAGATTTGAACCCGGTCTTCAGACCCAAAGCCCTTCTTCCTAAAATCCAAGCTGTCTGCCTATTCATTGATTTCTTCTCTCTTCTGCAATGCTTTGACAATTACCCACAGAACTGGCACTTTCTGCTGTGAGGCAAGACTATAAAACAATGAGACCCTTTTTCTGTACAGCATTTCACACATGGTCTCATCACATCTCCAGACCCTGCACTCTCCTATTTTCGGAAGTCCGTGCATTAAACCCAGATCTACATATAATATGCTGTCGAGAACGAGAAGCCATGTGGCACAGGGTGGAAGAGCAGGGCTTTGTGGTCAGAGGTCCTGATTAAAATCCTGGCTTTGCCACTTCTAGCTGTGGGACCTCCGGGCAGTGATCAAAACACTCTCTCTGGATCAACATCCTCTTTCCTAAAAGAGGTATAGTGTATGGCCACTGCACAGGCTTGTCATGAGAATTAAGCCTATAGTCCAGCCTACATTGGAGCAGAGTGAGAATTCCATAAAGTTTAATCGTTTCCATTATGATCTAGAACACTGCCCACTCACTGATGTTTTACTGGCTCACTTGGTTTCTTCATCTCAGATTGTAAAACTCTCTTGCAAGAAGACATTTCTAAGATTTCTTCAGGGTCCCAAAGCCCATGATAAAGTTTTAAACATGTATTGGTGCTTGATAAATATTTGTCAGCAGCTTGCCTGGTTAAAATCTTGGCCTTCATATTTCTATGGAAAACCATAGAATGCCACAAAGACCATAGAAGGCTACACTGGCCAACGGTACTCTTTGATGATATAGACGATAAAAGCATACAAGAGATATCGTGCAAGAGAAAGAGATAGTTGGCAGCCCTTGTATGACTTCCCCAGGCCTTACAGAACATGGAGCTGACGGACCTGGACTGCAATACTGACTTGGCCATCAAAGACTGAGTCCCATCTCCTGTAAGTCTCAGCTTTCTGATCTGTAAAGTGGGGATAGCAATACCTAAAAGGTACTATGGTAATTAAATGAGACATTTAATGAAAGGCATATGCTGGCATGCATAGGCATTCATAAAATGAAATTATTATTAGCTGTACATTTGAGGATAAAATCCCTGGGTTATTCACTCTACATGGCAGTTTTGTCAATCAAGTGAGAATGGATGGCATGATGCTTGTAAAATATTTATAAAGTTCAATTTAAATGAAGTTATTAAAATCCAGAATAAAGTCTAAATCATCCAACATAAATATCCTTTCTGTTTGCATATGCAAAGCAGGACACAGAATATAAGGAAGAAACTATTGGGAAAATTCAGAGAAAGAGATGCATCAATGATCCATTGGCCTGGATCTGGAAAGAACCTTCGAGATCATTCAAATCACTTCATTTATCAAATGGGGAAACCAGAAGCAGAGAGTGCCACTGTGTGGATGGGTCATAAAACCTGGTTGACATAACCAGGAAGGGAATTCTAGACCCAAATGCCCAGTCCAACACCTTTTCACAATTTTCTATCCTTCTGGTCTGCATCAGCTGTATGATAATCCAGGTATCTGCCCTCTGGAACATTCTCAAGCAAACATAGGATGCAAGTGAAAAAATAAGTAAATAAATGCCAGATCAGTTTTAACACCTGAACATTTTCTCATGCCTGGAAGTTGCAGAGAAAATGCCTCTGGGATACCTTTCTTTAACTTCCTTTCTCAATAATGGTATAAAAATTGAAATCAGTGGTACAAAAGAATGCGTTGTAGAGAAAATATGCTTTCTACAGGCTGCTTCTCCGTCCATCCCACAGAGACACTGAGCTCTGAGATCCTGGCTTTAAACCTGGCTGAGGCTCAGCCATGAACCCAAGTGTCAGGCTTTGACAAAGAAAGCTCTTCAATGTTGGGAAAAGCTCATTAATATTGGTATTTGAGTTTATCTGTTTTCATGAAGCTCTCCGTGTTTTAAATACTCTGCATGTAATACTGAATTTAAATGTTATTTTAATTCCTTGCACAAAATGAGGTTGATTATTTTTCCCTGGACACCCAGGTTTGAAGGCCCAGTCACCTCTGACCTGCGTTTCTGCTTTGAGCCCTAAGTTCATCCAATTCTAGCACAATCATTTTTTCTTGCTAACCCTATGCCACTGGCCTGCAGCAGCCCTCACACCTCATGCCCACCCTAGAGTCACCTTCCACAAATGTCTCTTCGATCTGTCACTTTAGGACCTTCTTGTCCACAAGACAAGTCTAAAAGTCTTAGCGTGGCAGTAACTCTTTCCTTTTTCACTTCTGTCTTAATCTCCCTCTGTCCCCTGAAAAATGAATTTGCTCTTTGTGATGGTGAATGCTTGCCATTGTCTACATCTTCACTGTCTTCTCCCACCTCGACTTATCACAATCTCAGCCAGCCTTCAACTCTTAGCAACTCCATTGCTGCTTCTTCCACGAAGTCTCTGCTGGTTACTCTGCCAGACATTCCACATACTCTTGTCAGACCTCCTGTAACCTCAGACTGAGCCACCACCTTGACGCATCCAAACCCTTGCATGTCACAGAGCCCCTCCTAGAAGACATATTTTGTTGGGGCAGGAACATATTTCATTCTCTACCCTTCTACAACACAAAGCATTTGCCTTCCACATTCTAGAGGCTCAAAAATTATCTTTTGATTGAATAAAGGAAAAAAAAAACAATAAAACCACTCACCTCTTTTTTTTTTAACCCCGTGTCTTCCAAGACACCCAGCAGAATCCAGTAGACAGGATTGAATTCATCAATTCTGATTTTTCTTTGGATATTATTTGAAAGTTCACTGGCTGCCCCTGTGCCTCAGTTTCCCATCCGTGACCATATGACAAAAATTCTTCTTCCTAACTTACTTTACAAGGCTATTTATTTTCACCTAAAAGGTGGCAATATCATGCTTGTTTTGTTTTGTTTTGTGTTTTAATTTTAAACAGGCTAAGTACACAGAGACATGGAGGATTCTGTTTGGAAGAGAAAGACCCTGGGCCCCGTTGCTTGGAGTTCACTGCCAGCCCAAGGGAGAGAGGCAGGTTCTCTCACCAACCAGAAAAGAAACAGCTGTGGTGACAGATGTTGGTGGCGCTGATTATTCTAGGGCTGTTTGCATTCAGATTTCCCAGGCAGTCTTGGTTTTTTGAAGTCAGTCTCCTTTGACGGGTTTCCCCAGGTCTTGGGAGTGAAAACATACCGCCCCCTTGTCCTATGCATTTCATTTGCTTTTTCTCTACTCCACAAGCACACAGATAAAGGACACCCACCCACTACACGCACTCCCCATGCCTGTGTGGCTTCAGATTGCAGTCTGAACATAAATGGCCTGGGGGAGAGAAACCTTTATTCCTCCTTAGGTTGCTTTGTGTTGTTGTAGGTGTGTGTGTGTTGGAGAGTGGTGGGGGCGGGGGGGGGTAGGTGGGAGAGTCTGGCTAAACCACATCCAAGGCCAATTTCTCCAAAAGATGTGCAAACTTCTGATCCCACCAGGGACTTCAACTGAATACCAAAAGGGATGTCTTTGTTCCCTCTAAATGGAGTATTTACTGAGCTGGTAAAATGAATTAATGAAAGGAAATGACACCTTCAGCGTTTTGGTGGGGGGGGAGGCGGGTAAGCGAAATCAGGAGAGAAGGGAGCTTTTCTTTCCTCCCCTCAAATAAAGGGGAAGACGGGGCAGATGAGGATGGAAGATGGTGAGGGAGGGTGGATCCTGTTGGGTTTTCTAAAATAGACTCTGCTAGAAAACAGGCTACTCTTTCCTGGGATTAAAAGTTCCCTCCTAATACTGTAAGGCCCATGTATATGCAAGCAGTGTGGAGTTATTGCGGCCTAAAATAGGAAACCATTCGCTTGATCTTTTGCTTCAATCCTATTAGGGGCCCCCTGGAGTTCGAGAGAGATACCAGCCTGTCATGTCCCTGTTGCTGTGACGACCCTGTTTTTATAGAACAAGAAAGAGAAATGGGAGTGATTGGCAGACCTTGCTTGCCCCCGAACGTAACACAAAGGGCGACAAAACGAAGAGGAAGTGAGGCCCTTCTCAAGGTCTGACGCTGCTTAACCCTACACCACCTCACACCTGGCCCAAAGCGCCCCCACCCTAGCCTTCTCCAAGGGAAGGGAGGTTGTCACTGCTGCCCAAAGATCACCAATTACTTTTTTGTTTAATAGAGAGTACTACCATTAAAAAGAAATAAAGAAAGAGAAAGAAAAAAGAAAAAAAAACGGTCTACTATCAACTTCTAGAGAAAAAATGTGAGAGGGGCCTGGAAGCGAGTGAAAGAGCCGATAAGGCGTTCCCAGCCCCGGGCCGGGCCGGCGACATTGTCAGCAGGGGACCGTTTGCCTGACGTTTGGGGGGGCCGGGGCTGGAAGGGGCCGGGCGGGATAAATCCCACCATATGGTGCCAGACTCCAACTTGCCGGCCATAAATAACCGCCTCCCTTTCGAGTTTTCTCGCCGGGCTCCTCCGATTCCCGCTAAAGTGGCGGAAAAGTGCAAAATGCTGTTTGTGCTCATTTTCTGCGCGGTCTGCGCGGGAAGAGGGAGACGCGGCCCGGAGGGGGCGGGGGCGGGGCCGGGCCACCCGCCAAAACCGGGCGCCGGGCCGGGCGGCCCCGAGACCGCGCGGACAAAGGCCGCGCCCGCGCCGCGCTGACCCCGCCGGGCCGCGCTCTCTGCGAGTCCCCGGTCCCATCGGGGGTCGGCGTTGCAAGAGTAAAACCGCTGATCCCAGAGGCGAAGGCATTCGTCCCCTCGCGGTCTCGAAGCCGGTGGCCGGGCGGCCCGCGCACCGGTCCCGTCGCCACCTCCCGCCCCGCACAGCCGCCGCCCTCGGCTGGCCCCTCGCCCGGGCCGGCTCGGACGCTCCCTGCAGCCCACGCCCGGTTGCAGCCTCGCCCGGGAAACTAAACCCAGCGCGGTGGCCGAGGCTCGGGGCGCCCAGACAGTTACCCCGATCAGGAGTTAAGCGTGATTTCCGGGGTCGGAGCGGGACGCTTTGTGCGAGTACTTTTCTCCCAGACTCTTGGGGTGGAGGGGCAGGGGAAGAAAAGAAAAGCGGTGGGGAGAAAGAAAAGAAAAGTTTCTTTCGGGGGAAGCAGCGAAATAGGAAATGAAGATCCGCTCTGTAGTTTAGCTGAAAGGAAACGCTGTCTAATCCTGACACGTATCGCATTGAAAATAAAACTCTTTTATCTTCATGCGTGCCGAGCCCCCCAAACATTGTTCGGACTCCTACAGGGGGAAAGACGTCATAAAATGAGAATTTGTTTCATTGTGGGTCTCTCTGCCAACAGGAGGCTTTTAAAGGGACGCCTAACAAAGCGGGTGCCAGGAGGGGGACTTTCCAGGTGAGCCGAAGAAGGGGTGTCAGCCCCCCTCCAAAAGCCCGAGAGAGAGAAAGTTGTTCAATAAAACCGACCAACCCCCTTGTAACACCCCCGGCTTCCTTCCCGAGACCCCTGTTTCTCCCCCAAATAAATTACAAGCGACTCTCTAATTGCGCCAAGCGCCCTTGGCTTCCCAGTAAGCCTCGAAGATTTTAAGAAAAGACGTTCAGGTTTGGGAATCGAAAGGGCCGGACGTGTGTGTGACCCGCTGCCGCCCTGGATTCAGTGTTGTTGGTTCTTTTCCTGCCAGGCGTGATAAAGGAAAATATTTTAACTGCAACCCACAAACTTGTTTTTGAGTCTTTTTCTCTCCTTCCACTATTTTTTTTTTCTCCTTCCAAGAAACAGATCAAGAAAAACTAATTACAAGGCACGGCCCCGAAGTTAAATGAAAATGTAAACCGGCAATACGGAGAGCAAATTAATTTTTTAAAAGATAGATTTTAGTTAGGAAAAAAAAAATACGTTGTTCAGGTAACATTTGTTAAAACTATGCTCGATTTCGGGCTAAAAATATCAGTACTGATCCAGAACTCTGAGGTCACTTCTGGGTGCGTTGTCTTTAGAAATTCTAATTTGAAAATGTCCGAGCCTTCTTTTGGGTCTTTGTTTTGTTTTCTATATAGGAAGGTTTGGTGGTTTTTTTGTTTTGTTTGTTTTGTTTTGTTTTTATTAAAAAAAAAAAAAATCCCTGTCTGTTTAAACCGAGTGGTCTTGGAAACTGGGAGGATTTAGGAAAGGATTTTTTGAAAGTGGCCCAGTTGATATTTTACTGAAATAATAAATAATTTTTTAAAAAAAAACTTTCTCTTTTTCGGGTGGATGTCACATCTCTAAAAACGCTCTTGACTCTTGGAAAAGTGGGCACCGTCACACATATCTGATAAGTTGATCCAAGCCAGGGCTTGCTTCCAGGGGCTCCCTTCATACCAAACGAAGAAGGTTTTGCTATATTTGCTGTTAATGGCGAGTTTTTGTTTTTGTTTGTTCTCGTTTGTTTTTTAAACACTTTTGGTGGGTCTCCTATATTATCTTCCTGGGGGAAGTTTTAATTTTCATTTCAAAAATGCACAAGCTGCCACACAAAAGGAAATCACACTGCTTCCTAAGGACATTTTTAAATGTCCAAACATTAAAATACAATAATGAATATTTTTAAATGGAATAAAACATATGTCCCATTAACTACTTCTTTCCTATTTGTTAAAAATCTCCAAATACACCATTTTCTTAATGTAGCATTTATTTGAAGTCATTACAAACCCCGTCTGGTTAATTTTCTTACATTAAGATATGAAAAATTATCTTCTCCAAATCTTCATCCCATGCTTGTTTTGTTTTGTTTGTTAGCTTAACCCCACATCAACTGAGTCCCACAAGAAATAAGTTGACAGATGTTAAATGACATAAAGGCGAGTTATTTGTTTTTTTATAGATGGAATCTTCAGTCTGTTTAATTTATTTTTAAATATGGGAAGGGTTTTTTTTTTTTTTGTTACTGTACTTGCTCAGAGGAGGGCTCAAGAAAAGAAAACCACGTCCTCCTTTACTGTATCGGCAGTGAATTTGCACCACCTTCTGGTAGGTTAGAGAATGATGAGAACACCACTGCTTCCATAAAGAATTCTTTTATTCACCATGCTTCTATGAACATCGTCCTATTTGTACATGAACTCAGAGCGGCAATAAGCTTTTCTGAGAACTCATAGCAGATTTTCTATAGCCTGATTTTATAAAGATTCTTTGAACCAAGACACCTTTTTTATCACATCCTCGAAAGGGTTCACAAAGTCCTTTACGGGTCCATGTGTGTTAATTTACTAAAATGCCTGGCAGGGAAGTAAAGGATGGCTATAGAATAGTCCTATTCTATTTTGGCTTTCCTCTGTAGAGTGCTTGAAAACAAATGGGGGGCGGGGAGGGCTGTAACTGGAGCAGTAGAGAAACAAACGCTTCTCTTTCTTGGGTTCATAAGACCCTCATTACCCACAATTAATCATAATGACATGCTGTATTCAGGCATCTTACTGAGATCTGGAGAGGAGCACACAGATGTGGCTTTCCGGAGATTCCAATCCCTTCTGCAATATGGATTTCAATATACAAAGCTTGTTAGTACCCATTACCAGCTCCCTAGGTCTGCTGTTTCTCTCAAAAGTGCTGGTCAGCACTAGGGTGCCAAGTGTTTTTTGTGGCCTTCAAATAGAGAACATTTTCCATGGCCTTCCTGCCTGGTGATGAAGACCATAGGATCCAAAGGTTGATACTTATCCCTCATAGCCAAACTAGATTTTTTAAAATAGAAAATCTGTCTAATATTATGCAGATGCATATGCATGTGTTACTTCTATCTTCTTATTTGAAGGTGTCTTTTTCAAGAGAAAATTAACTTGATGCTGTGCTTTAGAGAGTGTGTGGAAAATGTAGACCATGTTCCAAAAAAGAAAGGCCCAATCTTTTGCCTGAATAACTGAGCTCATAGAGAAAGGTGTGCAACTGAGTGAAATTGGTGAAGTCATTTGCTGAATTATTCATCTTATGTTAACCTACAAGCATTGACTGAGCCCCATGGACTGTGCCAAGTCTGTGAAGCTGAAACAGCCATGTTGGCTGACACGGGCTAGTTGCATAGCAGGTAAAATTGTCTTCATGTGGATTAACAGGGCTTTCTAGCAGAACTGTGTTCAAGGCACCTATCCAGACAAGGATGTTTGGTTATTTGCACACCATTAAGACGACACCATCAAGGAAGACCAACAATTACTTGTCACCAGCATAATCTAAGATCTTTATTACAAACTTAAGAAGATTATGAAGAAATTATATGAGAAAACTACAAGCTTTCTTGAGGGATATTCCAAAGTAAGATAGTTGTTGGGAAAACATACTATCCATTTGTCAAAAAGGTAAGTTAATACAGACCCTAACTAAAAATAAATTGCTAAAGATTTACATACGTAGATTAAAGTGTAAAAAGGAAATGAGCAAAAGATACAAATAGGCATTTTACAGCAGAAAAGCACATAAGTCAATAAATACAAGAACAGATTACGTACATGCAGAGCAAGGTCATAATGAGATACCATTTTCTATACAATACCCATACTGATACTATTTTACAGATACCCTAACACTATTCAATTGGCAAACAAAATTTAAAAGTCTAGCAATAACAAGTATTGGAGAGGATGTGGCCCCACAGGATCTCTTAAGGCTTCTGAAAGGGAAAGATATATAACCACTTTGGAACACAGTTTGGCATATACTAGGCAACTTGGCAATTCTAATTCCAGGTGTACACAGAAACCTTTTCACCTGCACATATGAAAAAAATTCGTACATGTATTTAGAACAGTGCTAGGCATAATGGTAACCTAAATGTCCATAAATGAGTGAGTATGAAAAGCACAATGGTACATGGACTGAGTGTATACAGCAGTCAAAATAAAGTATAGTGAGATATAGATATAATGATTAAGCTAAGCAACAATATTAAATGAGGGAAAAATATCAGAAGATTACATGTAGCATGATAATCTTTTTGTAAGAATAGGAAACAACTTAAATACAATATATACTCCTTCGAAAAACATATAGATGAGATGAAACTATAAAAAAGAAAAGAATTCATACAAACTTCAGAATGGTTTTCTCAAGCAGAAAGAGGGGAAAGATAGAGTGAGGGCAGATCACATAGCAGAATGTAAATTATTTCAAGATCCTGGTTATTGGGTAGTGGGTTTATGGATGCTCATTACATTCTTACAATCAAAGTACTAAAAGCATGCACCAATGAAGAGAGTGTGTCTTGAACAAGCAATTCTTTGCACCTAAGATTCAATAAAGATTAAAGAAAATAAAACATGAAAAAATAAAGGTGTTTGTATAATTTTCTTATGAGGAAAGTTCTTACAGACATATCATCAATAGCAAAAACCACAAAGAAATTATCGGTAAACATGACTATCTAAAGCTTTTAAAACTTTTTATATCAAGAAACAAGGGTTAAAAGCTGAACAAGTTAATAAAATATTTTTAATACATATGAGTTAATGACCTTACTATATAAAAATTCCCTTAAAGCAACAAAAGAAGATCCTAATTGAGAAATGGAAAAGGAATATAAACAGAAAGGACACAAAAGAATATCTATAAGTGGCCAATAAACATATGAAAAACGTCTTCCCACTCATTAATAATCTAAGAAATGCAAATTAAAATAACAATGAACTATGGCAAAAATGGAAATGACTGATATTGCCTGATGTTGGCAAGGATGTGAGGTAATGGGCTTCCTCCTACAGGCTGGTAGAAATCTCTGCATCATTCCTGGATTCCAGTCAGAATCATAACCATAATGGCAGTGCACATTTATTGGGCCTTTATTATGTAGCAAGCACTCTACCAAGTGCATTCTGTGTGTTGAATCCCTACAGCAACCCCAAAAAGTAGGTACTATAATTATTCACATATTTCAAATGAAGTATTTTGAAATGTATATCAAAAGTCATTAAAATGTGTTTATTGTATTACATTAGCAATGTCCTGTGCCTCGACTGCTACAGATAAATACAGAGGGAACTGACATCTTTTTAAAATGTTCTTTCTGTTCATGACTTGAATGCTCACATAACTTCAGTGGCTCTTTGAATCTTTCTATATATCAGATACAAAGGGGTCCTGGAAGTGTGAAAAAAATTCATAACTCTTGACCAGCAATTCCATTTCTAGGGATGTAGCATAAGAAGATGTGTAAGGATATGTGCCAAAATTTAGCTACAAAGGCATTCATACTAGAGTTTTCTGAAATAAGAAAATTATAATAATCCAAATGTAAGACAGTAAAGATTGACTGAATAACTTGTAGTATATTCATAGGATGCAATAGTCTGCAGTCCTTTTTTTTTAAACTATCAAATTATATTTTTAATTAAACTTTTATTTTGAGATAATTGTAAACTCACAAGTAGTTGTAAGAAATATTACAGAGAGAGCCCATATATCCTTAACCAGTTTCCCTCAATGGCGGAAACATTTTGCAAAACTATAGAGCAATATCACAAGATACAAAATATTTCCAATTCCACGGGGATGTTTCATGTTGCCTTTTTATAGCCACACCTACTACCCTCTTAATTCCTTTCCCTCCTTAACCTTTGGCAACCACTAATCTTTCTACATTTCTAAAATTTTATTATTTCAAGAATGTTATATAAATGGAATTATACAGTATACAACCTTTTGGGATTGGCTTTTTTCACTCATCTTAATTCTCTGGAGATTCATCCAGGTTGTTGCATTTATCAGTAATTTGTTCCTTTTTACCACCGAGTAGTATTCCATGGTACAATGTACCACAATTTGTTAACCATTCACCACTGAAGAACAACTGGGTTGCATCCAGTTCGGGGCTATTACAAGTAAAGCTACTATCATCCTCCCTCTACAGGGTTTTGTGTGACATATAGGTCTTCATTTCTCTGGGATAAATGCCCAGGAGTGAATTGTTAGGTTGTCTGGTAGTTTCACATTTAGTTTTTTAAGAACTGCCAAACTGTTTTCCAGAGTAGATGAATCATTTTACATTCTCACCAGGAATGTATGAAAGATCCATTCTCTGCATCATTTCCAGAATTTGATGTTACCATTAATTTTTATTTAAGCCATTCTGATAGGAGTATAGTGATATTGTTATTGTAGTTTTAATTTGCATTCTCTAATGGGTAATTTAGATGCTGAAATATATATATATATATATATATATATGTGTGTGTATAAATTTAAATAGACTTCCATTTTCAGAGCAGTTTTAGGTTCCCAGAAAATTTTAGAAGAAAGTACAGAGTTCCCATATACCCTCTTACCCACTATACACACAGCCTCTCCCAATATCAACATTCCATATCAGAATGGTACATTTGTTACAATCTATGAACTGACACTGACACATTATCACCCCAAGACAATAGTTAAAATTACATAGTTTACAACCAAATCCCATAGTTCACTCTAGGTATTGCACATTCTGTGGGTTTTGACAAATTTATGATGACATGCGTCCACCATTATTGTATCACACGGAATAATTTCATTGCCCTAAAAATTCTCTGTATTCTACCTCCTCCTCTTCTCCCGCTTAAGCCCAGGAAACTACTGATCTTTTTTACTGTCTAGAGTTTTGCCTTTTCCGGGAGGTCATACAGTTGGAATCATAGAGTATGTAACCTTTTCAGATTGACTTCTTTGAATTAGCAATGTGCATTTAAGATTCCTCTATGTCTTTCTGTGGTTTATTAGCTCTTTTTTTTTAAAGCATTGGATAGTAGTCCATTGTCTGAATGTACCACAGTTTATTCACCTACTGAAGGGTATCTTGGTTGCTTTCAAATTTTGGCAATTATAAATAAAGCGGCTAAAAACATATGTGTACACGTGTTTTTGTGAAATAATTTTTCAGTTGATTTGGGTAAATACCAAGGGGCATGATTGCTAGATTGTTCGAGTATGTTTATTTAGTCTTGTAAGAAACTGCCAAACTATCTTCCAAAGTGGCTATTTCATTTTGTATTCCCACCAACAACAAATGAGAGTTCTTGTTGCTCTATATCTTCACCAGCGTTTCATCTTGTCAGTGTTTTAGATTTTAACTATTCTAATAGGTGTGGAGGGGTATCTCATTGTTTTAATTTGCATTTCCCTGAAGACATAGGATGTTGAGCATCTTTTCGTATTTGCCATCTGTATGTTGTCTTTGGTTAGATGTCTGTTCAGGTCTTTTGCCCATTTTCTAGTTGGATTGTTTGGTTTTTTTACTGTTGAGTTTTAAGTATCCTTCATATATTCTACATATTAGTCACTTGTTACATATATAGTTTGCAAATATTTTTCTCACTTTATATCTTTTTTTCATACTCTTAATAGGATCTTTCACAGAACAGAAGTTTTTAATTTTATTTATTTATCTATCTATCTATCTATCTATTTATTTATTTATTTATTTATTTATTTATTTATTTATTTATTTATTTAAACACCTTTAGCACCTGGGCTTCCTAGGTGGTCTCTCATCCAAGTACTAACCAGGCCCGACCCTGCTTAGCTTCCGAGATCAGATGAGATCAGGCACGTTCAGAGTGGCATGGCCATAGTAGAAGTTTTTAATTTTAATGAAGTACAGTTTATCTATTTTTTTCTCTCACGTATCATGCTTTTGGTGTTAAGAACCCTTTGCTTAGCCCTATATCCAAAAGACTCTGTCCTGCTTTTTAAATATAAGTTTTATAGTTTTATGTTTTACATTTATGTCTATGATTAAATTTTTGTTAATTTTTGTAAAAGGTTTGAGACTTAGGTTGAAGTTCATTTTTGTCATTTGTCCTGACATTATGTTGAAATTGCTGTCCTTCCTCCATTGAATTGCTTGTGCACCTTACTCAAATATCAACTGAACATATTCCTTTGGGTCTATTACTCAGTTCTTTATTCTGTTCCATTAATCTTTGTTTATTCCTCTGCTAATATCATACAGTCCTGATTTCTGTAGCTACATAATAAATCTTCAAAGTAAGTAGACCAATTTCTCTCACCTTATTCTTTTTTTTCAAAATTGTCTTAGCTATTCGAATTCCTATGCCTTTCCACATAAATTTCAGATTATTCTTGACTATATCTACAAAACATCTCACTAGAATTTTATAGGACTTGCATCAGTTTGGAGAGAATTGACACCTTTACTATGTTGAGTCTTTCAATTCATGAATATAGTATGTCTCTCCATTTATTCGTAATTTCTTCCATTACCATTGTGTTGTTTTCAGCACACAAGTCACTTACCTGTTTTATTAGATTTATACCAAAGTATTTCATTTTTTAGAGTGATTATCAATAGTATTGTATTTTTAATTTCAGCTTATTGTTAATATATAGAAGTGCAGTTGATTTTTACTTGTTGATCTTGTATCCTGTGGCCTTGATGAACTTGCTTATTAGTTCTAGTTTTTGTTTGTTTGTTTTATATTCCTTGGGATTTTCTGCATAGACAATCATGTCATCTGCAAATAAAGGCAGTTTTATCTCTTTGTTTCTAATCTGTATGCTTTTCTTTTCTTTTCTTGCCCCATTGCCCTGGCTAGAACTTCCAGCACTATCCTGAATAAGAGTGGTGTGAGTTGACATTTTTACCTTATTCCTGATCTTAGGGAACAAGTAGTTAAGTCTTTCGTGACTAATGCTAACTATAGGTCATATATATTTTTTAATATTTTTTTCAATTACAGTTTACATATAATGTTATATTACTTTCATGTGTACAACATAGTAATTAGAAATTTACATAATTTATAAAATGATCACCCCAATAAATATAGTATCCATCTGACACCATACAAAGTTATTACAATATTATCGACTACATGCCTTATACTATACTTTACATCCCCATGACTATTTTGTAACAACCAACTTGTACTTCTTAATACCTTCCCCTTTTCACCCATTCCTCAAACCCTTTCCATCTGACAGCCATTCATTTTTTTGTTTTGTTTTGTTTTTTGGTCTGCATCTATGAGTTTGTTTTGTTTGTTCATTTATTTTATTCTTTAGATTCCACATATAAGTGAAATCATATGATGTTTGTCTTTTTGTGGCTTGCTCTACTCTGAAAAATATCCTCTAGGTCCATCCATGTTGTTGCATATCGCAAGATTTCATTCTTTTTTATGGCTGAGTAATATTCCATTGTGTATATGTACACCTTCTTCTTTATCCATTCATCCACTGATGGACATCAGGTTGCCTCCATATCTTGGCTACTATAAATAATGCTGCAAAGAACATATAGATGCATATGTCCCTTCAAATTAGTGTTTTGAGTTTCTTTGAATAAATACCTAGAAGTGGCATTACTGGATTCTTCTGCATTTTTTGCTATAGCCTTTGTTTTAACATCTATTTTGCCTGATATAAGTATTGCTACCCCAACTTTTTTTTTAGTTCTATTTTTATAAAATATCTTTTCCATCACTTCACTTTCAGTATGTGTGTCTTTTGATCTGAAGTGAGTCTCTTGTAGGCAAAATATATAAAGCTCTTATTTTCTAATCCATTCAGTACCCGATCTTTATTAGAGCATTTAATCCATTTACATTTAGAGTAATTGCTGCTAGATATGTAGTTATTGCCATTTTATTATTTACATTTTTAATCTTTTTCTTTTCTTCTTAAAGAAGTCCCTCTAACATTTCCTGTAATATTGGCTTAGTGATTATGAATTCCTTTAGCTTTTTCTTGTCTGGGAAGCTCTTTATCTGTTCTTGTATTCTAAGTGATAGCATTGCTGGGTAGAGTAATCCTGGTTGTAGGTCCTTGCTTTTCATCACTTTAAATATTTAGTGCCAATCCCTAATGGCCTGCAAAGTTTCTGTTGAGAAATCAGCTGACAGTCCTATGAGAGTACCCTTGTAGGTACCTAACTGCTTTTCTCTTGCTGCTTTTAAGATTCTCTCTTTGTTTTTACCTTTTGGCATTTTTATTATGATATGTCTTGGTATGGGCTTCTTAGGGTTCATCTTCCTTGGGAATCTCTGTGCTTCCTGGGCTTGCATGTCTATTTCTTCACCAGGTTAGGGAAGTCTTCCATCATTATTTTTTCAAATAGGTTTTCAATTCTTTGCTCTCTCTCTTCTCCTTGTGGTACCCCTAAGATGAGAATGTTGGTATGTTTAATGTTATCCCAGGAGCCCCTTAATCTATCCTAATTTGGGGGGATTCTTTTTTTCTTTTTGCTATTCTAATTGGGTGTTTTCTGCTACCTTACCTTCTATCACTGATTTGAACCTCTGCTTCATCTAAGCTACTGTCAATTCCCTCTAATGTATTCTTTATTTCAGTTATTGTGTTCTTCATTTCCAACTGGTTTTCTTTTTATGTTTTCTATCTCAATTTTTTATGTTTTCTATATCTTTATTGAAGTTCTCACTGAGATCATTGAGAATCCTTATAACCAGTGTTTTGAACTTTGAATCTGGTTGGTTTCTTGTCTCCTTTGTGTTTAGTTCTTTTCTGGGAACTCTGTTCTGTTCTTTCATTTGGGACATGTTTCTTCATCTCTTCATTTTGGCTGCCTCCCTCTGTTGTTTCTATGTATTAGGTACAGCTGCTATGTCTCCTGACCTTAGTAGAGTGGCCTTATGTAGTAGGTGTCCTATGGGGCCCAGTGGCACAGTCTCCTTGTTCACCTGAGCCAAGTGTTGTAGGTATGTCCCTTGTGTGGGTTGTGTGTGCCTTTCTGTTATAGTTGAGCCTTGGTTGCTGTTTGCACATCAATGGGAAGGATTGATCTCTCAGGCTGATTGGTTGTAAGAATTGGCTGTTGTGCAGAGGCTGACTCTACATAGCAAAATTTGTTTTAGCAGAGCTCTGGTGCCTGACCAATCTGCCCTTTGGGATGTGTTGTCTATTGAGGTGGCCAGGTGGTACTCCAGCATGACTGAAGATGGTCATCAGGCGTGCTGGCCCGGGGGTCTTCTGGCCAACTTCAGCCACTGCCTGTGCCCTGCCCAAAGTCACCTGGCATGAGCCATAAAGCAATCTACAGATGTCTTCCACCCACTCTGAGCTTGGAGGTGCTTTGAGAGGCCAAGCTGCAGACCAAGTCTGCTTAGCAGGAAGTATAGGACACACTGAGGCCAGATGCTGCTTGTTTTGAGTTTGTGAACCTTTGAGAGATTTTAGGAAAGTCTGCAGCAGGAGCTAAGGCAGGTCATTTGTATGGAAAAGCCACTGGAAGTGGCTTGGGTGGGCCTGCAAGTTAAGTGGGGTGGGGTCTCAAGGAATCACCAAGGCCGAATAAATGATGTTAGTCAGGTTGATGGAGACTCAGATATGGTGGCCTCCTGTATCTGCATGCTGGGTAGGGGCAGGGCTCAATAAAAGAATAAGTACTGGTTTCTGCCAGTACTTCTGCTGGAAAAAAGCTGCCCCTCCAGCCTTTGCTCTGAGGCCAGACACTTTAATTTCTCCCATTATGTCCCTGGCACTTTTCAAGCTGCTGCCCCAACACTGGAGCTCAGAGTGAGTGAGTCCATCTGCGAGTATGTTTGTGGGTAGGCCCTTTCAAAGGAATGCCTGGAACTTTAGCCACTCTACATCTCACTCAGCCACAATCTCTGCTGCTTTTCATAGCCAGAAGTTATGGGGACTTCTCTCCTCAACACTGATACCCTGGGCTGAAGAGCCTGGTGTGGAACTGAGACTCCTCGCTCCTCAGGGGAGACCTCTTTAGCCAAGATAGCCCTTCCAATTTTTAACTCCCACACATGGGTATGAGGACCAGCTTGTTCAGCATCTCTATCTCTCCTGTTTTTGTGTCTTCTTCTGTATGCCCTTAGTTATAGGATTTCCATTCAGCAAGGCATCAGGTGACTCTCAATGATAGCTTGTCTGTAATTTAATTGTAACTTTGATGTGGTCATAAAAGGAGGCAAGCATAGCGTTGACCTACTCCTCAGCCATCTTGACCAGAAGCATATATATGTTTTGTTTTGCTTTTTAATCAAGTTTCAGAAGTTTTCTCTATTGCTTCTTTTCTAAGAGTTTTGTCATGAATAAGGGTTGAATTTTTTCAAATACTTTTCTTCATCAGTTGATATGATTATGTGATTTTCTTCTTTAGCTTGTTAATATGGTGGATTACATTGATTTTAAAATACTAAACCAAGCATGCAACCCTGAAACAAAGCCAACTTGACCGTGATGTATAATTTTTTTAATGTATTGCTGAATTCCATTTGCCAATATTTTGTTAAAGATTATTGTATCTGTATTTATGAAAGATATTGATCTGTAGTTTTTGATTGTTTTGCTTTTGTTTTGTTTTGTTTTGTATTTGGTTTTGATAGCAAGGTAATACCAGCCTCATAAAACGAATTGGAAGTGTACTTTCCTCTTCTACTTTCTGGAAAGGATTATGTAAATTTGGTACTAATCCTTCTTTAAACATTTTGTAGAATTCTCCAATGAAACCATATGGGCCTGGTGATTTTCTTATGGGGGTTTTTAAATTATGAATCCAATTTCCATAATAGTTATAGGGCTGTTTAACTTACCTATTTCATACTGGATGAGTTGCGATAGCTGTATTTTTTAAGAAAGTGATCTACTTAATCTAAGTGGTCACATTTATATCTGTAGAGTTGTTCATAGTATTGTCTTTTAATCCTTTAGATTTCTACAGAGTCTATAATTATATCTCCTATTTCATACTTGATATTGGTTATCTGTGTCTTCTCTCTTTTTTTTCTTGTTTCAGGTTTGCTAATTTTATTGATCTTTTCAAAGACCCAATTCTTTGTTTCATTGATTTTTCTCTATTTTTCTGTTTTCTATTTCATTGATTTCTGTTTTTGTTATTATTGCCTTCCTTCTGCTTGCTTTGAATTTAATTTTGCTCCTCTTTTCTTAGGTACTTGAGGTGGGAATTTACATATTTATTTGATACGTTTACTCTTCTCTAATATATACATTTAGAGATATAAATTTCACTCTAAAATTATCTGTATCTTACAAATTTTTATGTTACATTTTCATTTTCATTTAATTCTATGTATTTTTAATCACTCCTGAGACTTTGATTTTGATTTATAGGTTATTTAGAATTATGTTGTTTAGTTTCCAAGGGCTTGGATATTTTATTGTTATCTTTATGTTATTGATGTCTAGTTTAATTCCATTGTGATCAGAGAACACACTTTTGTAAGATTTCAGTTGTTTTAAATTTGTTTTATGGCCCAGGGTATAATCTATTTTGGCATGTGCACTTGAAGAGAATGCATATTCTGCTGTTGTTAAGTAGAATGCTTTATAAATGCTGACAATGCTGTTGGTTGATGGCACTGTTAAGTCTCATATCCTTGCTAATTGTCTGTTTAGTTGTTCTATCAATTCTTGAAATAGGAGTATTGAAATCCTGACCTATTGTTGTAGATTTGTCTGTTTCTCCTTCCATTTCTATTGGTTTTGGCTTTCCATCTTTTTCAGCTCTATTTTTTGTTGCATACACATTTAGAATTATTACATCTTCTTGTAAGAGTAACTCTTTTATCATGAGATAATGTTCCTTTCCAGCAATTTTCTGAATTCTCAAATCTACTTTGTGTAATATTATATATAGCCACTTTTGATTTCCTTTGATTAATCTTTGCATCATATACCCTCTTCCATCTTTTTAATTTCAGTTTGCCTAAGTCATTGTATTTGAAGTGAGTTTCTTTTAGACAGCAGATATTTGGGCCATACTTTTCAATCTAGTCTCACTTTCTGCCTTTTAATTGATGTTTTCAGACTATTTACAGTGGCTTTATATATTGATATGTTAGTGCTCAAATCTACCATTTTAGTTTTTATTTTCTGCTTGTTCTTCCTGTTTCTCATTTCTCAGGTTTTTTTTTTGCCTTTCTGTGTTTTACTTAGATGCTTTATCAAATTACATTTTGATTTAGCTATCTGTTTTTAATGTATATTTTTGTATAGCTTTTGACTAGTTGCTCTAGATATTACATTCATGTATATATAACTTATATATATAATGCTTTAACCCATCTCTGGATCCTGTGTAGTATCCATTATCCATTTAGCAAACAATTGCAAAGTAATACAAGTTACTTCTAATTTTATTTTAATTTAGTCTCTCAAATAATCATTTCACAAGAAAGAAAGTCATTCCAGAGCTACTCATGAATGTAGTACAACAGAAGGAAATTATTTGATAATGCAAAATTCTTAAAACAAAATATTTTTGAAGGAGAAAGAGAGAAGACAGAGATGGGGAAGGGGGTGGGATGGGAGCTTGCAGCAAGAGAGAGAGAGAGGAGAGAGAGGAGAGAGAGAGAGAGAGAGAAAGAGAGCGAGCAGTCAAACTGCACTTTGCATTGGACTCTTCCATGTACAGAATTGATCATTTGGTTAGTCAGAGAGTACCTCTAGATAGAGAAGTTCTCAAGCTGGTGGCCTGTGGACCTAATCTAGCTAGACATTTTTACTCTAAAATTGGTATTTTCCAGCTTCTTTTGAAAAATGGAATGATCTAGAAATACTAATTCACAAATCCTTATTCACAAACGTCTACCTTGGGTAGAGCTAAGCAGTGCTGCCCATTAACATGGACGAACACACTCTGTGCCCCAGAGCCCAGCACTCCCTCCCGTCTTTCACCATCTTCTTCACTGAGGTTTCATTTGCTATCATACTGGCTCTTATGGATATTTATTTAGCATTTTCTGCTACAGAAATCTCTACAGTTTCTCTACTGTAAAAAATAAAATAAAAAAACCTCCGAACAGAGGAATTTCAACCAAAGCATACATTCAACTAGTATTTGTTGAGGACCAGGTGCCAGGTCCTCAGACTGGAAAAACAGATGTAAATTTGATGTGGAGCCTCTAATTTTGTAGGAAAGAAAATTAAGTGCATAACAAATCACCATAATTGTTCAAAAGGATCAGGGCTGCATGAGCGAGATGCACAACGGGCTAATCATACCCTTAAGGCAATGATCGGTCCTGCTGTCTGTGAAGATGTACCCCAAACATTTTAGGTCCTCCTTTGGGTGACACATCAATGGGATGCCCAGACATCTGTTAAAAAAATATTGCTCTTGGTAAGAAAGTTCCCTCTCCTATCCAGATATTTGCCAGCAGATATACGCAGCCTCCATCTGTCTTGCCAATTGATAGGTCTAAGAATAAGAATCACAAAGGAAAATAAGGACAGTTACCCACATCCAGAATAAGTAACTCTTCCTACATACTTCACTCTCCTTTGAATATTAGAAAACCTATATCATGAAACTCTACACAGAGGTAGTTAGGGTAAAGTTATGAAATGCATTATTCTAAAAAGGTCATATAGGAACAAACACATGTATACACACCCATATGCATATCTATATGCATATGTGTGTATTTATATAAATGTACATATGTATGTATAAAAAGTCTTATCTATATATCTATCTATCTATCTATCTATCTAAATAAATTAACTAAATCATGTTGGTTTCTTAAGGGTAGACTAAAATATTTGGGCATGTTCAGAGACACCTTTAGAGAGGACCTGCCCCTCACAAACATTCAGGGACAGATTGGGCTGGGTATCCCATAAGATTGACCCAAGTCATGTCTTCCCTGGTGCTCTTTCTTACATTAGTTCTTGTATTTATTTTCTGACACTGGTTCCATTTAGAGGGAAAAGGTTAAAGCTCTTAATCCCTCTCTATGCAGAACTGAAGGGATTTGGGCCCTCTGAACATAAGGGCTGTAACCTTCTTTGGATTTATTGAACTGCGTGATTACAGCCAAGAAAATAAATGTATGGAGAACTTGGAATATGAGTAGCTTGAATGGAAAGTAAGACATGAATAATTAATAGGATTAAGAGAGAGGAGTACCTATATTTATTTTAAGGTGACCCTGGCAGCTCATGGGGCCAAATTCCCCAGACTTTAAGGATGCAGCATCTCCATGGAAAGTAATACCAGCTTTTCATGTATTAGTTCAACTCCAAAAGTCCCGAAATGACTGACAACATGTCTGACTTTTAGGGTGGAAAATACAAGTGCTGAATCTTCGTCTGGCATTTTAGATACTACTGCTGAGGACACATGGCAAAAAATTATATCAGACCCACAGCATAGCTCAAAGGAGCAGCTGCTATGGACATGGCAAAGGTTGAAATGTAATCTTGGCTTTGCTCTTAACCAGCAAATGACCATGGACATGTCACTCCCGCTACATGGTCTTCACTTTCCTGTGTCTATAATAAGAGTGGACCAGAAGAATCTTAGGTTTTTCTTAGCTTCAACCCTCCCTCTGACTCTGTTTGATCATTGTATGGTAGACTGAAGAGTGATCCCCAGAGATGTCCTCGACTTAATCCCAGGATATGTCACTTTATATGTCAAAAATTATTTTAAAAATATGATTAAGGATATTGAGATGGGGAGATTATTCTGGACACTTCGAGTGGGCCCTAATTGTAATCACGAGGGTCTTTATAAGGGGAATACTAAGGGAGATTTGATACAGAAGAGGAGAAGGCTGTGTGATCAGAGCTTAGAGGGATGCGGCCACAAACCAAGGAACACCAGCAGCTAACAGATGCTGGAAGATGGGAGAAATAACTCTACCCTGGACCCTCAAGAGGAAACCAGCCTTGCTACCATCTTAATTTTAGCCCTGAAGATTCAATTAGACACCCAGCGTCCATAACTGTAAGAGAATAAATTTTTGTTATTTTAAGCCATTGCGTTTGTAGGGGGGTTATAGCAGTAACAGGAAAGTAGTGCTCACATAGACACTGGCTTTCCAAGCAGTTTCATGGATGTGATGCCTTTTGCCTCCTGAGTGCCCTGCTTTATGCGATAATGTTACCTGCCTAACCCCTGAGGGCACTGGAGTTGGCAACCCTGGCACTCCTCATGAAGGACGACTCTGATGCTACAGTCACCATATATTTATTCACTCACCCAGTTATTCAACCAGTGTTCACTGAGTACCTGTAGGCCAGGCATTCTGAAGGTGTAAGAATGGACAAAATGCATTGCTCCCCTCTACACAGTCTTGGATGACAAACAGAGACAATAGTGTTGGGATAGTAAAAAGAGTAATGCAAATGTAGAGAAGTAGAGAGGATGGGCCTTGCCATTGTTGGTCATCAAAGGGGGCTTCCTCTCTGGGTACCAGACAGGAACAGAATGAGAGGTGTAAATATGCCAGAGCATTGGTCCACATCACTGCTCGTGGCCACAGGAGGGCAACACCTCTGATTCCAGGTCTAGACACCTCTTCACTGACTCCAGCTTCCACCACTACCTCCCATGCCCTTCCAAGGACAGAACCCAGGTTAGCCGACTGGCCAATGCTTTCTCAGAATCCTGCCTCTTGGTGGTTTCAATTAGTGTTTTTCAAACTGAGAGCCATGACCCATTAGTGGGTTGTGAAATCAGTGGAACAGATCGTAGCACTTTTAAAAGCAGAATGGAATTGAATAGAAAATATTAAAGTGTGTTGTACCTTGTCAATAGAGATGCTGTTTTGGAAAAAGTTTAGTTTCAGAAAATTATATATATACAGAATCATGATGTAAAATATATTTGTTACTATGGGTCTTGAATAAAATAGTCTGAGACACTGATTTAACTGTTTCAAAATGAAATAAGCTGCTGTGAGCTTTTCTGGAAAAATATGGACAAGAGGTGGTACAAAAAATACTTAAATGAAAAAGCAAGTGAATATAATTGAGCTTACATGAACAATCTCCAACCCGGTAAGCACACGTGCATCTTATTATGTAGATGGCATTATCCTCGGCAATCCAAAAGGCACAATAACAAATAAGACCCAGAACTCAGCACTTCCAGCTCTTAGAAAAGGTGACATATGAGCACACTTACTACTGATTCTGGGCAAAATGTAGTTCAAGTACCAGAAAGGCACCTCAAAGACTCTGGGCCCAGAAATTATAGATATCCTCATGGAGAAGATGGCAATTGAGCTGGCCCTTAAACTTGGGTTAGTTTTTAAGTGAGATATGGGAAAGGCTTTTAGGAAGAGGGTACAGCGTGGATATAAAGGCAGAGGGGCAGAACAGTACAGAGCCCCTCCAAGAAGTAGGAATTACTCTTATTTGATTGAGTACATTATGAATAAGGGTAGGTAGAGTTTCTGTGGGAGAAAACACTACAAAGATAGATAGGGACCTCCAGCAGGCCATGGACCCTCTTTGACCACCAGTTTCTTTTCTGCTCAATGAAGTTAATGGGACTTACTTTACTCACCTCTCCTGTGTTAAAGACTATAAAGAGAGAAGTCATGGGACAATGCATTGAAGAATATTGCCCAATTCATCTACTCCCTCAACAGAAGTTCCTGAGCCTCTGCTGTGGCCAGGACTGGTCTGAAATATGATGGTAGATGAGCAGTGCCAAGCCCTGTGATGAATACAGAAACTTAAAGAACAGATCACTCCCTCTGCCTTGGAAACTCAGGAAGTGTCAACAAGGGCAGGACATGTGAGCTGAATCTGGAGGAATAAGTTTGAATTTGTGAAGGAGACAGGAACTTCAGGTGGAAGGAACAGCATATGTCATGGTTATAGATTCGTGAATGGGGTTGATGTGTCCAGCGGGTCCGTAAGCTGGGGCTCCTGGGACGTGGGAGGTGTAGACAAGGCTGTCTTGCATGGAAATGCCCTGCTGAAGGCATCAAAGAAATTTAAAATTCAATCATTTGCCATGGCTTTTCCAAGTCCCACAGAGGCGCCATCTGCTGGCCACACTTTGTACCTGCAAGGATGGGTAGGCCAGAGGGAGAGTACTTTTCTAACTCTCAACAAGGTTGTACATGGGCTAGATAAAGCTTGAAAACGGAAGACTTGTGGGAAAGGCAGATGAGTTCTGAGGGGAGTGGGAAGGAAATTCCCTTGGATAGCAAAATGAATGTTAGCACGTTCATCATCAGTTCTCCTCGGTGTGAACTTCAGGACTCTCCTCCCCATTCCCAAACTCAGCTCCCTACCAAGACTCTTCGCTCTAGCTCCAGTACTTAATTTTCTCCCTTCTCAGACTACTTCTAACCATTCTTTTCTTCCAGCTATGGTCTGCCCCTCTGCCACCACCTCCAGGCAGGCTTCCCAGATTCCCCCACCAGGACTAATCGCTGCCTTCCGTTCAGTCCCTCTCTTGCCCCCTGGAGGTTTGCATTTAAACATGTCTCCTGTGTGCAGGTGACACGCACATCCCTGTGTTTCAATCATTTGTGTTTCTCATATCTGCTCAGCTCATCAATTTCATGGATACACCTTCAGGTCACAGACCCCTTTGTTTTCCCCTTTACGATGCCACCTAGCTGGCATAACAAATAGTGTCCCACAAAGGACCATTTCTGATTCACTAAGAAAGGAATTAAATCTCTGGATGAGCTGTCATAGGATAGGTGCCAAGAGCCAAGAAGAGCTCTCTCTGGAAGTGGGAGGGGGGTGGAGGCATTCAGCTATACCCTCCACTCCTACTATAGCCTCCTTACTTCAGATATTTCCATAAAGAAACATCCATTCAGGCCCTAAAAAGAGAACAGACTGAGAACATAGAATCCCGTGACTTATACTTGCATTAAGGGGTAAAGAACTAATAGTGTCTTCTTTTTCAAGAAAGGTTTAGATATAATATAGGCCAGGGAGCATGAAGACATGAAGCATCTGTGAGGAGAAAGGGGCACCATGGACAAGAAAAATAATTTTATAAAAAATAAAAAGAACATAGACTCTAGACATACCACACAGGAGGCAGAACTGGAATGGCAGACTCAAGAGTAGTAGATGCAGTTCTCCCAGTCGCTGTCTGTCTAGCATGGTGAACCATGATTTTCTTCTCCCAGACATCAGCTACTCCTGTCAGTTAATTTTTTCACTGTCCTCAACAACTCCAGACATCAGCTGGGGGAGAAGGATATTCTGGGTGAAGACAGAATGGGAATTAGTGGGATCCAGGGTTGAGAAAAGAGCCCAGAAGCAGAAGTCCATGTGACAAAGGTCAACATGTCAGATAAGGAGCAGAGTGGGGCATAATGGAAAGAGCAAAGCCTTACAGGGTAGATGCCATGAACTGAACGTGTAAGTCTCCTGACAATTTATATGTTGAAGCCTTACTCCCCAGTGTGATGGTATTTGCAGGTGAGGCCTTTGGGAGGTGATTAGGTTACAAGAGTAGAGCTCTCTTGAACAAGATTAATGCCCTTATAAGAACAGACACGTGAGAGATGATCTCTCTGCCATGTGAGGACACAGCAAGAAGGCAGCCATTTACAAGGGAGCTCTCGCCAGGAACCCAATTGGCTGGCACCTTGATCTTGGACTTC